>NC_064615.1:1099451167-1099761167 GCF_023898315.1 Schistocerca nitens | reverse complement strand
CCACCTCCATATCTCTCCTTCTCCCCCCTCCCCCTCCCACTCCCCCCTGCAGTTTTGGGGGTAAGAATAGGCCCACGGTATTCCTGCCTGTCGTAAGAGGCAACTAAAATGAGTCTCACATGTTTTCGCTTTCATGTGATGGTCCCCTGTAGGGTTTGATATCGATTCTTCAAAATTTTTCCGCAGAGCAAGCCAATTGTGGAAGGGCGCCTCACATGGTGCATCGTGTCCATTGTGCGTTTAGACCTTTAGCCCCCTTTCTCGTCGGCGCATTGCAGTCCCGCTCATCCTCCATCTCTAGGGTGAGGATACATTCCTGGGTGCGGTTTCCGCCCTGCACTATGCAGTGTCACTTGCAGCACCGACGACCACCGTGGACTTCTTTGCACCTGATATCTAGCACAGTACCCAGTCCGTTGTGGTGGGGCCGCCATATACCTTGTTGATTGTAGCCCCATGACAACACAGGGATCGCTCTGCTGATGCCTGCGCCATTAACTCCCTATGTATGTGAAGGAGTAAATGCCTATCTCCCTGGGGCATCGGGACTCCCAGCAATGGCCATCCTGCCAGGTGGCCCTTCCTGCGGCTGGGTGGCGCCCGTGGGGAGGGCCCTTGGTCGGAGTGGGTGGCATCAGGGCGGATGACACGCAATAAAGTGTGGCACATTTTCTCTTACTGGTGGCCAGCCACGAGCAGTCTGTAAGCATTTGAGGGCTCATTTAAATGCGCAGCAGTATGACCCCAAATCATTCCCCTCTTTGGCCACACCATGGGAGAAACGAAAGGCTAAGGATGGCAGTGACACTTATTCACCCCAGTACCTCGTCTGTACGTGAGTTGATGGGGAATCATTCATGTCAACAAAGCCTCAGTTTTTTGTGGAGCATTTAGAGGACAAGATGCGCTCTTGGTCAGTCTTGATCAAAACAGTATCCTCTGCCCAGTCACGGGTGCTCCTCATCTGTGAAAAGCTGGGGGATGTTTCTGTTTCCATCATGCTCCATAAGAGCTTGAATATGGTTCAGGGTCTTATATTCCACAGGGATCTTCTTTTGCAGTCTGATGATGACTTGCGCGCCAACCTAGAATGATGAGCTGTTCACTTCGTCTGGTGCATCCATCGGGGTACAAGGGATAATCAGGTTGCCACTGGTGACTTAATCTTGGCATTTGAGGGTGACACATTACCCGAGAAGGTCTACTGCTGCGATGTCGAGCCATATATCTCTCCCCCGATAAGGTATTTTAAGTGCTGTAAGTTCGGCCATATGTCTTCCCACTGTACTTCCAGCCTCACATGTAGAGATTGCGGACGCCCATCACATCCCAATACTCCATATGCTCCACCTCCTATCTGTGTCAACTGTGGAGAGCATCATTCACCTTGTTCACCAGACTGCAGGATTTTATAGAAAGTGTGGTGTCACCGCCAGACACCACACTTGCTAGGTGGTAGCTTAAATCGGCCGCGGTCCATTAGTACATGTCGGACCCGCGTGTCGCCACTGTCAGGATCGCAGACCGAGCGCCACCACACGGCAGGTCTCGAGAGACGTACTGGCACTCGACCCAGTTGTACGACGACGTGGCTAGCGACTACACGGACGAAGCCTTTCTCTCATTTGCCGAGAGACAGTTAGAATAGCCTTCAGCTAAGTCCATGGCTACGACCTAGCAAGGCGCCATTTGTACCATTGCATGTATCTCAAGATAGTCACTTGTATCATCAAGAATGCTGTATACCAAAGGACCATATAAAAGTTAAGTGTTCTAGTAGCTACATTCTTTTCTTTATCACATTCATAACTTATCCTGTTCCAGACTTCACGCCAGACGGCGTGAGTTGACGCGTGCCCTTTCGGCTACTTCACTGTGGACTGGCTGCCTTGTCAGTCCACTACAGAAAGAGAGAAAAATCATGGAATATAAAACCCTGGACCGACTGACCTCCACTGAGGCTAAGAGAAAATTTGAGCGCCTACATCCTGTGGCTGTGATCTCCTCATATGCCGTTGCTACGAGAACAGTTGTCACCCCATCCATTGCAACAATTCCAGGCAGCACTCAGAGCCATAAGACTACACCTGCCCCCTTGATTGGGGGGGGGGGGGGGCACTTCCCTCCCTGTTGCTCCTGCACCACCTACTTTAGGAGGAACCCCCCCTCCCCCCCCCCCAACCATCGGGGGGGAGAAGTGTAAGTCTTCTTCGGCTCCTCTCACTAGGAAGGAGACCCTTGGGTCCCTCCCTTTCCGGGTTCTGACCAGTGGAAAAGCAGACACCCGCCAGTGGCTGAAGCAACCACAGCTGGTCATAGAGCTTCATTGTCCTCCTCCATCCCTGAGACTGACCCTGTGAAGCCCTCCTAGCCAGAACCACCTAAGGAACAGCAAGAAAAACAGAAAAAGAAGAAGGCACCCAAGAATCCAGACCTTTCAGTGGCACCCATCCCACCGCTCCGTACAAGCTCTGAGGATGAGGTGGAGATTCTGGTGTCGCCTGAGGACCTAGATCTCGCAGGACCCTCAGGCACAATGGATGTCGAAGCACATGTACTCAGTCGGTGGCAGCAGGTGACCCAGCTGCATAATCTGCCTCCTCAGTCCCTCCATGCCATGGACAATGTCAAACTCCAGTGGAATTGCAGTGGTTGTCATGAAATATATGTATTTTTGTTTTAAAGAGGTGTTTGATGGATGACTGTTACGTCCTTTAGCCCTCTTCCGTGCTGTAGTATCACTCCACTTATCCAAACAGATGATACCAGCTGCCACTGCTTCTCTCTGCTCACTAATGTACTTCAGCACTGCATCATTCATCTTGCACCCTTCTGAATGTGGCATGAGATTTCTCCTGTCATCTAAATTTGCCTCCACCTCTTGTGTTATTTCCCCCTGGGTCACCATTTCCACAGTATCATTGTCAGTTAGTTCATAAGCTTCACCATTTGTCATCTACTCTGTGATGTCCTGTGCATCGACATCCTCATAACCCTGTACATTTTTGAGCAATGCAATGATATCATGATTTCCACCTGTAACTTCAGTTTTATAAGTGGATTCAAAGTGAAAATGTCCACTTTCATGGTTTAAAAGATTCTTCCAAGACCTTAGAAGTGATAAGTTCAGAATCTCTTCCCACTCTGGCCCACCACCATATAACAACTAGCAAGTCTGTCCTTTCCAGGATGGTTACACAGTCTTCATTACTTTTAATCACAGATATCAATTTACATGTCAAGGCTGCCATGGTCCATCAGCTGACAAAAATCAGTCACATTTGGTGGTAAAAATAATGCTTTGGTACCTACATGTGTGTCACTACCACGATATGAAGGCACTTTATCAAGAAGCAGCATAACTTTGCTCAGTTAATTGTTGTCTTCTATATACATTGAAGTGCCAAAGAAACTGGGATAGGCATGCGTATTCAAATACAGATATGTAAACAGGCAGACTATGGTGCTGCAGTTGGCAACACCTATATAAGACAACAAGTGTCTGGCACAGTTGTTAGATTGGTTACTGCTGCTACAATGGCAGGTTATCAAGATTTAAGTGAGTATAAATATGGTGTTATAGTCGGCGAACGAGCGATGGGACACAGCATCTCTGAGGTAATGATGAAGTGGTGGAGATTTTCCCATATGACCATTTCACAAATGTACTGTGAATATCAGGAATCCAGTAAAACATTAAATCTTTGACATCGCTGTGGCCTGAAAAATATCCTGCAAGAACGGGACCAACGACGACTAAAGACAATCGTTCAGTGTGACAGAAGTGCAACCCTTCCACAAATTGGTGCAGATTTCAATGCTGGGCCATCAACAAGTGTCACAAAACATCATTGATATTGGCTATTAGAGCCGAAGGCCCGCTTGTGTACCCGTGATGGCTGTATGACACAAATCTTTACGCCTCACATTGGCCCGTCAACACAGACATTGGACTGTTGATGACTGGAAACATGTTGCCTGGTCAGACGAGTCTCGTTTGACATTGTATCAAGTGGATTGACGTGTATGGGTATGGAGACATGAATCCATGGTTCCTGCATGTCAGCAGGGAACTGTTCAAGCTGGTGGAGGCTCTGTAATGGTGTGGGGTGTGAGCAGTTGGAGTGATAACCCTTGATATGTCTAGATACGACTCTGACAGGTGAAACATACATAAGCATCCTGTCTGATCACCGGCCTCCATTCATGTCCATTGTGCATTCCAACAGACATGGGCAATTCCGGCAGGACAATGTGACATCCCACACATCAGAATTGCTACAGAGTGGCTCCAGGAACACTCTTTTGAGATTCAACATTTCCACTGAACATATCGAGCATTTCTGGGATGCCTGCAACACGCTGTTCAAGAGAGATCTCAAACCCCTCATACACTTGCGGATTTATGGACAGCCCTGCAGGATTAATGGTGTCAGTTTCCTCCAGCACTACTTCAGACATTAGTAGATTTGATGCCACGTTGTGTTGCAGTATTTCTGCATGCTCGCAGGGGCCCTGTGTGATATTAGACAGGTTACCAGTTTCTTTGGCTCTTCAGTGTATTTCTCTGCAGCTGGTACAAATTCATTTTGGAATCAGGTTTCTGAATTCATTCGTGTTTTCTTTTGATGAGTGTAATGTAGGGGCAGTTATTCCTGATTTTTCAGGTTTTTGAAAGGTCTAAGTTATCATGATTTCCCTATCAATGTAAATCTATGCTTATAGTTGCCAGTTTCATTACTGCAAGCCAATGTGATAAGTAATTTATTTTCCTGTATCCAGGTATCACAGTTCCTTTTTTGAAGCAAGCATTTTCATAGGGAGCATCTTGTAAGTTCAACCACTCTCATCACGATTGGACAGCTGTTCACCAGAAATTCCCTCCACATCAGTTAACTGCAAAAGATGGTCTTTAAACAGCAGCAGAGCCTCTTAGCAGACGAAGCTGCTCCACTAGTGGTTATCTGATGAATACTGAATTTTTTTTCCCCCTCACCAATCCAACCATCCATCACCGGCAGTAAATTCTGAATATTTTCCTTCTGTTTGTCACTGGTATTGCCATGCTTTTTCCTGCAGTGTTGACCCAGTAATGGGCAAACCATTAAATGTTCATGCCACAAAAATAAAGCTTCCTCAATTTATTTATGCTTACACTTCAAAATTATTTTCCTTTCTTTTATTCCATTTCTACTTACTTTGTAAGCACACCACTTTTGAATTGTTGCTTGATTTTTCTTCCAGTCTTCAACCGTACTTTCGCTACCCCTAACTCCAAAGCTAGAGGTGTGGCTGCCACCAGTCCCATTGCAACACACAGTTTCTAATCCATAGTCACTACAACATTTTTTGTTTATTACCAATTTTGGACTCTTTAATTAAAACACAAAGGACTGCACCAAACAGCAATTTAACAACACAAGCACTTTGTATGTCTGATATGCAACTGAAGAAACAGAGGACACGTGGTGGCCAGCAGAGCTGCTCTGTGCCATGTGTTCATTGTTGTTCATGAACATTTGAAGAGGGCTTCAAAGTATAATTTTTTGAATCTTGGGTGTGGTAATTTAATCAATATTAAAAATACATTATATACCTTGTAATTGTGACTCCAGATGTGCCAGAAGCACAAAAGACACACAAAACATTTTGACAGGCCACACTGCATTGTAGCCAGCACCCACTTGCTAAAGTTTTCCAAACGTACAGTATGTGTAATAAGTTAATCCTCATTTTATCACAGAGAAATATTATTGTGATACTAATTAAGTAGGCTGGTCATGTAGGTCAGTTAATCACAAGCTGAATAGTCGAGGCTCTACTGTACATTCTTCTTGGAGGTCCCATTGTAGCCCATATCTGAAATTCACACAGACATAGTCTATTTATGCCTGACTTTTAATTGCCCCTGACGACCACATCTCATCCATTCTATCATAAGCTCACCAGACAAAAAATTAGTCACCCATAGAGAAATCATTACAAGCATCATTTAATTCTGTGTAATTCCATCCCTGGACTTGATACCTGCCGTGATTCATTTAGGAAGTAAGTCTACAAGGTTGTGCAGGTGTGTTGCATCCAAGTTGAGCCACTCAGAGGATTTGGTCAGGCAGTTCCATCTAATTACAGGGATGCTGATGTTAGCATTTTACTCAGTGTTTCAACATGTCCTGCAGGTTTCCTATGGGTTTCAAGTCAGGTGATTCTGCAGGCCAGTGACTTTGCAATAAGGTGGGGGAGAGTTTAAAAAACTAGGCACATATTCTTCCTTCCAGCCCAGTGAACTACAGCTGTTGTCGTACTTACGTGCCTGTGTGAGCAGTGGTCTCTTAAAGATGACTGACTCCAAATGTTCATTGCATGCAGCTCCCGTCGCATTGTTCTCTCACTAACAGGTTGGGATGGACTTTCATTCACTTTCTGTAGCACTTCCTGTCAGGTTTGGTAGCAATTTTGATTCACAAGCTGTTAAATATATCTCTGGTCCCTCATAGTCAGGATCTTTTTCTGAGCACAGATCTGACATTAACTTGAGATATATCACACAATTGTACTATGCTGCACAAAGTTGGTGAGATCCTGATTGGTGTCAATTATAATCCTCTTGAAACCATCACTACCAGTGTCAGCAGAAAGATTGTGGGATCATAAACAACAGTTTTGTTAGGCCACAAAATCAAGATGAATCTCCTCCTAACGTGAGCCATGGCCAAACCTTCTCACAAAGACAGAATGTTCAATTGCAATAACTGAATAAGAATACTGCTGCATAATATTTACATCTATATATACATCTACATGATTACTCTACAATCAATACTAAAGTGTTTAGCAGAGATTCATCCAACCACTTTGACTAGTTATCAGCTCTACAACACATGAGAAAAATACACCAAAGTCTTTCTATGTGAGCTGTGATCTTTTTTATATTATTGCAATGGTCATTTCGCTGTATGGACTTTTGGCTGTCAGCAAAAGAAATTTTTGCGTTCGGAAGAGAGAGTGAGAGAGCAAAATTTAAAAAAAGATATTGTGCAAAAAAAAAAAAAAAAGGCATTTGTTGTGATTACCAAATCAACTTCCTTACCATATCTGTGACACACACTCCTCAATTTTGTGATATTACAAAATGAGCTACTCTTCCTTGAACTCTTTGATGCCCCATGTCTATCCTAGCTGGTTATGATCCCATGCTATGGAACAGTATTCTAGAAGAGGATGAACAAGCATAGTGCAGACAATCTCTTTAGTAGATTTTTTGCATCTTCCAAGTGTGCTACCAATAAAAGACATTCTTTGGTTTCTTTCCCCACAATACTTTCTATGTGATGATTTCAATTTGATATGCTTGTAATTGTAACCACTAGATATCTAGTTGAATCAACAACCTTTAAATTTGTGTGATGTATCATCTAACCAAAATTTAATGGAGCTGTCTTAGTACTTGTATGGAGGACCTCACTTCCATCCCTCAGAACCAAGAGCTGGGTGAAGCCTAAAGTAGAGAGATCCAAAGTACTTAATGAGACTTGAAAAGTATACTGAAAATATGGTAGATACCATAGGTTCAGGAGTGTTCACTGCAGTCAACAAAAATCTTGAATTCGTTGAGATTAAAATTGAATCTGGCTTTGAAATTAACTAACACAGAAGTACCTCTATAATGCAATATTATTTGGTGACAACTTTATCCTACAGAGATTAGGATGTCTCTGAATTCATTGCAGGTGTCATGGACAGGCTGTCTAGTTGTCATCATAGTGACAATGTTTAGTAATGCTGATAAGTCCATCAATAAGGTTTGGAGAGTCTCTACACTGGAAAGAGCAGGTAAAGCAGTTGTTAGCATCCTACTTAAACAGTGAATAGGCATCATTTAATCCCAACATGATGGACATAGAAGAATTATGGGCGAAATTTAACCTAATTGTAAATCACACTCTGTGGAGATGTAGGTGCCAAGTAGGTGTATTAAGATTGGAGAAGGCCAACTGTAGTTTAATAACAAATTCAGAAAATGCCGAAGAAACAGAGATTATTGCACACTCTGTTCAAAAAAAGACTCAGAAATGTCGACGGGCAAAAATTAATAGAAATTTGTGCATTTATAAAAAAATAGACTGCTGAAAACCTGAGAAAATTCTGGTCCTATGTAAAACAACTAAGCAAGTCGAAGGCTCCTGTTCAGTCACTTGTCAGTTACTCCCATATGCAGGAGGTAAGGGTAAAAAAACAGACCCACAAAATTACAGACAAGTGTCCTTAAAATCAGTTTGCCGCAGAATTCTTTAGCATATTTTGATTCAAATATAATAAATTTCCTTGAGATAGGAAGGCTTCTGTCCACAAATGAGCACAGATTTAGAAAAAATCACTCTTGTGAGATTCAACTTTCCCTTTTCTCACACAATATCCTGCAAGCCATCGAACAGATACATGCCATATTTCTAGATTGCCAGAAGGCATTTAACCCAGTGCCTCACTGCAGGCTATTGATACAGGCACAAGCATATGGATTAGGTTCTCAGGTATATGAGTGGCTTGAAGACTTCTCAAGTAATAGAACCCAGTCCTGGATGATGAGTGTTCATCAGAGACTAGAGTAATGTCAGGAGTGTCCTAGGGCAGGGGTAGGCAACCACAAAGCCTTCATGATCTACTATTCTGTACCAACATATCAAAGTGATCCACTTTTAAAAATTCATTTGCTACATTTTTAATTTTTGGATACCGGTACTGTAAAACACTACTTAAAATAAAAGTTTTAAATCCTCACATAATAATTTTATTTCATAATATTCTCAAGTATATTCTTACATTAATAACACAAGAATTATTTTACATTTAATCTGAAATCTTAAGTAGCTGTTTTGTCAACATGTCCTTGATATTAGGTGTATAACTTGTTACACTTAGTCAAATACACAAGTCCAGATGTTCATCAGTCAACATTGTTGTGTGTTTATTTTTAATAAAGTTCATATTTGAAAACAGTGGTTCAAACAGGTAGGTAGAAGCAATCAAGGCCTTTATTGTAAGAGCAACATTAACTAAGATATTTCTCCTGAGGAATTAGAGGCCAACAGGTTTTGGGTTCTGCAACGCTTTTGAGAAAGAAATCATTTTTGAAAGATATTATTTCAAGTTCAAGAGCTGCCCTACCTATGTCAAAAACTTTTGCAATGGAAGAAGATATATTCAATAGCTCAATGTTAGCCCAAGGGAAAGATACAAACTGGGTTACCACTGAAATCTTTTTGAAGTCTGAAAACTGATCACTGAAATCATCCCTCAAATTGGAGATCATTATTGCATGACATTCACTATTGTTAAGGTATCTCAGTTTCTTCTATTTCTGTCTTCAGATTTGGAAAATGTCTTAATTCATCTCTCTTAAGGTAGCACTCCCACAAAAACAATTTTTCAGTAAAAGAATTTACTTCAGAGATCATATCAGCAATATCTCTGTCATTATCTTGAAATTTCAAATTCAGCTCATTAAGCTTTTCTGTTATGTCAGTTAAGAACGCAAAATTCATAAGCCAAAGAGGATCTTCAATACAAGCTGACAGACTATTCTCATCTTGTTCTTGCAAAAACAGTTTGATAGATGGTAAAAGCTTGTGGAAACGTTGCAGCACTTTTCCCTTGCTGAGCCAATGTACTTCAGTGTGGAGCAGTAAATTTCCATACTGTAGTTCTAGTTCATTTGCCAAATCTTTGAAAAGTCTTCTTTGAAGAGAGTGAGACCTAATTTTGTTGATTATCTTTACAACAGTATTCATAGCTTCATACAAATTTAAAAACTTTACACACAGAGACTGCTGGTGTAAAATACAGCGATAATTTGAAAACGGTGGAAAACTTTCATGTCTTTGGCACAGAGTAATAAAACCACTTTTAGAACCTCTCAAGGCTGGGGCTCCATCTGTGGTAATGCTTACAAGCTTGTGGATAGGTATTTTCTCTGATAGAATGAGTTGCTTCATGGCAAGAATTATATCTTCTCCTCTTGTATGGCCTTTCAAAGAAATTGCTTTCAAAAGTCCTTCCTTGACAGTAAAGTTATTAAAAACCATCCTTACAAAAACTGGCAACTGAGCAGTACCTGTTGCATCAATGGGCTCATCTAATTGCATTGAAAAGTAACAGCAGTCATCCAAATCTATTTTCAGTTGAGAGAAAACATCATTAGACATATTTTCAACTCGCCTTGTGACCGTTCTTGATAAAAGTTGAAGGGTTTCGATGGCAGCAACTATTTCAGACTTGTCAGCAGTTTCTCGAAATGCTGCTTTTACGAATTCACCATCTTCGAAGGGTTTCTTCCTTTTCACCAGTACATTCGAAACACGATAAGAAGCAAGAGTGGCAGCAACACTTTTGTCTACTGGTTTTGTGAGCATGCTTTGTTGAACACTTAATTGATTTTTAAGTTTATTGATTTTCTATTTTCTCAGTTCAGATTTTACAGGAAACTCGGTGTTAACACGTGGTTGCACAGTTTTGAAATGTCTCTCAATATTTGTCTTTTTTACATATGCAATCTTAGCGTCACACAATAAACAAATGCATGTGCCATTTCTTTCTGTTATGAGAAATTCATGTTCCCTTTCAGAATGAAAATGATAAATTTTACATTTTTTTTATACACAACTCATTATGCATGAAGGTGCTGCACTACTCGTATGTTCTCAAAAAGTGTCAAGAAGATATGCAACTACGCATGCTCAGTGCTGAGTACTGACAGCCCAAAAAAGTTCTACCTATGTCCTTTTCATGCTCTATTACATCGCAGATGTTGGTATTACACGGCACAAAACTCACCACCATCTCCTGACACATATCAAACACATTTCAAAAAGTTATGTGAAACAGTGCATCAACAAGTGGCGCGCAGGTGGCAGCTGATTTAACTAATGCGGCAAAAAATTTTAGAGGTTCAAGGTAGATCTTGGTACAAGTTCTACGCTGTTATTAACAAACAAAGCACCTTGTGTCGAAAGAGCATGCATTTTTACTATTATGGAAAACAATTGATGATTTTATTCAACAATTTTTCTTTAGCACTCTCATTTCTCACGCGATCTACCAAATAAGCACTTGCGATCTACCAGTAGATAGTGATCGACGTGTTGCCGACCCCTGTCCTAGGGAGATGTTTTAGGAGTGCTATTTTTCTCTGTGTACATAAACAATCTGATGAATAGGTTGAACAGCAGTCTTCAACAGTTTGCTGATGATGCTGTAGTGTATGGGAAAGTTACATTACTGAGTGACTGTTTTGGGAGCTAGAATTAATTTTCACAATTGATGAAGAGAGGGCAGTAGTTCAAATAGTGCAGCATTGGGTACTGTGATACAAAATATATTTAACAGTAGAAACACTAGAATTTCAGATCTGGATATCCTTTAGAGTGAAGCAAAAATCAAATAACTATTTAGTGCCTTGAAGATGAAGATGCCATCAAAACAGCATTTTCGGAAGTGTTACTCCTCTGGGTTCATTCAAGAAATCTACTGTGGAATGTCATTGTTTGCTAGTGGAAGTGTATGGAGAACATACTTTGTTGAAAATAATGTGCAGGGAGTGGTTTTGATGATTTGAAGACATCAATTTTTAGGTGAGGGACAAAATGTGTCCTGGTGGGTAGGGTGTGCCATGAGCTGCTGCATCCGGGCTAAACGATGAACATTGAATGCTGTGAAAGAATGTATTCAATTTGAATCATGCACTTACAGACAAATACCTACAATATGCACAGAGACATGACAGTCATTCTACTTCATGACAGTGACAAACCACATGTTGCAAACCAAGTGAAGGAAACCAAGTAACTTAAATCAGATGTCTTAACCTGACCAACGTATCCACCATACATTGCCCCTTCCAATTACCATTTGTTTCGGAACATACAGCATGGCCTTTCTGAACAAGAGTTCAAATCTTTAAAGAGTCTCAAAAACTGGCTCTGTGAGTGGATCACATCAAAAGAACTGCAATTTTTTTTTTAATTGCAGAACTTATTTGTTACCCATTAAGTGGGAAAAGGTCATAACTTCTGAAAGACACTACTTTCAGTAAACTATTTTATACCTTTCTATTAAAATAAAAATGCTTTCTGTAAACTGCATGAAGTAATTCATGTACCCATAAGAGGGTGTAGGATGACTTAGATTTTCTGGTTGATAAGATTAATGGCAGATTACTCTAAAACTAGAAATGTAAGGTAAAGCAGGTGAGTAGGAAAAATAATCCTCTGATGTTCAGATACAGTGTTAGTGGTGTGTTACTTGACACAATCACATCAGTGAAGAACCTAGGTGTAATATTACAGAGCAATATGAAATGGAATGAGCACACTAGGTCTGTAGTATGGAGATGAATGGTTGACTTTGGTTTGTTGGATAGGAAAGTGTAGATCTGTAAAGTAGACTGTCTATACAGCACAAGTCTGACCCAGTCTGGAATTCTGCTCAAGTATTTGGGATTGACGCCAGGATTGAATTAAAGGAAGACATCAAAGCCATCTGTAGGTATGTTGCTAGATTTGTTAACGGCTGGTTCGATCAACACGCAAGTGTTACGGAACTGCTATATGAAATCAAATGGGAATTCTTAGAAGAAAGACAATGTTCTTTTTGTGAAACACTACTGAGAAAATTTAGAGAACCGACATTTAAGGCTGACAAGCAATTCTGCTGCTGTCAGTGTGCATCTCATGTGAGGACTGTGATAAGAAGATAGGGCTCATATGGATACATTTCCCTCAATCCATTTGCAAGTGGAACAGGAAAGGGAATGGCTAGTTGTTATACAAGGTACCCTCCATCATGCTCCATGTTGTGACTTTGAAGTACCGGTATGTGTGTAGATATAGATATTATTCACGGTTAACTGCCACTTTTCACATCAAGCAAGTTTATTGTCTAAATATTTTGCCATTTGTTTTGATTATGTGTGACTTAACAAGACAGTTAACAATGGCATCATATGCAAGCAGTCTAGGAAGGCTGCTGAGGTTGTCTCCTAAATCATTCACTTCTTAGGGGACCTCCAAATATTGCTTCAGCTTTACTAGAGGACTTCCTGTCATTTACAACAAACAGTGACTTTTTTGACAAGAAATCACGAGTCCAGTTGCAGAGATGATACTTCATAGACACAGAATTTGATTAGAAGCCACTTTTGTGACTAAAGAGACAGTTGTGTTTCTGAGAACAATATTTTCTGAATGTGTGCCGGTTAAGTGCCAGTACATCATTTTCCGCAAGATACTTTGTAATGCTGGAACAAAGTATACATTCTCAAATCCTACTGCCAATAGATATTAGTGATATGGGCGTATAATTCAATGGGTTACTTCTATATCCTTTCTTGTATATCGGTCTGAGCTGTGCAAATTACCCTTCTTTGCATACAGACCTTTTGTTGAGTAAGCTATTGTATACAATTTCTAATAGTGAAGCTATTTCATCATCACACTCCGAAAGAAACTAACTAGAATATGATCTGAACTGGAAAAATAGCTTTATTAAACAACTTAAGTTACTTTTCTACACTGATGGCTGAGGGTATACTCAGTTCTCCAGTTGTTCTTGATGCAAAGCTGGAATATTTCCTTCATGTTCTTTGGTGAAGGAATTTTGGTAAACATTGCTCAGTAACTCTGTGTATGTAATCCAATTGTTGGTAACATTAGCGTTGCTGTCATGCAGTGCAGGTGTAGATTCTGTCTCGGCTCTGGTACACTTTACATGTGATCAGTATGTCTCTTGATTTTCTGCCAGATTACAAATTGGAGGTTAGTTGTGGAAACCATTGCAAGCATCTCACATTGAAGTCTGCACTAATTTTTGAGCATCCATAAAACATTGCCAGTCTTGTAGATTTTTCATTCTTTTAAATCTGGCATGCTTTCTTTGTTGCTCGTGCAAACATCATGACCTGTTTCGTGTAAGATGAGGATATGTTCCATCTCTTATTAATTTGCTTAGTATCATTCCTTATATAGAGAACATACATGACATTGTTTCTACCTA
This sequence comes from Schistocerca nitens, assembly GCF_023898315.1. Taxonomy (NCBI): domain Eukaryota; kingdom Metazoa; phylum Arthropoda; class Insecta; order Orthoptera; family Acrididae; genus Schistocerca; species Schistocerca nitens. Next base: position 1,099,747,121 of record NC_064615.1, on the reverse strand, counting down.
AATTGCTTGATTTCTTTGAAATGCAATTCCTAGTATGTAGTATAATTAGTGTGGTGTTTGAAGTCCAGAACTGTGTATGAGAAAACTACAAAAATTTTTCTTTTTGTAGCTGCTTCGTTGTGGTGTCAATCACTTGGAAGGAAAATGTTTCTTCAGTGTGTGTGTGTGTGTGTGTGTGTGTGTGTGTGTGTCCACGGTAATGGGAAAAACTGTACTGCTTTGTGCAGGGAGGTGCCTCAAAGGAATGCAACAGGAGAACTGATCCTAGCTGTGAAGCGTGGGAGGGTGAAGTACGTGCAAGAACTGTTGGCAGCCGGAGCAAAGATCACGGTGCGGGACAGGAAGGGGAACACAGCCCTGCACTGGGCGGCACAAGGGGGAAATGAGGAGGCCGCCAGGTATCTGCTGCAAGCCGGGGCCAATGTGGAGGCTGTCGACAGCTGGTGGCGGCAAACGCCATTGCACAGGGCTGCAGAGTGGGGCCACAAGGCAGTGGCGAAGATGTTGCTGATTGCTGGTGCTGACCCCGACATCTGCGACGGGGATGGGAGGACGTCACTACACTTGGCGGCTTTAGGTGGCCATGTGGGGATGGTGACAGTGCTGCTGGCAGCGAGTGCGGACCGGGGCATCAAGGACTATGGAGGGAGGATGCCTGTAGACATGGTCAGGGAGAAGGACAGGGAGCAGCTGTTGCCCCTACTCAGGTAACTCTCCGGCTGAACACACACTTTTCTTTGTATTTTATGATATCCAGTCAATCTGATAAGTGCCCCTACACTGGAGTCACAGAAGCGTATTATTGGAGTACTTAAGCATAAAACTACCTATCTAGCGGATCTTTATGTGCACTGTTTCACCATCACAAATAGTGTGATACAAATATTATTCAAATAAGATAAAAATTCTTTCATCATTTTCGCTTTTTATTAAAACCATAACGTCATTTTCACTATATCACTGGTCCTTTTCAGTAGCTGAATTTTTAGAAAATGTGAAATATAAGACAAGAAAGTGCAAAATATGCCATTGCAAGTAGTGAAAGCTCTCGTGCAGATAAAACTTAAACCACAAAATCATTTATTTTCTGATATATTAGTGTTACATTTTCTATACTTTGGCGCGTGCGCCTGCATGCACCCCCCCAAAATATAGAGTTTTCTGATGAATGAATAAATACTCAATTGTGATCAAATCAGGCAGGGACCTAAAAAGCTGTGTTGCAGTTCATTGACCATGATTACTGGTATGTTCCCAAAATCAGACAAATGCTCTCCTGAGAGAGAGCACTGTTACGTTCACATAACATTGAATATTACAGAACATACTTCAATGAAATTCATAAGAAAGCCCTAGAACCTTTGTGAAAATGAATAACAAGTATTTGGCTGTAGTAGCACATGAACCAACTACATATTGGGTACTTAACTCTTACCTCTGCCTGTTACATTATGTTGAACTTCTGGAACATGCAGCCTATGTTGTATATTACAATCTCCTGAAGGCTTTAATTGGCATTACATTATCAACTGAAATTTCATTGTAACATATGGTATTTTCAATGTGTCATTAACATTCTTCAACTACCAATGTGACATTTCCTGCCTTTTATTGCAACAAATTGCACCAGTAATGCTGCATTTTTGAGAGTGTCCTGGTGCTTTGACACATCATATACACGTAGGACATAAGTTATAATATAAAACCCAACAAATATTGGCTTTTACTGAAAATGACAAAACCCAATATGGCATCAACCAAGTTCTGCCTGTGAGGTAGGACATGATCTTCTGTACCATTGATCACATTCCTCTCGATGAAGCAAACATCTGATTTGCTGTATTGTTTCCCACCAAAGAGTGTTGCACATAAAATTCGACACTGTGACATCACAAAATTCAACCATTGCCTCAAGCACAAACCCATCACAGATATATATTCATCTCCAGAAGTGCACTTCAAAAGACAGCAGCCTAGTACTCATTTGTCACAGGTGTCAGACCAGTCAGTAGGGCAGCTAATAGTGCAGTTACCTCTCAAGTGCACCAACGAAGTAATGTGTGATCTACATGGCTGTAGTGTAAACTGACTAACCCTTATAATTGTACATGAACTACATTCATGAGGGGGACATTACGCACAGCTCTGCCCCCTTACTTTCTTTCTGCGTTGAATGTTAGTATCCAGGCATTCATTTCCTAAAGCAGCACAACACAGTTTTCCAAGAAACTTGAAAAAATGGCTTTTGAAAATTAGTGCACGAGATGTGTCTTCACAATAAATTAAAATTTTGTACAAAAAGTTCAAAGAATCAAATGTTTTATTATTTCTAGAGGTTGAATGGGATTATTTATGTTAACAACTCTTTCATTTCACAATAAGGCACGTCTATCAAATATTTAATTAAATTTTATGTGATTAGTGATTAAAAATAGAAAGATGTTATTTTTATTACAATTTATGATTAAGTGTTGTTAATTATATATTTACTGATAATTTGTAAGGATACTGCTGAGAATTTTAGAAGCTGTGGATATAAACTGAAAAGATAGATGTGGCTAATACAAAGCAGAAAGTGACAACTAGAGTAGGGAATGAGGAGAGAGAAGGGATGAGCTTTGGAAGGGGTGTGAGGCAAGGATACACACTGTCACAGAAGCTATTCTACACTTATGGAGAAGAACTGATACCTAAGACCATAGAGGCATTTTAATTGGAGGAGAAAGGATAAAAACTATACAACATGCAGATGATCAAGCAGTGTTGATGGAATCAGCAGTTACAGAAGATGTTGAAAGAGTATTGCAAGAAGGGGCAAGGAGTATGGAATGAAGATAAATATATGAAAGACAAAGCTGATGAGAATAAGCAAGAATGAATCTCCAGGTAACATACTCCTAAATGAATAAGTGAAATCTTTTCTGTATCACAGAAGTCTAATGGTGTGGAGTGGAAGCTGTATAGAAGAAATGAGGAGGTGGAGAATACCTATTGGAAAGAGAACGTTTGAAAAGGTGAAGCCATTACTGATATCTAGATGAATTCCAATGAACCTGAGGGAAAGATTTACTGAATACCTTGTACAGAGTGTAGTGTCATATAGTAGTGAATCATAGACAATTGAAAAGAAAGAAGCCATCAGGGGCTCAGCATTTGTTTGCTGGATACGAGCTTTGATGACTCGGGGTTCTTGAGCTGGGGACAGATGAGTGTCTCCAGTCCTCTGTCACTGTAAGCCATGGGCATGCTTCAATGGCCTCTGTGCAGTGTGGCGATGGAATGTTACTGGCTTGACTGTCAGATCACGAGTTTGATAAAAACATAAGAAAAACAACACCTCAGTCTCAAGGTGTACTGCACACTAATGAGATGCATGACTGTTGAGGTGGAACAGTCACTAGTGGGCAATGTTTGGAGAACCTGCCGCACATCAGTTGTAGGCATGTGGGGCTCTGTCTAGGAGGACTTTTATTTTTCCAGCTGCTCGTGGGATAGATCCTTCAAAATTTTCTCTTCCTCCTCCTAGCGGAATGGGTGGGCCACTGTTAGGTACCAACACCCAATCAAATGAGAGGGATTGTACAGTCAGTCCTCTTAATTCAGGTATTATTCAGTCTGCTGACAAGTACACAAGTACAGCAACAGAACACATGCTGCTGACCAGAATGTGTTTTTAATAGCCAAACGAAAGAGGATAGTTTTGAGAAGGTTTCTCCCTTATATATTCAGAAGGATTTAGAGAGAATCTGTGGCTCTTTAAACTCAATTAAGCACTTGCACAGTGGGACACTGTTAGTGGAAACTTCTAATTCTCAGAAAGCAATCAACCTTCAAAAAACTAGATGCCTTACGGAATATGCAATAGAAACTGATCTGCACAATGCCTTGAACAGCAGCAAAGGTGTTGTGACTTGCAGGGATCTTGACGATATTTCCATAGAAGAACTGAAAACTGAATTGACCCAAGGCGGCATTGACGTGAAAAACATGATGAAAATAGTGGATGACAATCTAATAAAATCAGACTCATTTATACTGTCTTTCAACAGCGTAGAACTTCCAGAGCATGTTAAAGCAGATTTCTTTCACCCCAGTCCAATGTACTGTTTTAAATTCCTGCACTTTTGGCACACAGCTCTTTGTTGTAAGGGAGCAGTCACCTGTGGAGAATATGGCAAGACCACTCATGAAGGAGTTGGTTGTTCATCTCCTCCAAAGTGTATTAACTGCTTTGGGGGTCACCCTGTCTAGAGTAGGGACTGCAATGTCTTCCTTGAAAAACAGAAGATCCAGGAGATAAAAATGACAAAGCATATCCCACATGGTGAAGCCAAAATTATATACAAGGCACGTACGGAGGAACTGAAACTCCTGACCCAGGCATGCCCCCTGTGCATGTGTTTACAAGAAACACATTTTAAAGCCACTGACACCCCTGTGCTACGGGGCTATATACTGCTCCAAAAGGTTGACCTGACAGGGCGCAGAGCCAAGCGAGGGGTTGCTGTGTTGTCAATAACACACATCACTCCACTGTTCTCTCCTTGGTTACTGACCTGTGAGCAGTAACCACTGCAGTGCATGTGGCTCAGAAGAGCACTATCTGCTCACTGTACGCACTTACACAGGATGTGGTAGACTCTGAGGCTCTCAAAGGCCTTACTGAACAACTCTCCCACCCCTTTCTACTAATGGATGATTTCAGTGCCCATAATGTATTATGGGGCTTGAACTATACTTGCAATAGGGGTGGAGTTTCGGAGAACTTCGTGATGTCTCAGGAGCTGTGTGTCCTCACTACAGACAGTCCCACTCATTTCTCAGTTGCTGTTGCAACGTCCTCAGCCATCGACCTCTGTGCTCTCCTACCCTTGCAGACAGCCCAGTGGAAAGTAACTGATGATCTTTATTCCAGTGACTACTTCCCATTGTGGATCCACCTACTGGATGGAGCATTGCCTGAACAGAAGCCACCAAAATGGATGGTTAACATGGCTAACTGAATGCTTTTCAGCCATCTGGCTGTGTTTGAACACCACAACAATGTCCAGGAATGGGTGGACTACATTACACGAGTGATCCATCATGTGACTGACTTATCCATCCAAAAGTCCTCAAGTCATCTTAGGATGCAGACTGTATCTGTGACTGTAGAGAAGGCCAAATTGGACTTCATGCCCAGCAATTCAAAGTCTTATAACTACCCTTCATCTGTGTGGGAGCTGGAATTGGCACTGTGTGACAAGTAAACATACACAAGGGATACACTTCGATTTTGATTGGCTTTGAATATGATGTAATCTAGAACAAAATAAGACACACGCATTTTTTTTATACATGCCCATACAGCCGTTAATGGGGTAAAACACAGACTTGAAAAAAACTGAGTGTAATATTTCTGAATGAATACCATTTAAATGGTACCAGATTTAAAAAAAATCTTCTAATGAAAGTTCTAGAGGTAAGGTATGGTACAACGGTGCTTCCAGATTTCTCGAAAACTTTTATTTATTTATTTATTTATTTTATAAAATTCAATCATAGATGGTGAAATAGTAGTCGAAAGATACATTTGTCAGAAATTAGATAGAAATATCACAAGTCTTTCTCATGTATATGTGCAGGGTGTATCTGAAATGAATGTAGAAAATGAGAGGGCTAACAGAGAGAGTCATAACAAGCTTATTTCAAATAGCAACCCATGTCGGCATCCCTTATCATATGGCACTAGGCGCCATTGAACAGCGTCGCATGCCACCGAGAGGGTAGGCACACAACAAATGTCAGAGCCATCATTGTGGCAGATCTGCAGGGCAACAATTTAAATAGATTTATAACATCAAAGTAAAAGAGATGTCAGGTTGAAGTTTTATAATCTTTATTTTCAAACAATGTAGTCGACATAGTTGTGGATATTCCAGGTGGGACAACACCATGGGTTTACCACCTCGTACTGGGATGTGAACGCATTGCTTCTGGCTATGAAAATGAAAATGCCTGTTTGATTGGTGTTGCATAGAGGGCAGCACCTGGACACTCTTGCATTTGTTAGTGTGTGGAGTGGACAGTAAATGGAGCACTATTCTTGGGAGGAAAGAACAGACATGCAGTGTGCTTATGGGGCAGGGGATGGAAATGCTGGTGCTGCCCATCATTTGTCTGTTCAGTGGTTTCCGAATCATTGAGTGCCAGATCCATACACATTTACTGCCATCCATAGGTTCCTATTAGACAGGTTCACTTGAGGTATGTTCTCCACTGACATGTTCTCGTGATGACACAAGTGCATTTAGGACCTACTTCAAAACCCAGTGTATTCGTTTTGTGTTACCGGTGGGAAGACCTGAAGTCCTCAATGCACAACGCATACACCGGCACTTGAAATTGAGGTATTAGCACTGCTGGAAAACACACCCTCAATAAGTTTACAGCATGTTACATGGGAAATGGGTGTAAACCATTCCACAATACGGCATGAGTGACATGAAGATGAAGTGCACTCCTGCAGCCTGCAGAAGGTTCATGCCCTTAACCCAGATCCTACAGCGAATTGAATTCTTCCAGTGGTGTGTGCAATTCAAAAAGACTTTCTGAACCATGTACTTATTATGGATGGGACATCCTTTACATGAGAAAGTGTGTTCAACAGCCACAATCAACATGTGTGGGGATGAGAAAACCTGCACGCTGCCTTTGTTCCTGATCACCAAGATCACTTTGCTATCAACATTTGGGCCAGCTTCTTAGGCAATAATCTGGTCAGCATACATGTTTCCCTGGTGACTGGACACAAACAGATACTTAATCTTTTTACAAGAAACTCTGCCACAGTTGTTAGAACATGTTCTACCCAATGTGCGAGAGCATATGTAGTACCTACATGATGGTGCACTTTGCACATGCAGTGTGAATGCATTTGATTGATACCTCTGGTGAGAACTGGATAGGGCGCGGTGGGCTGGCAGCATGGCCTGCACGTTCCCCAGACTTGATGCCCATTGATTTTTTTCTTCTGGGGCCACCTGAAATCAGTTGTCTATGAAACACCCATTGAGATTGACGAAGATCTGACACCACGCATTACGGCAGCCTCTGACGCAATTTCCTTTTTGTCAAGTGTGTTTGAAAGGGTGCAACAATCACTCAATCACCGTTGCAGGGCATGCGTTCAGGGAGTAGGGTGTAATTTCAAGCACTGTTTGTAACTGTTTTCAAATAAAGGTTATAAAACTTCACACAGACTTCTCATTTACCTTGATGTCACAAGCACATTGAAATCATTGCCCTGCTACCATGACAGCTCAGATGGCATGTTGTAAGCAACTCTGTTCAATGATGCTTAGCGCTGTACGCTAATGAATGCCGACATGGGTTGCTATGAGAAATATGCTTGTTACGACCCACTCTACCAGCCATATCATTTTCTACATTCATTTCAGATACAGTCTGTGTGTGTGTGTGTGTGTGTGTGTGTGTGTGTGTGTGTGTGTGTGTGTGTGTGTGTGTTTTGTAACCTTTTGTTACATTTCGAATGGTTTGTGCATTGTTGTTGTAACATTATTGTAAATCTTTACAACATTGAGGAAGTGCAGAACTGTTTGGTTCAAAAAGTACTAAATGTGCTTTGATTTTGTGCACGAAGCACATTGGATGACTGCAGTTTCAGAAGGCACAATCAGGACATTTAGATGGTTTCCATTCAGTGTAACCACTCTTGTATCATGTATATTTGAAAAGGTCTACAAATCTGGGAGAAGAAAATTGATTGTGTCAGAGAGAGATTGAATTTTTAGAATAATATTTCTTAAATGCTAATTAAAATCGTCATTAAAAGAATATAACATCATCTGCAGCATGTTTGAAGAAGTTTTTCCACAATCAGAATGTACCGGGTGATCAAAAAGTCAGTATAAATTTGAAAACTGAATAAATCACAGAATAATGTAGGTAGAGGGGTACTTGGGTGCTTGGAATGACATGGGGTTTTATTAGAACCACAAAAATACAAACGTTAAAAAAATGTCCGACAGATGGCGCTTCATCTGATCAGAATAGCAATAATTAACATAACAAAGTAAGATAAAGCAAAGATGATGTTCTTTACAGGAAATGCTCAATATGTCCACAATCATTCCTCAACAATAGCTGTAGTCGAGGAATAATGTTGTGAACAGCACTGTAAAACATGTCCGGAGTTATGGTGAGGCATTGGCGTTGGATGTTGTCTTTCAGCATCCCTAGAGATGTCGCTCGATCACGATACACTTGCGACTTCTGGTAACCCCAAAGCCAATAATCACACGGACTGAGGTCTGGGGACCTGGGAGGCCAAGCATGACGAAAGTGGCGGCTGAGCACACGATCATCACCAGACGACGCACGCAAGAGATCTTTCACGCGTCTAGCAATTATATATATATATAAAAACAAAGAGAAAACTCGTTGTCTTTAAATATGTCTACTTGTGAGATGTCTGCTTGTGTCTGTATGTGCGTGTGTGTGTGTGTGTGTGTGTGTGTGTGTGTGTGTGTGTGTGTGTGAGTGTATACCCGTCCTTTTTTCCCCCTAAGGTAAGTCGTTCCGCTCCCGGGATTGGAATGACTCCTTACCCTCTCCCTTAAAACCCACATCCTTTCGTCTTTCCCTCTCCTTCCCTCTTTCCTGATGAGGCAACAGTTTGTTGCGAAAGCTTGAATTTTGTGTGTGTGTTTGTGTTTGTTTGTGTGTCTATCGACCTGCCAGTGCTTTCGTTCGGTAAGTCACATCACCTTTGTGTGTAAACCTCATGTCATTCCAAGCATGTATGTCAATTTTTACTTCTCTATCTACATTATTCCGTGGTTTATTAAGTTTTCAAATTTATACTCACTTTTTCATCACCCAGTATATACGTCCAATGACTGAATAATATTGTTCGTTCTGGAAGGAATCATTAAAATATTTACTTCTTTTCCACGTTTATCAATGATGCTGAATATTTTTCTGTTTTGCCCAATCCATGAATCAGAACACAAGACAATTTTTCATTTGTATCAGGTACATAAACCAGTTTAAACCATTTCCTTACAAGCCCTGATATCAGTTACAGGGCGTAGAAGTGAATACAAGGCTATTATTTTGTGAATGTAAACATGGTCTAGATAGATTGAATTATTTTTTATTATCTCTGTGACTGGTCATTTTCAGGCACCTGTAATATGTTTAATATGTTCAGATATTACTGATTTGTACTTAATTGTGTACAAGCTATCACAAATAACTATATTTTGTAATCCAAGTTACTTATGTATCTTAAGCTTCCTGCTTCATTTTACATTATAATATATCACTGGTACATGTCAACAGGAATACATCTTACTTCTGTGCATATGTGGCACAAAAACATTATACTATTGTACATGGTTACATCCTATAGCTGATACAAACAGAAAGATACCATCTCACACTATAACTGCAGCTGTTATGGTATAACCAGAGATGTTAAGAAGCTATCTGTGGATCATTGATAACATTAGGTAAACTACTGGTGCCATATTCACTGGCATATTATGTTCATTATTCTCACAGGTGTTATCTTATTAAAAGCAGTGGAACAAAACTCATACATCATATTTCATACCACATGTAATATTAGAAATTGCAGCATCTAATTCAGACTATAAAAGATTACGTCAAGCCTTTTAATGAGGCATGCGTGTCAGCCTATAAATAAAACAATACTGGCATAGCAAGAAATATGTCATATGGTACATTAGAACTAGTAACAGATTACATTTATACTACATGACCTTTTCTTTCTCTTTCTTTTGGTACATTGTTTTAATAAAACTAGAAAAAGAAAAGAAAAATATTGTGGAATGAAATATGAAAAGAAGCCATAGTAGAGAGGACAAAAAAGTGGGAAAAATGGGAATGCTCAAAGAAAATTGAAGATTATGATCAATTTAAACAACAAAAAAAGGAAACAGGTGAGAAATACCAAATGAACCTTTGAAAATGACAAACTTTTGGAAATGGGCAAAAATTTTGTAGAAAATTATATTTGTGACTTTTATCAAACTTTTAGGAACAAATTAAAGGGTTACCAAACTCCAAATGTCTGTTTCAAAAATGAAAATGGCACAGTTGGGTTAAGCAATACTGAAAATAGTGAAATACTAGCAAGATATTTTCATTAGCTTCTGAACTGTCACTAACCAAATCATAAATTGGAATTCTCAAATATTAATGAAAATTTGGAAGAAGATTTACCACCAACTATAGAATAAATTCAAGAAGTAATTAAGACCCTCGAAAATAACAAAGCCAGTGGAGAATATTCTATTACAGCTGAACTTTTGAAGTGGTTCTTGCCAAATATAGCAAAGGAGCTAAATTTACTCTATGAAGAAATCTGGAAAACAAAAAAAAATGCAGAGGAATGGAAAGTTGCCTTGATACACCCACTCCACAAAAAATGTGATAAACAGGATGTAAACAACAGAGGAATCTCTTCACTGCCAGTAGCATATGAAGAATTTTCCAAGATTTTGTTAAGCAGAATAGAAACAACAATAGACAGTCATTTAGGTGAATATTGAGGTGGTTTTATGAAAGAAAGGTCATGCCCAGAGCAAATATTCAATCTCAAGTCAGATTACTTAATCCAAAGGACATTGTAGTTATGTCTGTGGTTATCAAAAAGGCTTTTGATTGTGTTGACAGAGAAACTATAGATAAAATAATTCGAGAATTTGGCAAATCTAATCTGTGAAATACTTACAGGTATAGTCTGTAAAGTAAAATTTGTGGGAGAAATTTCACAGCCTTTCAAAATAAAAACAGGTATATGACAAGGCAACGGCCTATCCCCAATTCTTTTTACTAGTGTTTTAGAGAAAACAGTAAGAATTTGGAACGAAAAATTTATTGAACTCAACATCTCACCTATAAGTTTAGGAAGAGGAAAGCAAAGAGTTTGAAACCAAATATGTTGCATTTGCAGATGACTTTGCTATACTTTCTGAAAATGTGCCATCTGCTATAACACAAATAAATCTCCCGGAAGAAATAGCCAGCAGACGGGTTAAGAATTTCTGCAGAAAAAACAAAATTTGCTTCAAAATTTCTGAAACCAGATATTGGCCAAAGAGAGAAGGTAAGAAAATTCAAATATCTAGGGGGGATAATCCAAGAAAATGCATTGGAAAAATCTGCAATAGAGGAAAGGTTGCTTAAAAAGGGGAGAGCATTTGGTATCACCAAATGACTTCTACAATAAAAAGTGTCTAATCAGAAATGCAAAAATGAGGCATTACAACACAGTATGCAAGCAAATGTCTGGCAATAAACTATAATTTAGATAAATTAGAAGTACTAGAAAGGTGAATTATAAGAAAAAATTTAAGACCACCAGAACACAGCAGAAGGTTGGATTTTACAAAGTAATGCTGAGATATACCAAAATATAGAAAATATTTCAAATGTAATGAGAAAAAGAAGATTCATAATTTTTGAACATCTGTTTTGAATGCAGGACAGTAGATTAATCTTATTAATTTTCAAATATTTGTGTGGTAAGAGTCCGCAACAAGTTGGGTCAACAAAGTAAAAAAGTATTTAGAAAGAAAGAAACAAACAATATAAAAATAGAAAATATATACAACAGAGAAGCCTTTTGGGAAAAAGAACTAAAAATTCCAAGGCAGGATAGCTAAGAAGGCTGGTTCAGAATGGTCTGAAGAATGAAGATTGGAATGTGGTCCTCACATGGCCTAATCTCAGTAAAAATAAAAATTAAAAAAAGCTAGAAAATCATGGTTGGCTTACACCATATCAGCACATTTATTATTAACAAAATGATGTATTATAGCTATTGGAACGTAAAGATGCCAAGGAAGCAGAAGGGGACAGATAACAACTTCATATGAAGTGGAAGTAGTAGCTACAGTTATGAGAAATATGGTCTCATTTAGAAGCTCATATGTAGATGTCTTATAGTACTAGCTTATTCATAGGTCATGCATCATGTGCCGTGTTCCATGTAGTCATGTAATGCAATTTTGATCCCTCTCCTCAAATAAGTAAAGGCCTGCACATGTCCCACTAGTTAGGGAGTATCACATTAATGAACTGTGTCAGAGACTCTGTGGAGGAAATGGTTAACTGTCATCGAGTCTGGTTGTTGGAGACCAGGCAATTCCTTAGCTGTTCTCAGTGTGGATTCCAGAGATTTTGGCTCACTGCCAACAACCTGACCCTGCTGGAGGCGGCTGTTCAGCAGGTTTTCGTACGTAAGCATCACAGTCTCTATATGTTCCTTGACATCATTAATGTGTGCGAAACTACTTGGAGACACAGTATTCTAGAGCAACTATGTCTGTAGGGCTTTCATGGCCACCTCCCCATCTTCGTACAATCTTTCCTTTTGCCATTTTTTTGGTCCCGAGTCAGTGATATGCTGTCAGATTGTTTTGAACAAGGGAATGGTGTCCTTCAGGGCAGTGTTTTTAAGTGTTTCCCTTTTTGTCATAGCCATAAACAATATCACTTCTACAGTAAGGAGTCCTGTACAATGCCCCTTATTTGTGGATGATTTCACGGTTTTCTATTCCTCCTCCAGTATTGCAACAGCAACTCGTCAGTGGAAACTTAGTGTGTAAAGATTAGAGGAGGGGGCTGCAAAGAAGGGTTCTTTCTTTTCTGCAGATTGGTGTGTGTGTGTGTGTGTGTGTGTGTGTGTGTGTGTGTGTGTGTGTGTGTGTGTGTGTGTGTGTGTGAACGCGTACATGTACGTACATGCGCGTTCACCCCTGTGGTTTTAATTGTTCTCGTCTTATTATGAGGGATACCATTCTCTGTTTTGAAGACTCAGTGGGGTTTTGGGGCCTCCTTTTTTACTCCAAATTGTCGTGATTGCCACATCTGAGACACATGAAAGCAATAACCCAAAAGGCACTGAGTATCATAAAGTACCTTAGCCATATGTCTGGAGTGGACAGGGTGCATCTGCTCCAGTTTTATAGGGCTTTTGTCGATTTGTGACTAGGCTGTGGGCGCACAGTGTACATATCAGAAAGATCACCTTATCTTAAGATCATATGACTTATTCACCATGAGGAATTCAGCTGGCTGTGCATGCTTATAGGACTAGCCCCATACCCAGTCTCTGTGCTGAGGCTGGGGAACTGCCACTCTCCCTCTGGTATCAGCTTCTCATGGTGCATCAGGGATGTATAAGTTCCTCACAGTTCCATATTCACGTGCATACCAAAGGGTTGCTCATCTGCCTATGGGAACACATTTTCTCCAATTGTCCATGAGTAGCAAGGCTGTTCAGGATCCATGTGTGGTGTGTGCTGGAGTAACTTGGTGTGGAGTGAGTACAACCCCAAATCCAGGGTTTTAACCACCTGCCACCCTGGCTACAGCAGAGGCCCATAGTAATTCTAGATTTAGTGCAGTACATATGTTTTTAATACATCATTTAATGGCATTTTAACCAATCACATCTCTACGGCTGTCTTTACAGATGGTTCAAAACATGGGACTCCATTAGTTGCTCTGTTGTTTTCCCTGTTCGTGTCTTTGATGTGGAAACATATGCGATCTTGTGGATGATGGAGCAGATAAGATGCACTTAGAGTACTAAATTCCTTGTCTGACACGATTCTCCGAGTGCCCTTCACACTTTACAGTGCTAGTACCCAACATATGAAACATTCCAGAATATCCAGGATGCCTTCTTCCAACTACAATGGCTGAGGAAGGAGGCATTTCTGTATGCCAGGGCACACGAGTATTATGGGGAACGGAAGGGTAGATGTAGCAGCCAAGGAGGCATGTCATGATTCTCAGTTAGTTCAGTGTTCCATCCCTCCAGCATGCTATCATGTCACTGTTGATGTACAGAATCATACGTCAATGGGAGAATGAGTGGCTGGAAGTGACAGACAATAACCTGCATCTAGTACAACCCACAACATGGTCGTGGCGTGCCTCCTTCCAGCCACATAGACAGGATGAGGTCCTCCTTACTCATCTTCATACGGGCCACAGCCCTACAATGAATGGCTTCTTGCTCCAGCGAGAGGACACTCCAATGTATGGTGCTTGTTGTGTACAGATCAGTCATTTTATTACACTGTGTTTTACAGATTGGAGGGCAGCGACAGATTTTCTGGCAGATGTGCCCTCTGTTTTAAGTGACTTGCAAAAGATTGTGTTTAGAGTTTTAAAGTTTTATGAATTGTCCAACATGTTTCCTAAGATTTTAGGCAGATGGTCCTAATTTTTTAACAGGGTTGTTGGCTCACCCATGTTATTTGTAAGCGGTCAGCTGGTCACATTTCCCTGTGCTGTTGTTTTAGCTCCTCTGTCATTTTACTTGAGTTTAAATCCTGGTGTAGCACCATTCAGCCATTCTTTGTTGTCTCAGTGTCTGATAGGTTGGTTGATTGTGTGGGTCAATGCGAGTGGGGTGGGAGTGAATTTACGAGTGTCATTTTGTAGATTTCATTCTCACTGTGCACAACAATTTTAGGAATTTTATACACATTCATTTCTTTTAATATGTGTCAAGGCACTGATAATCTTATCGTTGAGCATCAGTAAACTAAAATAAATCACAAAAACGAGAAAGATATTCAGAAAGTTATGCAATGTGGCTATGGAGAAGAAGCGGGTTCGTAAATGTTTATTTTTATCTGTTATTACTTTGATGTTGTAATTTGATGTACTGACACGTTCCATGACCTTGGAGATTTGCTCCTCAGTTTGGTCCTATGGAACTTGACGTGTAAATAAATAAATGAATAAATGAAAAGAATGCTTAAGGTGAAGTGGACTGACAGACCTAAGAATGAAGAAGTAGTGAAGAAAATAGGGGAAGAAAGGAGATTATTAGAAGTGATCAGAGATAAGAAAAAACCTTGGCTGGAACATATACTATATAGGAATTGTTTGCACATATAATTACAGAGGGAAAAGTGGAAGGAATGAGAGGAAGAGGTAGGAAGAGAATTGGAATGATGGATGACATTAGAAGAGAAGGAACAAACAAATGGACGAAAGAAGATGCTCAGAACAGGACACAATGGAGGAGTTCCAGTTGAAACCTGTCATAAGACAGATACACTAAAGAAGATTAAACTTTGTTAGTTAAAATTTCCATCTGTTAGTAAATATGAAATACGAATAGAATTTTTTAAAAAGCTGCCATTGATAAGGTTTGAACTGATGACCTCACAATTACAGGGCTTTTGTGCTTTCCACTCAGCTATTGGCAGTTACGTAAATAAACTCAAAACATTTTTGTACGTAACTGTGTTTGTAAGTCTTCTAATTACCAAAGGCAATTTTTATCTGAGTTTCTTTGAGAGTTGTGCTATACTGTTTTAGCAAATTGATGTAAGGGCACTGACCATCAGATCCTACGCTTCTGAAGAAAATCAGAGGGGGAAGAGTGGTTCATGATGTCTTCTTGTAAGCAGGGTGCTCCCTGTAAGGAGAGTGTGAAGGAACACACATGAAGAGAACCATCTTACAAACTTTGACAAAATAAATTATTTTTGTTTGTCAAATTATTTGCCTTTAAAATGTATACACTTTTCAATTTGTTTGAATCAATTCTGGAAACATTTTTCCTACTTTGATGTTCATACCTGAGAAATATCCTTTTGGAAAGATTCAACAACTATGTGATGTGATAACGACTGCTGTCCACATGTGTTTTCTTTTTCATTAGGTGATAAAGCAGATGAATATTGGCAAATAGAATGAAATCAGTGTTTCCCTGCATCAAATACTTAAGTTCTCGATGTGCTGTGTGACAGCTGGCATTGTCACGATGAAGACCAGTGTGACGTTTTTTTGTTGTTTATCCAGATTTCATCAGTGACTTGTCACAAACTAAGTGTTTTGTACCATTTGTATTAAATATCCTTTGAATCTGTAAAGTAATGCTCATGATGTGTCCAGTGTTACTAATGAAACAAGCCACCATCTTCTTGCAAATGCTACACGAAGAAACCACTTTTCAGGTCACGTTGGAACACGTCAACAGTTTATCATTGCTTAATGGCTAGCTCTAACAAATGTATACTATGTTTATCTCCTATTATGGAGTTGTATATTAATTTTCCATTTCTTCAGTCATATTTTTGGACATTTCTTATACCAGTTGACACAAGCTCAGCTTGCCTTTGAGCTTCTCTCATGTTACGTGCCGTCCGTCAGCAGCACAGGTAAATGTTCGTACAGAATCAGTGGCAATGCAGTCTTCAACAACACCAGGAATAAATACGGTTTAGTTATTTCGTATTTGCAGTAGAGTAGGAAGCATACATGATTCAACTTGTAGGAGACTCGTGTTGTATAGGGTGCAAAATTTAGTACACAATCTCTGATAGGGTGCAAAATTTAGTACACAGAGTTGACATGTCTGACAGTGATGTTGTCTCTAGCCTGGCAAGGGCATAGTGTCAGTTTGAATGTAGGTGATAGTTACAGCTACTTCATTCCATGCTACTGCAATTCTATTCCAGATGTTGCGGTATTGGCTTGAATGTGCCCACAAGTGAACTTCTGGAGAAGAAAATCCAGTGGTAGGCACTGGAGTACTTCTACCTCAGCATCCTGTGTTCCTCAAGCTGCCCTACACCAGACAAGCCAGATCCACGTGCAACACCTGCAGCAACATGGACATGACGTCGAATGGAACTTTCGTATCAGAATAACGTCGTCCGGCCGAGTGTATCTGGGCCTCCAGCCCAGCTGAGATTACTTGCACTGTGGATGAGCTTCTCATCAGCTGGATTGAGGCCTATCCTGTGCTGATATCAGTACAGGCTTCTGATGTGATCACCATCGCACAATGCCTCCGCTTCAGTTCGGACTTCAGCCAGAGCACTGATGGGGCCTCGGTGCCAGCTGCCTCCTCCAAATGCACCATCTACAAGGTGTGCCATAGGTATGCTACTTCCTGCCAGCCTCGTGCTCTCAGTTGTGGAACAACATTCGTTCCTGTGGAGGTGCTTCACACCAGTGGGGCCCTAGCCCTCCATTGTCTCAGGAGGTCACAGGTCACACCAGGTCTGGGTCACCACTGTCAGTACATGTACTGGCTGCTAGTCCACACCAGCTGAGGTGACACTACCCACTCAGCAAGTCTGCTCCGACCAGCTGCCATCACCATTGCCGACATCGCATTCTGCTGCCAACGTGGCCGACATTGCAGTCTACCACCGTAGTGGTTCCCGACTGCAGGCACTCACAGACTCCGATGTATAGAATGTGTAGTCAAGAAAGCTGTTTATGGTCTGAGAGCATTCTCTGGTCTTGCTGACTCCACAGACCCATCTTTACTCTCTCTCTCTCTCTCTCTCTCTCTCTCTCTCTCTCTCTCTCTCTCTCTCTCTCTCTCCAAGATCACCTGCGTTCAACATCCTGATGGTCAGGTGGCCTTCCTGGTGTCACTGGATGACTACGTAGTGGTCATCAACCCAGGCATTCTGGCATCAGAAATTGTGCTGGAAACCGGTGAGCAACATCATAAGGCATCAATCTATGATGACACTTTCTCAAGTGAGTGGCAGCGTGTGTGTTTTATGAATGCATGTGGTTCTTGTAGCCTTCGTTCCTCAAGTTTGTCCTCATTCCTGTTTCTTATTATTTCTGGCATAGTTTCTGGTCGCATCGGTGACCCAGATGGGGGCTAACAGTTGCGGTTCACGTGTGGTCCCTTCTCTCCGAACTGGAGTCCTTCCCTTTACCACCTCTACTTGTGGACCGTTCACATATGCCTCCATGGTGTACGCCTCGGCCGCAATTTCGTCTGGACCTTTTGCATGGCCCTAAGGACTCCGTTAACCCCACTGCTCTCCGCTGTCACTTCCTCTCAATTCTTGACATGTTCCGGGGCTCTGAAGTGGTTCACACTGACGGCTCAATGGCTGATGGTCACGTAGGCTTCACATATGTTCATGGAGGACTTACTGAGCAGCACTCCTTGCCAGTTGGCTGCAGTGTTTTCACTGCAGAGCTGGCAGCCAAGTCTCATGCTCTTGAGTACATCCGCGAATCATTTCTCCTGTGTACTGACTCATTGAGCAGCCTACAAGCTATCAACCAGTGCTACACTCGCCACCCTCTGGTTGTGTCCATTCCATGGTGTTTGTGTGGACCCCAGGACATGTCGGTATCTCTGGCAACGAACTTGCCGACAGGCTGGCCAAACAGGCGATGCGGAAACTACTTCTAGAGATAGGCATCTCCGAAGCTGACCGGCGTTCTGTCTTACACCGCAGGGTTTTCTGGCTTTGGGAGATGGAATGGCATAACAGTATGCACAACAAACTGCATGCCATTAAGGAGACTGTGAATGTGTGGGAGTCTTCCCTGCAGGCCTTTTGCAGCGAATCAGTTGTCCTATGCCAGCTCTGCATTGGCCATACGTGGCTAACCCATGGTTACCTACTCCGTCCCGAGGACCCACCTCAGTGTCGCTGTGGCTCCCAAATGAGTCGTCCGCCTCTTGCTTGGCTGCCCACTTTTAGCCGCTCTGCGGCAGACTTTTAACTTTCTAAGCATTTTCTATCAAGAATAGCTGGAATAAAGAATTAGACTTACTATCCCAATAATATTATGAGAAGGAAAGTTGCTACTCACCATATAACGGAGATGCTGAGTCACACATAGGCACAACAAAAAGACTCTCACAGTTACAGCTTTCGAGCGTTAAGGCCTTCATCAAAACACACACACACACACACACACACACACACACACACACACACACACACACCCTGGATTTTCCATTGTTTGACTTACTATCCTAATTTGCACTAATTACATACAGTAATAACTTTTTATAATTGTGGCTATCAGAGTACAATTGTATTTTTTAAAAAAAACATATTTTTAATAGTTCTAATAAAATAATCACCCATTACACTCAGGAGTTACATTTTAAATAGACTAAAAATAAATTTATGAAAAAGTGCAAATTTATTATTGGTAACTTATGTATATTTCCACTTAAATTTTACAAAAGTATCATTCTTTAGTGAAATATGTATTTTTGAAATTTTATATAGATGTGAACCCATACTTGGGGAATTAGTTAACAATTATGTGAAGTGTTGTGTATAATGTTTTGAAAACATTTTGGAGATGCACTTTTTGCAAAATTAAAAATTGAAATTCTCATTCACATTTGAAAAAAATTTCCATCTGAAATCCATAATGTGCTGTAAAAGCCAGGGTGAAATAATGACAATATTATGAAAAGGATAGATTGCCACTCACCATACAGTGGCGATGGTGAGTCACAGACAGGCACAGCAAAAGTACTGCTAAACACACACACACACACACACACACACACACACACACACACACGGGATAGGGTTGTGACATTGCGAAACGTGTGACAGATTATCTGTTGATAGCATTATTACCTGCAACAAATAAAAATAATTTGAAAGCCAATAGCTTCTATCTCTACTACTAATGTCCTTACTACGTTGCTCAAGTTTTCTCCATTCAGTTTCTTCACAGGCAATAGATGTATAGCTTTTCCTAAAAGAAGAAAGTGTGGTGTACTGAGATACTACACAAAAAGAGTTGGCAACAGTTGGTACCAGGAGTACCATGAACATCTATCCACAGCAGAAACATCGTTGCATTCAAACCATTCACACTGCTGCGATAATCACACCGTCTGGAGCTGCAGCATCACCAGGAAGAGAGACGTGTGCTTAAGCAACTGTGTACACACATACGTTGTCATTTGCAAGTTGTAAGTCAGTCCAAGTCTTGCTAGGGAGTTCCTACAGAGTGTTTGTCACGTCTTCAAGTCGTCGAGTGAGATATAAACAGTGGCCGATAGGTAGATAGTGGTTAGTCCTCACCAGAAAGAGAATAGTGAATAGAATTATCATGCATGGACAGAGACTGCATGCCTAGAGATTTAAACTGTTCTTCGAATAGTACATAAAGACAGAAGATCAGTTTTCTTCCAACTTTAGTTCAGAAAACATTATTTAATTTGTCTTCATGGAACTGTTGTCAACACAAGACGGAGAGGTTAAACTCGCATTCTAAAATATCTGTAACTGCGTTACCAATGTCAAGTAATATTTTCACTATTCTGCATCACTGTCATTGGGTGTGTGCTCCCTTAGAACCCATGCATCCATCATACCAGGACCCGTTATTAGTCTTCTTCAGCAGCAGTGAGATTTTCATCAGTCTATACCACCACCCACAACAGAAAGTATGCTTTGAATCATGAATACATGTGCACTTTTTGCTATATGAGCAGTATCCAAAGCACCTAGTAATATTTCTTCCTTTACAATCTACGTATGGCGTGATGTGAATCTCATCTAGCGTAAAGGTCATCAACAGCACATATGGTTTCAGACATGAAACTTCATCCTTCAGGTGACTTAAGAAATTTAGATTACTTGGCTTCTCATTTACATTCTAGCTAAGCTTCCTTAATAAATTGGGATGAGGTAAAATGAAAAAACCTAATTATTGTAAAAGCTTGTAAGGATGTGGAGAAATAGAAAAAAAAATGGAACAGAGAATCAACATTTTGGATCAAATTTAAGACGAGCCATGGACTGATGAGACAATGCAGTTTGTGCCTTCAGGAGTGAAACAAACCTTTTCTTACTCTCTGGGGTTGTTAATCTTCCAAGGAGTGAGCATCTGGCATGTGTAAATCACTCCGATACTAATTAAGTCTGCACATAACTTCAGCACATTTTCAACTTAACTTAATACTCTTACTGTCTTTGTAAGTGTGTTTGCAACAATCTCTTCGCCCTTCATACACAGTTTAACATGGAGGCTTCTGCAAATTAATACAAACTGAAGAGCCAAAGAAACTGGTACACCTGGCTAATATTGTGTAGAGCCCCGTGAACATGCAGAAGTGCCACAACACAGCATAGCATGGACTCGACTAATGTCTGAAGTAGTGCTGGAGGGAACTGACACCATGAATCCTGCAGGGCTGTCCATAAATCTGTAAGAGTATGAGGCAGTGGAGACCTCTTCTGAACAGCACGTTGCAAGGCATCCAAGATATGCTGAATAATGTTCATGTCTGGGGAGTCTGGTAGCCAGAAAAAGTATTTAAACGCAGAAGAGAGTTGCTGCAGCCACTCTGTAGCAATTCTGGATGCATGGGGTGTCGCTTTGTCCTGCTGGAATTGCCCAAGTGAGAAGGAATGCACAATGGACGTGAATGGATACAGGTGATCAGACAGTATGCTGACATATGTATCACCTGCCAGAGTTGTAGCTAGATGTATGAGGGGTACCATATCACTCCAAGTGCACACGCCCCACACCATTACAGAGCATCCACCAGCTTTAACAGTTCCCTGCTGACATCTAGGGTCCATGGATTCGTGAGGTTGTCTCCATACCCATACACATCCATCTGCACAATACACTTTCAAACGAGACTCGTCCAACCAAGCAACATGTTTCCAGTCATCAACAGTCCAATGTCAGCATTGACGGGCCCAGGCGAGGTGTTGAGCTTTGTGTCGTGTAGTCATCAGGGGTACACGAGTGGGTCTTCAGCTCCAAAAGCCCATACCAATGATGTTTCGGTGAATGGTTTGCACATCGACACTTGATGATGGCCCAGCATTGAAATCTGCAGCAATTTGCAGAAGGGTTGCACTTCTGTCATGTTTAATGATTCTCTTCAGTCATTGTTGGTCCCGTTCTTGCA
Source organism: Schistocerca nitens (assembly GCF_023898315.1). NCBI lineage: Eukaryota > Metazoa > Arthropoda > Insecta > Orthoptera > Acrididae > Schistocerca > Schistocerca nitens. The sequence continues at coordinate 1,099,725,385 of NC_064615.1, read as the reverse complement.
GGATCTTTCTCCAGCCGGAGCGATGTTGGAGATTTGATATTTTACCAGATTCCTGATATACACAGTACACTTTTGAAATGGATGTACGGGAAAACGCCCACTTCATCGCTACCCCAGAGATGGTGTAACCCATCACTCATGCACCAACTTTAAAACCACGTTCAGACTCACTTAAATCTTGATAACCTGCCGTTATAGCAGCAGTAACCAATTTAACAACTGCACCAGACATTTGTTGTCTTGTAAAGGTGTTGCTGACTGCAGAGTCGTATTTTGCCTGTTTATATATCTCTGTATTTGAATATGCGTGCCTATACCAGTTTCTTTGGCTCTTCAGTTTTTACACACACACACACCATACGGAGTTTTTTCAAAGTTAAATCCAGGAACTGTACATAATCTTTTTGCAGGACTTCTCTCCACTGTTCATTCACTGTATTAATTTAACTTTTTTTCCTGAGGTTATTAATGTGTTTAAGAACTGGGAAAGGAAATGAAAAGAAAATTATTCTGGAAACATTTTGAAATTAAATACTTTCACTTACACATTGTCTATCATCTTACTTCAAACACATCTTCTATAGCAAAGTGAGATCCGTACATGTCACTAACTTAAAAAATTTTGTTATTCATAATACAAAAAATGCCAGTTATCATCTTTTAGGATCAGAATTTTTCTGATGCTAGATTTACATTTCTACTTCCTGTAGAGAGTTGAAATTAAATAAACTGGTAGCTCTGTCACATACAGTTTTATGTAGCTTATGCACTGTAGAGTTAACATGTATTGAAACTACTCTGAGGAATAAAAGGCATTTGCACAACATGTTCAATGAAACTGTGCACTGATAATATAACCTTCGTCGTTCTACAGTACGATCCAAAATAATATCCGCACTTACAAATTTTACGTAATGTATGTTGAAGCAACAACAAAGAAGCTGTATGTTATTAGTTTACTGATATTTTTTAAGTGAAAATAAGTTTTACAAAACATATTATGTCAAAATTAAAATGTGTTTCCACCTTATTCCTTTTTATGGACTTGAGCTGGATCTCTTTTTGACTTGACAAATTTTTCACATGTACCACGTTCAGTTTCATAGCATCAGATATGAACAGTTTCCTCAATTGTTTCAATTCTACCTCTGTGCCATTCATACAGCAATATTTAGTTAGTTTCTGAGACATAATTGCCCACAGATTCTTGGTGGGCTTCATGTCGGGAGAATTTGGGAGCTACCATAACTTCTCAATAGACAGATCTGTGCAACGCACCTGAACAACCCTGAGACTGTGACTGTTAGCACTGTCATCTTGTAAAACAAATGGCCCTAGGTTTCTCCACTGAAATGATCCTTTGCAGTATATAATACCTCATTATTAAGGATATCACAGTATTTTAACCTTGTAATTAAATGTACACAAATCTCAATTCTCCATCCTCCTTTAGTACTGTAGTGTCGCGTAATAGTAAAGAGTTGGAAACGTGGAATATTGTCAAAGTTTCGTTGCCTATGCCGAGAGCCAGAGGCAGTAGGTTAGCCAAGAGGTAAGAGGATTGCACATGTATCGGAATGTGTCATCACCCAGGGGCAGTGGCCTGATTACACACAACAGGCGAGAGAGAATTGCTTAGCACACGGGTTTGTGTTAGACGGATACTTTCGTAGAGTGTAAGACATAGGTATAGCGTCAGCTGTACTGCATTTCATAACTTCACGTAAGTCTGCCATAACAACACATAACTCTGTCACAAGAACACCTAAGGGGCGAGTACGACAGATAAATCAGCAGTATAAGTGGAACAAATGCGATCATTACAAATGAGCATGACATCAGGACGTCGCTCGTGCTTCCTTTAAATACACCAGCTTTGATAGCAACAGGGAGCAACAGGGCACTCGCAGTTAGATGTATACTGGGACACTGCGTAGCGCTCAGCACGGTGATCGACATGTTAATCTTTATTAAGGAGATGTTGCAGTAAGGGTGGCCCATCCAGCAGCAGACGTGAGGGGACAGTACCAGCTCTGGTCCTCTCTGCTGCCGCTGTCAGTCATCAACCCAGGATTAGCAGACATCATGGCAGACTCGCTCGCCGCCAATGCTGACCACATGAGTGAGCCGTCGTCGAGATCGTGCGGGACCTAGGCTCTGTGTATCCGCTGTCACAATTGGGTGAGCCGACGACGCTGGGGGATTGCAGCCCGTTCTGCCCGTCCACCGCGGACAAGCCACCAGGAGGAGCAGGGAAGAAGACGGGGTGAGATAGAGTACACTCCACACTACGAGAACGCCTCTCCTGCCGACAGCGCCGGGACTCCAACCCAGAGCTCCTACGCGCAGCGGCCTGCTATCCGCCGCCGAGCGAGCCGGCCAGCCGGGCACCGCCAGCGACCAAAGTAAGGGCATTCCACCCGCTACGTCACAGCACGCGGCACTGCGCTAGCAAGACTGGTGCAGCTCAGAGCTGGTGTCATCGCTCCGAGTCAGCGAGGAGTCGGGGAAGGTCGTTGATATCACCAAGCTCAGCCAGCATGTGTTATGCGGGCCACATTGTACTCGGCAGGAATAAAGGTGTCATGAATTAATAATGTTTCTTTGGGGTTTCTGATGTGTCCACAGTCATTTCCTAGCATCCTGTCAACTGGAGAGGTCACCGCTCGGCTTGCAGTCCACCGTAGGCTACAGAACACATTGCTCCTCATAGCATTATACTTTACTGAACTTCTCCATTTCCACAACACGATCGTTCTTCAGTTCCTCTCCTAGCTCCATCCACAATTTCAGACCACCGTCATTGCAACACACATTAAATTTCTTCTCATCCAAAAAAATCTTTCTTTTCCAGTCCTCAGATGTCCAGTATCGATAAAGATTCAGAAACTTCATTCTTTCTTCACCATGCATTTTTGTTAGGTGGGCTTTCTTTGCAGGATGTGTTTTTGTAAGTTTGAGATCAGAAATGCATCTTAACACTGTATGCTTTTAAGATTGGGCAAACGTTCAGGATATCAACTTCACATCAGTCTGCTTTGTACTCAGTTTCTGTCATGCTTTGCTATCATTTCCATTGCCCTGCACAGTCTGGGACTGCAGATTTTTGTCTGACCTCCTTTTTACCTCAGACTTCTGTATCCAGTTTCAGCTTGTTTCTTCAATACATTTCCCACGGTTTTGCGAGCATCCTTCAGCTATGAGTTCCAAAATCACCCCCTGCTTCCTTGTAGAAATGACTATCTCTTTCTTTTTGATAATTAACTATGTAAATGTAAAGTTTTTGTTGTTTCTGTTATTACAGCACAGTAGATAAATATGAAAACTGCCTGGGTATTTACTGTATTTTCCACACAATTCTTCGTAAAATGCAAAGTTGTCCATAGCAAACAACATCTAACAAAAAAGTGAAGGGAAGACAGAATAGAGACATCTGGTCGAGTGTAATGAAAGTTCCAACATATAAGTGCCATCTAGTACAAAGAGACTGTGGTTGTTACGTGTGTGTGTGTGTTCGATGAAGGCCTTTTTGGCTGAAAGCTTACTTGCTTGACAATTTTTTTGTTGTGCCTATCTTCAACTCTGCTTCTCTGCTGTATGGTGTGAGTAGCAATCTATCCTTTTCGTAATATTGTCATTAAGTTATATATATTTCAGTCTTCATTGTATCAAGTAGAAAGCTGGCTTTTTTAGGGATACATACCATACAGTATTTGTTTGGTAATTACTTAAACATTAGCTGGTATGAATACCAAAGGTTCATAAATATGATAATCTAAAGCAGAGTTCATGAGCTGAGGCAAGAAAGGTCAATAATTTATTAATGAATTTAAGATAAGTGAAAATAGTCAAAATGCTTACTGGGAATATTATTTTGTAGTGTACCATAATTTATTGTTGCTTACCACCCATATGCACTAAAATTAACTTTGCTTTCTGTATCATCAGTGTAGCTGAATAATTCGAACCACAGAAAGTTCTGGTGGAATGAAGTTCACCTGTTGAATAGCATGAGTCCACTTCTTCCTCAGTTCAGAATCACTTGGAAGTTTGAACACAGATATCTTTTCTCCATCCTTTTGTTCCCTGTACAGTGTGGAACACACGCACATTGATCATAGTGACGCAAAGAGCACAAAACAATACTTCATAGTTGTGAAAGAGACTTATAGTAATAACAACACTTTCAGCAACTATCAGCCCAACAGCAATCCATTTGCAGTAAAATCTCTTCTCCTGAACATGTACTTGTATATGTTATGGTTATATCTGTGTTTGAATGCATTTAAAAATTTTGTGATTCAAATCATAGATGATGTTGCATTTGTGGACGAGGCTTGTGTAGGAATATAAAGAAGACACTTGCTATAGTTTAAGTATGTGATTAGTGAATATGTTAAAATTATTTTTGTTTTCAAGGAAAATGTAGTGTGGTAATGTTTTTAGTGTAGGTTAGTCTGAAAATATGCTGATAATTTTGCAAAGCAGAGAGTACAGCGGCCTGTTCTGCATGCAATGCTTGGGCAGCACTTTTCAGATGGACATGACATAAATCGTGCGAGTATATCTGAGGCTCCAGCCCAGCCCAAGATAACTTGCAAGGGGGGCGGGGAGAGGGGGGGGGGTGTTCTCTCAGCCAGCTGGCATCAGACCTCTCCTGTTCTGACTAGTGCAGGCTTCTGGTTGATGTCGTTATGTGCCTCCATTCCGATCCTGAGTTCAGTTCCAGCCGCATCACTGATGCACCCTCAGTGCCAGACGACTGCCCACTCCAACTGCAGTGGGTACGAGATGCAGTCACAGGCCACAAGCCCACTAGATCCAGTTAGCCTGGTGCTCTCAGGTTTTGAACAGGGTCCACTGTGGTTACCAGCCTCCAGCACTCCATCATCTCCAGAGATTGTGGGTTCATCCCATGTCACACCAGCCCTGGTTTGCTGCCATTCGGTCTGCCAACAGTACATGTGGGTTGATACCTTTCTGTGGCAGGCTGAGATGGCACTATTGATTCTGCAAGGCTGCTGCTAGCTGCAGTCCCATTAAGGCACCAGTGTGGCTGACGTCACATTCTGTTGCCTCGACAGTTCCTGACTGACGACACTCCCCATCTTTGCTGTATAAAATGAGTTGTCAGTAAAGTCATTTAGCCTTTGGCACCTAGCTGTTGTCACCCACTCGATGAGGTCACAACCATATTTGAAATATTGACAGCCAGGTGGCCATCCTATTATCCCTGGGTGACCATGTAGTGGTCTGCAACTCAGGCCACTACATCGACTTCATCAATTGTAGCGGCTCGCAAGTGATGCGGTGCCATTCTCTCGGTAACCCGTGATGAGATGTTATTGGGTAAGACATTTGGAGAACATGCTGGCCAGGGCAGCAGTCAAACACCATTTCTATTGAGTTAGGTCAGGACATCACAGGAAACATGCAGTCTTGCATCATTATCATGCTAAAAGATAACATGAGAACACCTCAAATATAGGACACAACTTGTCAAATGTGAAGTGGGTCTGGGGTGTAGGGCCACTTCTTTGTGGGACTGGTTCTGGAGAGGGAGTGGGAGTGGGCTGTTGGCAGAATAGACAAACAGCATCAAAAGTGAAAATGTTTCAGTAATACATGGGGTGTCTCAGTGGAGACAGTGGCCAGATCCCCTCACAGCATGTGGTAAGGACATTGTGAAATTGTGGCAAGCTGATAGCCTCCAGGCTATGACATTGGTGCCCAGGAATGCTGACTACAGGCTCTTACACAATGGCATCCGCCCCAGTTAGCATCACAAGGCCACTTGTAGACAGAGCACTTACGACTGCTGGCTTGCAGGGGATGCTACCCTCCAGGGATTGAATCTGTCTCGCGAGTGAGAGTGCATGGCACCTGCTGCCCTCCAAGATGGTAGTTTGGTCACTATGGGAATCGGCAAGGTGGTATCCCACCAGTGGAGAAGCACAAAGTCCAAGGGCACCTGGCATAGTCTCCTCATCCTTGTAAGCACTGCTGCTGAACTGCTGATGCCTCTGCTAAAATTAATGGTTATTTATACTGATTCATGACCCACTGTTCCAGTCACATTTGGGGTAACAAATCTTGTGTCATGGTGATGTTGCAACTGCTCAGCTTGTCCTCTTAATCCATTTTGTGTTCAATAAACGGACTGTTACTACAACCAGAATACTGACACTTTACACCTGCTGGCTGTCTTCAACTGTTGCGGGTGAACTACTGATTGCTGCAGTAAAGCCCAAAAAATTATGGTGGGGCAACATTACATCCATCATCTGGAAGACCAGTCCCCAGATCTCTACCGTAGACTTGTCTGTAACAAAACTCAGTATACATGGACAAAAATTTACAAAATTTACAAGTTTCTATGTTGAGAACTTGGTGGTTTGAACTGCAAGGCTCAGAGGCTGAGAATTTACTCTACCTTTGGCTCCAAGTTTGTTTGCTCCATAATTATCCTAATTCTTTCTTTTCATGTAGTATATAACATTTTCCACTCTCACTCTCAACTCCTGAAAGTTTTACAGCACAACTTGCAACTGCTGTTGTTACCTAATGCTACACATTTGGACATGCCACCTTGGAATTTCCATGTGTTGCTTAACCTTTCACACATTTCTCAGGGTCCCCGCATCCTTCTCTTTAGCATTTCACATCTAACACACAACGAAACATATCTCTCATCACTGTGTACATGTCCATAAAATCTCTTTTTTCATTTTTCATTCACAAGCTAAGAATGTCACTGAAAAACTCTTTCTCTCTTAATAAATTATCCTGAACAAGTCATCTGTAACAGCACATGATCTGCCCCATTAAACTCTGATGTTGGGTACCTCTTTTCTCTCTATCTCTCTATCCAGTTGTTTAGAACATCATTTGGAACTTTATCCCTGTGACTGCAACATTTCCTCTTATCCTTTCGTAGAAAATACATTCTCAAACCCATCCTCACACATGAACCACATACCACATTGATATGTAGTCCCATTTGTTTCTCTCACTGTAGGGTTAATCACAGAGTGAATTTGTCTCAAATTGCTTGGCTTTCTGATGCCTCTGCTCCCCCGAAGCAACTTCCTAATGCCCAGTGGCATACAAATAAAATCTTAACATGTTTTCTTGCAGTTTAATCAATTTGTCCCTTAAGACAGATAAATCTAGCAACAGTGCTCCACTGGCGGCAGTTGCCTCTAGCTTGAATGTTCTCCCTTCAGGCTTCACTTTGCATCACAGAAGGTTAATGTTGGCATGATGTTCAGACAGCAAGTGTACTCTCAGGTTTGTCTTGTACCCTTTCTATCTTACCCACATCATACACGTTAAACTGCGGCTGCATTGTCAGTAGCTTGCTACATGCATCAGCAGTTCACTCTTCAAGGCGGAGTCTTAGCACTTCTGCTACTTTAATACTAGAAACCTTTTTTACACGCCTTAAAATATTCCACCGTTTCAGCTCTGTCATTAACTTTACAAACACATCTCCTCTTTCCCTGCTCCTGAGGAAATGTATGTGTCTGAACCAATTCTCCCACATCATCTGCAACATAACTACATAACTATCAACGTGCAAAATATGTTTGAAAAGGGTTATACGAGGTATTCTGTGTATTAACTGTAATTACTGGTATCACGAAAAATGCGTCAAACTTAACCTGAAATACTTTAACAGTGAAGAACAGTGGACATACCGCCAGTGCATCATACAAGCAACTGAATCCAGAGTAAACAATACTCTAAAAACGCAGGATCACATAATTACGTCATTGAAACAAGAAATAATGGACCTCAACCTGAAGCTTGAAAGCCTACTGGTGAAGTATCATGAACTATTAGTGAAGTGTAATGAACTTGAAGTGGCAGTAACCAATAAAACCACTAACAATGAACTCGTTATCCGCACACCAAACGTAAATATCCGTAACAAAAACTGGCGTTTGACGGGACAATATCTTATGCAAAAATTAACCCAAAGTGAACAATCCGCCACAAAGTGTATGAATAATCCGCCGACGAACATAATGTCTCAAGCACCAATATATGTGCAGAACAAAAACGAAAGAAATTCCAGAACGTTACATAGCAAGAAAATCTCAGAAAAAATGAAAGTACTAATATTAAGTGACAGTCATGGAAGAGACTGTGCTCAAATACTGCAAGACAAACTAGGGCCCTCATACCAGGTAAAAAGCATAGTAAAACCTGGCGCCCCACTAAAAGAAGCGATAAAAAACGCAGAATATTTGACAAGAAGCTTCGGTACACGTGATACTTTGATTGTAATAGGGGGTTCTAACGACATAGACAAACCTCTCGATCTAATGTTGAAGCATGTGGTAGAACCATTGGAACCAATACTCACTCTAAGTCACAAAATGAATATCATTATCCATCCTATACCCAGGAGATATGATGTTCAAAATTTAAATAGTTAAATTAATACTGCAAACTTCCACCTGATACAGGCTCTGAATTTAGCTAAACACGCGTACAAAAAAATAATTGCTGTGAACTTTGAAATAGAGAGACTAGCCAGAAACCACTTCACAACACATGGCTTACACCTAAACAAATGTGGCAAGGAGATTATCTGCAATAGACTGGCCTTCCTGACAACTATGGGGGACAATAAGAAACCATAAACAGACGCTAATAAGCAATTGGATAAAGACAAACAAGATGGGAAATAAAAAGAGTAATAGTGGCCATACTGTGCAAACTACACTAGACAAATGGGTCACGAAGTCACAGAGACGAAACACAAACCCCCTGACCCCTCAAAAAGGTCAGGAACGTGAAAGGATCAATAATGTGATGGTGAACATTATCGAGACATCCCTCCAGAATGTCAATGTGATGCCTCAACAGTGTGAAGTGCATGTGGATACTTTTCAGGCCCACCTGGAAGATGAGATGGCTGCCAAGGACGGCCAACAGAACCAGCACAACTGCTCAGAAGTCAACATACCTGGAATACAGCACAATTTAAACTAAAGGTCAGTGACACAGTAAATATGACTTCGAGCCCCCTGAGTAATCCCCACTCAGACCTGAAAATCTATTATTACAATGTCCAATCCTTGAGCAACAAAACTGATGACTTAAGCATTTTGCTGACCAGTGAACTCAGTGATATCTCAGTAGTATGCCTAGGAGAGCACTGGCTCTGCACTGATGTGGTTAAGCTAATCTCACTACCCAACTTCAAACTGTGTGAACACTACTCCAGATCAAATGATGGACATGGTGGGGTTGCCATCTTCATCAAACAACACATTGGATATAGCCCACTTCCTACCCTAAAGGAAAGAGGAACAGATAAGATCTTTGAATGTGCAGCCATAAAGCTTACAGATCTAAATCTAATTGTAGCTACAATCTACCGTCCCCCCTCCAGTAGTATTAATGATTTTCTGTTACAAATGGACTTGTTTCTATCCAAAATAAGTCAGAGGAAACAGGATGTGATTATATGTGGTGACTTTAATATAGACTTTCTCACCCACAACAGAAACAGGGAAACATTGATTAACATTGCAAAAACTTATAATCTGCATGGCCTTGTAAACGAGCCCACTAGAATAACACCCACATCCAAGACAGCTCTAGATCAAATTTTTGCAAATAGAAATAAACCTAACCCAACTCTAGAAGTATACAATGCAGGATTCAGCGACCACCAAGCTGTCATTCTAAAGGTCGATGTTAGCAAAGATACCTCAAACTTTACGAAGGTTTTTCACCCAAGAGAACTTGAGCAAGCTAAATGCCCTCCTTAGTAAAGAAAAGTGGACAGAGATGTACACAGCCAATGATGTCAACATGAAATTCAACATATTTCTTGACAAAATGATCCACCTCTTTGAAGAGGCCTTTCCACAAAAACCAGTAAGAATAAATAATAATAATAGAAACAAGAGTTGGATTACACCAGCTATAAAAATCTCTTGCAAACATAAAAGAATACTCCACATGTTATGTAAACAAAGTAGTGACTCCCCCCAACTAACAGAATGCTATAAAAACTACACATGTATCCTAAGAAGAGTGATAAGACAAGCAAAAAGGATGCAGAATGATGAGTACATTGACAAATCCAGCAATAAAGTAAAAGCAATGTGGAATATCATAAAAAGGGAAAGAGGGGAAATGAAAGCTTCACACACGAACATAGAAATCAAACTCCACAATGAATCTATATCTAATCCCGAAGTTGTGGTGAACTCATTCGACAATTTCTTTACAAGCATAGCTGAAAAACTGGTCCAAAATAATCCTAACACAAATTACCAACCAGCAAACCAAAAATATCACACATGTGCAGAGTCAATTTTCATTACCAAAGTCACTGAAAATGATGTTGCAAAATCCCTCAGAGAGTTAAAAAATTCATATTCAGCTGGAATTTATGGTATCCCAGCAGCTGTAATCAAAAATTGTGAACGCACAATTGCTGAACCATTAACTCACCTCTGTGACTGTTGTTTCCAGGCAAGTATCTTCCCTGAAGCTCGGAAACTTTCTAAAGTAATTCCTGTCTTCAAAAAAGGTGATAATAAAGATATGAATAACTACAGGCCTATCTCAATCTCATCCTGCTTTTCTAAAGTTTTTGAAAAAATAATGTCCAAAAAAATGATGGACTTCATTGAAAAAAAAAGATTTACTAAGTTTAGCTCAACATGGGTTCAGAAGCAACAAATCTACTGAAACTGCAGTATATGATTGCATAAATATGCTTTTAGAACTGATAGATAGAAAACAACCCATAACAGGCATATTTCTGGATCTGTCAAAGGCTTTTGACACTGTTGACCACAAAATATTACTGGAAAAATTAGAACACTACGATATCAGAGGAATTGCAAACAACTGGATTGCTACATTCCTAACCAATTGGATGCAGAGAGTCAGCATGAAATATACTAATAGACAAAGCAACTCAATAACCGAAATACTATCTAGTAATAAAACTCTAAAGCAAGATGTTCCACAGGGCTCAGTATTGGGACCCCTACTTTTCCTCCTGTATACTAATGACTTGAGCCTGAATGTTGATGCACACAAAACAATAATATTTGTTGATGACACAACTGTACTCCTCAAAGGGGAGAATACAGAGGCTGTGTAAAAAGCTGTGAACTTGTCTACCGATCAACTCAGCAACTGGGCAAAAATCAACAGATTAACTATTAACACCAAAAAGACAGCTTCCATGAACTTCCACACAACACAAAATGCAAATTCCTCTCAGCCATCTGTCACTATAAATAACCAGTCAATAGATACCGACACTGTTTTCAAATTCCTAGGTCTGTGGGTTCAAGATAACCTGAAATGGAATACAAATACAGGAAAGGTAAATGCCAGGATTTGTACTGGCTGTTATGCATTGAATGTACTGAAAACATGTGCTAGCCTGAAAACATTAACCAGTGCATACTACGCTTACATACAAGCCCACCTAAAATATGGTGTAATATTCTGGGGAAATGCTCCAACTGCTCTGAGCACATTCAGAATCCAGAAGAGAGCAATGAGTATTATTACTGGGAGCAAACCCAGAGACTCCTGCAAACCCATCTTCAGAAAGTTGGAAATCCTTACACTGCCTTGCCTCTACATTCTTGAGACTCTAAAATTCTTCAGAAAACACATAGTGCCAACTGACCCCAGAGTTGTAAAAAATAATGAAATACGTGAACACAACACCAGGAAAAACACAAACCTGCATGTTATACGTACAAACACTCAACTGTGTAAAAAGGGAGTTTTCCACATGGGCCTCCAACTGTTCAACAATCTTCCCACTAGTATTAAGTCCATCGAAGACAACATAAAATTTAGCAAAGCCATGAAGTCATATTTGTTGTGTCACTGTTTTTACTCTTTAAATGAATACTTAGAACAGTAATCTTGCTGTTTGTGTTAAATGGAAAACATTGAGCAATATAATACATTAGGATACTATAGACTTATGTTAATATATGTTAACAATGTTAAATGATATTTTCTGACATCTGCAACACACTGTGTACCATCAGATCACATGGAATAAATAAATAAACATCAACAGCTTCACATACAGTCCCAGAGTCTTTACAATTACGTCATCGTTTGCAGTTCCCTTCTACATGATGCCACAATCAGTAGCACATGTATCTCCCTGCACATCTGGCTCAGGCTCCGTGGCCTTGTAGGAGCACTCGTACTATGTAAACAATGTGTACACAGATACTGTATAGCAAAAATTTCCTTTATTAGCACAACTGATACAGAAGCACGTGTGAATCATCAGCAAATCCTTTCTGACAACATATTCAAAGAATTTAGTTTTATAAAGATACACTGCACATGGTGCACTGTCGAGTATTGATTTTGTTGAATCCTCGTTACCAGATTATGTCGTCTCGTTATCTCTGTGAAGCTGTACCGTGGGAAGCAAGGAGAGGATGTCAGTTGGTGGCCGGTATCATCATTCTAGAACACACACTGCATGCAATTATTAACTGGGTTCTTTATTCGTAAACAAAGAGCTACTTAACTTAAGCTTGCATATGTTGTGGTATGACCTCTCCTATATAGTCCACTTTTGCCTCACTGCTGTTGAAGTACAAAGTCGACTTTGAACACTGTTATGTTCGCTATTTTCTGCCTGATTCTAAGCTAGAGGCTGTGACTGCAGTTCCATCTTGATGACATGATGGAACTCATACGATGTAACAGACTTTAACTAACTTGGTGTAACAGTGTCGAAGTAAGTGGCCCTCCTGTCCGCGGTGGCTATTGAAATAATGGTGGCCGAGAGGGCGTTGGTGGCGTGTTTCCAGCGAGTCTGTTTTTTTGCCTCTGTTGATCTTCTTGTGACCTCTTGCCACGTGGTGTGATGGCACCAGTTTACGCCAGCACAGATTGTGTCGCTCCCACAGCCCTTGAACAACACCCATTATCATGTAGTAGGGTAGGTACTATGCATTTTAATCACCCATGTCAGGAACCACACACTTATCCACTTTGGTACAGCTCAGACTCACTTCATCTGCCTCACAGTTACTTTAGATTCTACAGTTCCACATGATATGAGAGCTGATACTTATACGTTGTTAGTACTTGGCACATTAAACCAACTCCACAATGTCATTACCCTCCTCATTAATCTTTATTCTTCCCACTCATGAGATTGTCCCACCAGGCATGAAATTTTGGCCTATTACACACAGGACTGACAGGCAGTTGGATGGCAGTTAGATGTCTTGTGGAACAGGTAAAACAGACAGAGGGCTGGAGTGAGGAAAAGCCCCCACCCCTATCCATGTTTGAACCTGGGATCTCCAGGGCTTTAATCTTGTGCTCTGCTTGCAAAGACCATCATGGCTACATGTAATATGGCTCTCATTCTTAATAAAGTTGTTGTAGCAAATGTGAAAGCAAACTGTAAGGAAATATTATTAAATTTCATTTAAAAATAACAATGAAAGTTTAGTCTCCCTTTCCTCGATAAGCTGTGACTTCTCAATCAATTTGCTATCTTTTTTTGCAGATGGTGACCTGTGCTGAAGAATTATAAGATGGTGGCTGACAAACAGAAAGGAAGCTCTAGGGAGATATGGCTTTGTCACCAACTTTTCCCCTTGCTGCAATTTAAACTCATATGTGGTTTCATGAGTAAAATGTTATATGATAAGCAATTGACAAGACACACAGATTATTATACTTACAAATGCTTATGTTTATTTACTATGATATTGTATTTTCCCCAATGTTGGCGTTATGGATGTTACAAATTACAGAAAAGTAAATAAAGTTTTTCATCATTGGCATAACATTGGTGTGAGTTGTATAAAACACATTACCTGTAAAGATAAACTGTCCTCAAGTTGCCCCATTGTCAGAGGCATAGTAAATCTGTATTACCAAATGGTGCACAGTCCCAGTTCCAGATTACCTATCTAATGGCTTCCAGGGCCAAAACATTTGATTTCCAATATTGTATATTGGAGATTGAACACTCAAAAGTCAAGTGTTAAAGTTAGAAACTGTATGTGCCTTGTGGCAGTGAAACTCATAGTGCACAAATTACTCAGGCTATATCATCCAGTGTTCAATAATGAGATCATTTAGTGTCTTCAAAAAAACTTTTAACAGGCTGTTTTATACAAGGGCCATTTCAAAAGTTCTGCACACTGCACATGCCACCATTACAGTGGCATGATCAAGTTGCAATTCATGTCAGTTGTGAGTGAGACATCAGGCATGATGATCATGTATGTGTTTGCTGGTTTGCGTGGCTGTGTCCGTAGTAATTCAGTTTAGAATGGAAGCTGAAACCAAGTCGGGTCGGATTACACATAGTGATCAGTGTTCCTACATCAAAATCGATTCCCTATGTGGAAAGAACCCAACCAAAATTGCGGTTGACAGTGGCCCATATTCTGGTGCACTGCCCCACTTTGACTGCCCAGCGACGAAATCTAGGGTTACCGGACTAGCCGTTCATTTTATTTGACAACGCCTCATTGGCTGATTTAGTTTTACATTTTATTCGTGAGGGTGGGTTTGGTTTTATCATTTGATCTAAGTTTGAGCGCATGTCCTTTGTCTCTCTATGTCCTCCACCCTAGTGCTTTTAGAATGGAGGTTTTAATGTGTTGCAGAGTGGCTGGCTTTTCCTTTTTATTCTCATGGTCAGCCAGCCACTATAATCTGCTCTCTTGTTTTACACTCTTCTGTTTCTAGTGTCTCTTTGTTGTTTTCTTGTCCTCTTTTGTTCCTTGTAGTGTTTGTTGTCTTTCCTTCATTCTTGTTTCTTTCCATTTTGTGTTATGTGTCTCGTCTGTTTTATTCTCACACTTGTGGCATTGTTTTATTAGGAACAAGGGACCAGTGACGTAGTTTGGCCCCTTCTCCCCTATTTTAAACCAACTAACAAACCTCTCTTCTTCCGCCTTCTTCCTTCCTTTGCTGTCAATAATTGGTAATTTTATGGTCGTTATAATTCCCTCTTATATTGTGAGGTTTTATCAGTTTTAGTTATTCCAAGGTCGGAGGGACTGATGACTGCCTAGTTTGGTCCCTTTCTCCAATCCAACCAACAAACCAACTGAAATTTACAACATTTTGAGAGTTGTGTACAAACACTGTAATGGATCTAGTACAGAATCATGTTGGCTTGCTCACTTCTATGAAGCTCAGGTAAGTGCTAAGGATGACCCAAGAAGTGGAAGACCATCAACTGCAACAGACTACACCTCTCAGGTTATTGTTGGTGGTGTTTTGAGAGAGGATCTATGAAAATTGTGTGAGGGAATTGCCAGAATGTCTGTCACTTCAGTTTACAGACCATAACTGAAAGATTAGAAATTTTGCTGCAAGATGGGTTCTGCAAGGTCTGAGTGAAGAGCAGGAAGCACGTCACAGGAATCGTAAAAGAATTGCTTCAGTGTTATCGAACAGGAGGAGACCAGTTTCTGGAAAGGATTGTTGCACTTGATGAAGTCTGGATATGGGATTTTGAGCCAGAACTGAAGTGTCAGTCATCACAGTGGAAAAATTCCAACTCTCCACACCTGAAAAATTCCACTGCCAACAACTGAAGGTGAAACTGATGGTGATGTATGTGTATGACATGAATGGAGTTATAACTACAAACAAGAGTGCCCCAGGGAACATATGTAACAGCCACATACTACAAACTGTTCCTGCAAAATGTTTTGCTTCTGAAAATTCATCTGAGAAAGCATGACATGCTTGCAGTTGCTGTTCTCCTTTTGTACAATAATGCAAGACTGCATATTATCTTACCAGTGAGAGAAATGCTCAACAGGTATGAGTGTAAAATACTTCCCAACCCACCATACAGTCATGATATGACCCCACGGGATTTTGATTTGTTTCCCAAATTGAAGGAACAACTAGTCCACTCAAATAGCAGATATACATTGCGAAAGGTGAGGTGGAAGATTTTATTTTTTTAACTCGTTCATATTGTTGGAAAGGTTAGAAAACCAAGTTCTGCCAACAAAAATTTCTCTTGGGAAAACTTTATGCTGTCAAAAAACTTCGAAAATTTCGGACTTTTTTCAGTTTTTTTCAAAATATCTCAGTTTCATTTGCTCCTATTGCTTTGACGTCAACTTTTTTATAGAGCACAAAATTCTCTACAAATTTGATTCTTACCATTTTTTTCTACTCCCAGTATCTAAGGCGCTACAGCGCCTCAAAAAATACCAATTTTTCAAATATCGAGCAAAGTGGCAAACTACCTAATTTTTGAACACTGTTGTTTCAGTTTCTATTTGTGTAGTATAAACATATTACTCATCATGTTATTCATTGGAATTTACCATCTCACTCTGCTGCAGGGCCAGGACAAACAGCATCATATTCAGTAACTAACGACACATTCACGTCAGATTGCGTGAAGTTTATTTGTGTTACAATATGTAATACAATTGCATGCAGGTGTCATACATTTTCTACAGTAGATTGATGTTAATGATAAGTTATAAGAAAAAGTATGTAGGAATTGTTCTTTAGGGGACAAAAGCGTATTTATTCTTCTGTGGGCAGAAGGCGATTATCTCTGGTGATTGTTCACAGCGTAACCATTCCATCCTGAAACAACTGCATTCTGAGACCATTTACAATATAACCACGTAATTTCCGCTGTTGAGATGACTATCTCACCTTTTGCAGGCGCAATTATGTCCAAATCTTCAATTTTTATAGCCTTCAGCCCTCCAACTTGTGTTCTGTGGAATGTCTGTATGTCATTTTTTCCGGCTTCACTAATAAGTTGAGCTGAGGGACGATGATTCAACTTTTTAATATTTTTCTTAGGAAGCAATGCATCATGAGGAGTAACACACATTATACCTCCCATTGCATGAAAAGTGCCAGTTCCATCTAGGGTGTTTACATTGAAATCTGCATTATCAAACACAAATTGGCAAAATGCGTCACTTCATTGTCTTTCGTTGTCAAGCTGAAGGATTGAAGACACTTCTAATAGCACAGCTTCCGTATAAGATGCTGCAAAGCCAAGGGAAGACAAAACCTGGATGAGATGTTTTGAGCCAAACTTCCGGTACAAGTATGCACTAATAGCAGTCAAAAGTGGTGAAATAAATGAATGTGGCCTCGCAGCACTTATGAGTGCATGAGCAAGAGAAACACATATTTTCCCCCATTTTCTGGGAGACTGCTTGTGTTTCAAAATTATAGTTTCAAAGAGCAATCTTACAGATTATGTATGGTATGACAGACTCTAAATCACACAAAAAATTATCATAAGGAGGGTACTGTTTTACATCGTACACTACTGATCTTATATCGTCTAATATGATATTTGCAGCTGCTTTGACGATTTGTAGTCTTTCTTGCTGAGGATCTGAATTTCTTTTGGTGTACCAATTTTCACTGAGTAGTTGGTGCCCAAAATTCTTGAAACATACGACTGCTGGCTTTGAAGCTGTTCCAGCTATCACCACATCGTCACCATATTTCTGGAAAAGGGGACCCTTGACAGTTCGAATATCAGGACGAGGTGATGTGGGTATTTGCTCTAACAGATCATCTATAGAAAACTGACATTCTTCCGTATTGGTTTCCAAGTAGTCAAATATAGCCTCCATGCCTTCATCTACTTGGGTTGCAGGTCAGTAACCTCGTTCCTGTCCAGTAGCTGAAACACGGTGAAAGAACTTTCTGTAGCAAAATCTGTGGTACCACCCATCTGCAGCAACCAAATCATTTACATTTTGAATCCACTCTATCACTTGTTGACCAAATTCATCACCACGCCGTTTAGCCTGTTCTAATACTGTCAATTGCACTTCCAATTTCATTACTTTGTAAACAAAATTTCGTTTGGCATATGGCAATCTTAACTGCTTGGTTAAAAAGTCATCAGAATTCCCTTTTGCGCATAAGAAGCATTTATCTTTGAATTTAAACTGACCTTTTTCCTGCGACCGACGTAGCACGCCTGTTGGTTCCTGAGGATGTCGAAGGCTAGCTGCTATCATTCTCTCATTAATGTACTTCTTGTAGCATGCTTCATGCACCATCACCTCACTGAGCGTTAAAAAAAAAAAAAAAAAAAAAAACGGGTGTGAGCAGACTCCCTGCGTTTAGCACTACAATCGATAAGTGTGCTCAGTCCTTTCTTTTTCACATTGCGTCCACCACTCACCACAGTTTTTTCGCAAATGAAACACAAATTCATGTCAGACATACACCACAACATATACTGAACGGAAGCGACTCCAAACTGTAGGACCCTTGTTGTTGTGTACTAATAGCTGTCAGCACGCTGTTAACAATCACCAGAGATAATCGCCTTCCGCCCGCCGAAGAATAAATACGCTTTTGTCCCCTAAAGAACAATTCCTACATACTTTTTCTTAAAACTTATCATTAACATCAATCTACTGTAGAAAATGTATGACACCTGCATGCGATCGTATTACAAATTGTAACACAAATAAACTTCACGCAATCCGACGTGAATGTGTTCGTAGTTACTAAATATGATGCTGTTTGTCCTGGCCCTGCAGCAGAGTGAGATGGTAAATTCCAATGAATAACATGATGAGTAATATGTTTATACTACACAAATAGAAACTGAAACAACAGTGTTCAAAAATTAGGTAATTTGCCACTTTGCTCGATATTTGAAAAATTGGTATTTTTTTAGGCGCTGTAGCGCCTTAGGTACTGGGAGTAGAAAAAAATTGTAATAATCAAATTTGTAGAGAATTTTGTGCTCTATAAAAAAGAAAATAGACGTCAAAGCGATAGGAGCAAATGAAACACAGATATTTTGAAAAAACTGAAAAAAGTCCGAAATTTTCGAAGTTTTTTGACAGCATAAAGTTTTCCCAAGAGAAATTTTGTTGGCAGAACTTGGTTTTCTAACCTTTCCAACAATATGAACGAGTTAAAAAAATAAAATCTTCTACCCCACCTTTTGCAAGGTACAGGCTTTTTTTTTCTGACAGTTTCACTGGACTAAACTCCATGGAAAACATTTTGATACAATTGATGAGGTGACCCGAATAATCAGAGTGCCCAACAATGAAGGTGCCCCATACAAAATACAGAAGTTGCCAAAGTCATTGGGAAGCTGTCATAAGCAGAAATGAAGATTATATTGAAGGCCTGTAAAATAAATTATTTTATTCAGTTCTATCTTATAGTGTGAAGAACTTTCGAATTGACTTTCTGGAACATGTCATAGGATTGAAATTTTTCTCTAGATATTGACTGCAATTAAATGTTGCACCAGACAATTCAAAGTTTTTGAATTGTCGTCTGGCTCAATTGTCATGCTGCAGTTTGGCAGGTCAGAATGTGCATCAACAAGTTGTAGCAGTACGTAGAGTTGTGCATCATTTCCGTTTGTCAGGTGACTAAATCTGCTAGCAATTGAGTAACACATTTTTTAATTAACTTCACAATATCTCCAATTAGAAAGTAAAAGTATTGCCTTTGTGTACAATTTGTCTCAACCTTTCTGGATTCCTCCCCATAAGTGAAAATAAAAATGTTGCTGTCTGCAAATATCGATTTGGTATACTGGCAAAGGAAGGTGTGCCATTAAAATAATTGTTTCTGGGGCCAGATGCCCAAAAATAACACTATAGAATTGTGCTGCAGTTTGTGGCACAGCCATGTAAAGTAATTATAGTACATGAAACTGAAGCTTTGTTGACCAATGCAGTGTGTCATCATTAGACCTAGCATTTTAGGTGGAAAAATGTGACAGAAAAGATGAAAAATAAGGCGTTACAGTTTTGGCAAGAAAGGCACTAATGAAAATGGCTATTCCAAATGTGAAACTTTATCATAGAATACATATGAGCCCTTTACAGCACAAGTCACTGTATTCTTGTTTTGAGATATTTGTTTTCTGGGATTGTTGTAGAAAATTCAACAGTGCTTTTGTATTAGCTTTTTATTGTGTTATCAGACTAGTTTTTTCTAACTCAGGTTAACAATTTCAATAAATGTTATCCAGCTATAGATGTGGTATAAGGGCGTAAAGGAAGTTGCACCCATTGTGATGTAAACATGTGAAGAATGTTATTTACTGTAAAAATATACATGACAGGCAACAACACTGTGTTTACATGACCTTTGTTACTCATAGCCACTATTGTCATTTCCATTTAGTGCCCCAGTGTGTTTAGTATTGTCAGAAGAAAGATACCTGGGAAAGCAGTGGTGGTGAACATGTCCCTTTTTTTCTTTTATAACAGCCTGTAGTCCTCTGTACAGTTTTTCTTGAGGTGTGTTCATCAGAGAAACAGTTTGTCCTTTTTTAGATCTCAGCATTAAGTCCAGTTTGAGATTCCATGTCCGATGAAAGAGTTTCCTTGAAAAATGGAGTGACTCAATCCCTTTTTTGTATCAAACCCACTGTATCGTTTATCATGACTGGATGTTTCTCACTGTAATCTTCCCTTTTGGTGACTCGACTCAACAAGTTTCCCACAGACAAGAAGTCATTGTTTTTCATTACAGTAACTTAAAAGGGACATTTTACCCCCTGACTAAGCAATAGTAATACACCAATCATTGGGAGGAAATATGTTGCATCTTGCTGTAGTTTTCTATTGGGGAGGTAGGAACAGCAATGTGTCATGAATGTTTGGTCTATGATTTTAATGTGCACTCCCCCAGCCCCCCCCCCCTCCCTCCCCAGTCCCACCCACAAATCAAAGCCATGTTCAATAACATCATCGCTGTTTGCCAATTCCTGTTCTGTCCTGCACAAGTATCAATGTATGTGACAACATGTTCATCGGATGGCACTTTTGTTTCCATGTGTTTGACCAAACTGGTACCAATTGCTTGGGAACCTAGAGATCCTGTCATTTCATCCCAACAGGACCTGAATTCTAATTTTGATGATGGCGTGTGGCACCCCAAATTGTAAACACATAATTTAGTTTTGAAAAATTAGTTTCTGATAGTTCCTACTATGCCTTTTGATTTAGAATAATCTCTGTCCTTCCCTACACTGGTGTGTCAAGTAGCTTATTAGTGTCCAATTTCATGGATTTCTGAGCTTTTTCAGCCTTAGGTGGATGCAATTTATGGTCTTCTTGAAGCTGCATCTTTTCATGTTCATCTATCGTATGCTAAAGTTTATCAGCAAATGTATCACATTGTACACAAGTGTTCCTTGTAAAGAGTGTGGAGATACACGTCGAATTTGTTAAAAGTTCTGCAGTCACTGTTTCCTGCAACTGGCCCTTTGCCTTTACTTTAAATATGTCATTAGTACAAATTATAGAACAGTGAAATTCAGATTTTCAGGTAAATCTGTTTGGGTTGTGGAATATTATGGTTTGATTGATAAAGAGGATTAATGCTATGTGATCATGTAGTATCACCATTTTTTTCTGCTGGAGTTTTGTTACAGTAGGGTCTTGATATTTCAAGTCACAGTATTTCGAACTTCCCATTAATCTGAAACACATAAAAAAATTAATTATTTAATTAGCACATCACCTGTCAAACCACTGACTCCCCTTGGTTGTGCCTGTGTCAGTGACACCACACATATGCTTCTCCCAGTTTTAATTGTTTACATACACAATCCTTTTATTGAAAGTAGTGTTTTAAGTTTTTCATTTTCAGTACAGTACAGTGTTGTGTTTCGTTTTCTTTGACTGTTTCTGTTTGTAAACCTTCTAAAAATGAGTGCTGCTACAAAGAAAAGGAAATTTGTCTCCTGTCAAGTCTTTTCAACGCTTCTATCATTCATAGGACAAACAATAAAAAAACTTGCTCTCAATTGAGGTGTCAGCAAAGTTACTATTGGTGAATGGTGAAGAAACCTACTGAAATTGAAACAATTTCCTTCAAAGAAATGCTCTGAAGCATATCTTAACTGAAAAATTATGAAGGAGTCAGAATTTGAAAAAACAAGTGAGGGATTCTTGATATAGTTTACATGACAAAGACAGAAGGGGGTTATAATATCTGGCCAAATCTTGGCAGAGAAAGCCTTGCTTTTTAGAAACCAGTTGCAGGAGGGAAATGACAGTTTCACTGCTAGTGAGGGCTGACTTGACAAGTGGAAGAAGAGGTATGGAGTGCATCAACTATATGTATGTTGAGAAAAACTCCTTGGTGATGGGACATTTCAGAATTTATTGTAAAGTTGAAACATCATAATTGAAGAAAATTTGTCTAATGAACAAATTTGCAACAGTGACAAAACTGGTTTAAATTTCGAAATGTGAAGAAAAGGGTGCTACTGGGCACAAAGAAAAACTGAAGAGCAGCTAACAGTAATGGCAACTTCAAATGCAAGCGGAAACCATGAACTAAAACTGGTTGCGATTGGGAAATCTGCCAAGCCAAGAGCATTGAAGAATGTAACCATGTTAGCTCTTCCAGTTATCTACACACATCAAAATAATTCCTGGATGAATTAGGAAATTCTTAAGAACTGGTTTTTGAACTCATTTGTACCAGACTACAAAAAGTTCTTAAAAGAAAATGGATTGCCATGCAAAGCTATTTTAACAATGGATAATTCATAGTGTGGAACAACTAAAGTGTGACGGCATCCACCCCTTGTTTATCCCACCAAACATTACCAATTTTAGCAAATGGACTGTGGTGTTCTAGAATGCTTGAAGGAAAAGTATCATCAGCCATCGCTACAGCCAGTCTTGCATTCAGAAGACAATGAAAGCATTGTAGAAGCTTAAAGGAAAGTGACTGTGGAGGACATTGCATACTGGGTCAGTGAGTCTCGGAACGTGGTAAAGTGGGATAAAATTTATAAGTCACAGAGAAAAATTATACAGAAAAGTAGGCCCAACACAGAAACTGAAGATTTTGATGAATAGGATGCTCACATGCTGTGTGATTTAATCAGAAGGTTGCCAGGCTGTGAAGAGGTAGAAAACATGGAAATAACAGCGGGATTAAATTCAGGCAAATAGTTGGAAGTTAACACTCTTCTGCAACCGACACAGTTAACACACCAATGCAGTGTCAGAGTGATGAGGATGTGGAGGCTGAAACTGTACCAATGTTGAGTCACACTGACAGATACGCTGCACTTGAGGCCAACACGCACTATGTGGAACAAAAGCCTGAGGTGACACTGACACCATGCTCTTCAGATGGTCGCATGATACTGCTGTGCAGAAACATTGCATCTCCACCAAACAAAATACACTCCACCATTATTTCATGAAGTAAAATGTTACCCAACCTAAGTTACAGCCTTTATTCTGCCAATAAGAATGTCTATGTAAACACTTTGTTTTAATAAAGTTCATATTTTGAAACCTGTATTCTTTTCAACATAATTTTATTTCTTTTTTCCACATAAATGTTGATAGTCGAAGTTTCGAGTAGTTTGAGGTGGTTCCAGTCCCATTCACCTCTAGCTATCTAGATTCAACTGTACCAGGAACTTCCTTATCGTGTTGCACCTGGAGGGTCTGTAAGTTTTATCTTTTTTATGGCGTGGGTCATTCTACCATCAGAGATTTTGAATATTCCCTAGAAGTATTTTTCGTATAGTGTTTCATTTCTTCCATCAGTGGTCATAAGAAAATGGATAGGTGCAGTTCTTTTTATTTTCTCTACCATTGTTGGATGACATTTTGGTGTCTCCTGTTTCATCAGACTATGTATTTATATACAGGTGTTATGTCTAAGATATACTTCATTCTGGTAAAAGCATCCAAACACAAGAAACTATTAATTGTGATATAAAGTAATATGATAATGAGAAAATGAAAAATACTGACCAGAACTGAATGGCTATGAATGTGATGGAAATATTTATCACTGGATCTATTGTAATCCCAAATAATTGGTTCCATGATACTGTCTATATGAGAATACACTCATGGTGAATCACACTGGACACAGTTCAAACAACTGGATCAGTCAGAAGACTGAACATACATGTTGAATTGAGAAAACTGAAAACAATAGCAGTCGCAGGAGGGCCATCTTTGTGGTTGGTATTAGAGTTATAATTTACACGTTATGCTCTGTTAATAGAAGGCCATATGTTGAACAAGATCCCAATACTAACTAGAATGTAAGGGAAAGTACAGTTACACAACTTGCGCATTTAAGTGACTCGTATATATCATTAAATCACAAGCCTACCAAAAGAATTCACTCAAGCATTGAAACATCTAGTGAAACACTCAATATGATCCATTAACGTATCCATAAAACTGTTGTAAAAGTGGTAGGGAGCTAGGAACACCTTGTGCTATCACTAAGCATGTATTTGTAAATAGATAATGGATGTTGCGCACAAACAGACATAAGAGGTACATATATTTCTGTTAAACAGTGATCAATATTCTTTTCATTGCCGTGACAACCTTCAAGTTTTTTGTTGACCTATGCCAGAGCTTCTGTTTTCCATTACTTTCCTTCTCTAAATGCTCTTTGTCCAGTTTTCTCTTACCTGTTCTCAGGAAGGATTGACCATGTATGACATGAAGTTTACCTTGCAGTTCTTGTGTACCTATTAGATCTTTAGCCTTTGTTGCATCAAAGAATCATCTGGCAAATCATCTAAAAAGCCACGTCCAGCCTGAAAATAATTACAGATAAACATTCCATGTTACAGCCAAGTATCCCACACAGGGATGTTGGAGAAAGGTAGTGAAGTCAGTCCTGAAATTTACAGGTACTTTTGTATTCTGTCAGGAGCTTTTTTCAAGAGTTTTCTTAATACATGATACAAATTTATTCATGTTTGAGTATTTTTCTTTTAATGCATCGCAAATTCTATGAATAGTGTGAATGTTGCAAGTCATGTGTTCTAAAATGGAGAATGTAGAGTTGAGATTGGAAAATGTGAGTCAATAAAAGCCATGGTTTCACTTGTTCCCCATTCAGCCTCACTAAAGTATCAAATACATATCTGCTTTTCCTGTCAGTGAATTCAACGAGAATAAGTAGGCACTGGATTATTAGCTGCTACTCATATGATTTGTGACTCTTTTCCTATAGACACTGAAGGTATAACTTTCAAAGCACTTTTATTTTCAACAAACATGTCACTATACTTTTCTGTGTACAGTTTTTTAATTGGAATATTAAGCTTAGAAAGGGGAATACCACTTGCTGGAAATGCTGATATTTTGTCGGTAAATAGTTTGTTTCTATTTCTCAAACTTGAAGATACTAATGCCTCACCAATAAAAACTACTGTCACAAAGTACTGTCACCATATGTGTAGCTCCTTATTCTTGATTGGTATTAGAGTTATAATTTACACCTTATGCTCTGTTAATAGAAGGCCATATGTTGAACAAGATCCCAATCCTAACTAGAATGTAAGGGAAAGTAGAGTTACACAACTTGTGCATTTAAGTGACTCATATATATCATTAAATCACGAGCCTACCAAAAGAATTCACTCAAGCATTGAAACATCTAGTGAAACACTCAACAATGAAATTTACCTTGCAGTTCTTGTTTACCTAACAGATCTTTAGCCTTTGTTGCATCGAAGAATCATCTGGCAAATCATTTTTCATGCTCTGATTCAATTGAAGTTGAGATGCTACAAATGCTGCACATTACAGCAGATCTGTCACCATAAATACCAACACTACAAAACTGTTTAACAATGTTACAGTGCTTGTTATGGCATTTGGCATTTTGGGTGCAGACAAAAATAAAACAATCAGAAGGGCACCACAAGTCTCGCAACCTACCCTTCCGTCTTGACAATCATTGTTAGAACTGATATACTTCGGTGGTCTGCACTGCCATAATTTTCTAAATTCATGCACATAAATAACTTTGTTCTGTCATTTGATATATTTTTTGTGTGATGAATATATACATTTTTATTAGTGTTTCTTTTTCTTTAATGTTCTGTAAAATAATATTAAGTGAAGAGAGCTCCAAGGACATCATTCACTGGATTGCATGATGGAGCATTAAGTGTGAATTACCTCTTTATCTGTTGTACATGAATTTTTAGAAATATTTATTGTCAGATTCAGTGAAATTTGTACTGTTGACCCCTGAGAAATTCGCCGTTGTGTGGAGTGCATACATCGGTACTATGCCCTCCCTTAGGCTTCAGTGCGAATGTGAAAAAGTGAAAGATGAGAAAACAAGGACATGTCACCAAATACATTCAGGAGTCTGAGACAGAGCAAGCTGGAACTCTTCCACCTGCTATTATTACACTCCTATGACTTATTTTCTCCTCTTTCCTCTTTTTCTCATTTGAAACTAGTTATTGAAAGAGTTTTGATATAGTAATGTGTTTAGCCTTACTGCAAAACATTAATTAGAGTTAATAAATACCTGAAAATTTTACTGCAGCATGTTGTCTACATTTATATCTATATCTACATCTACATCTACATGGCGACTCTGCAAATCACACCTAAGTGCGTAGTAGAGGTTTCATCGAACTACCTTCACAATAATTCTATATTATTCCACTCTCAAGCAGCACACGGAAAAAAAGGAACATCTATATCTTTCTGTGCGAGCTCTGATTTCCCTTATTTTATTACGATGATCATTTCTCCCTATGTAGGTTGGCATCAACAAAATATTTTTGCATTTGAAGGAGAAAGTTACTGATTGAAATTTCGTGAGAAAATTCCCCACTTTTCTGTCACGTCTTTTAAAGAGGAGCATACTCAAATTTTTTGTGCTTCAACAGGAGCATTTTTCAGCTGGTTCCCTTCTTTTCCCTATTACAGCAGAGTGTGTTGCTTATACATTAAAACAAATTTTATAGCTCAGTAAAGTTTTGACAGTTTGATTATACCTGTATACTTCACCACATTTATGTGCTTTGGCATATATGGGCAACAAATAAGTGAGCATAATATAAAGTTAACACAAAATCATCTCCCACCCAATGCAACTTCACTTTTGAAAAATGCTAATTTTTAGGCTGTCCCACAGTACATCAAAAAATGCACTGTTTGATTAGCAAGTACAAAGAATTTCATATGACAATTTTTTGTAAGATGCTTGCACCACCAGGTGGCTCCTTGGAATAATTTCCAGGTCAAGACAGCCTGTATAGGCATGAAGTGCCCATTATACAGAGACGGCGCATCATAAAGTTTTATTGGTGAAAACACGGTGACTAAAAACATAGTTTGGTGACCTCAGAACTTTTGCGATGATTCGAGAAACCTTGCCACATATTCACTACATCATTTGAAACTACAATTACTCCTCAGACTGGATTTTATGTACGTAAGTACAGTAAACTCTGGATCTTGGTAACAAAAAAGTTATGAAGTTTCTCCGAGAACATCATCTTAAGAATATATTGCAAATATTTTGACAATTTCTCGTGAATAGAAATTATAGAAGTGTCCATCCTTAAATGGGTACTTTTGGTACCAAAAAATTATGATTTTTTTTTTTGGGGGGGGGGGGGTTTCTTGAGAATCACTCATGAAGAAATGGTGGATTTATACGCCATCTGAGACCTAATTCAAGAAAACCAACCAATTTGCGAGGGCTGGAGGAAGTGTGAAATGTTTAAATTTTGACGCTGTACTGTAGGATAATTACAATATGCCAATTCTTCTGATAGGCCAAGGGCTATCCAAAACAGTTGATCCCTTACCTCTCTGATCAACAGAACCTGAGATATGATTGCTGAAAAATAGCATTTTTATGTACAGCTTTTTGGAACATATTGGTACCCTCAACGGATTTATAGTAACTTGTACAGAGTGGTTAGGATGGGATAAAAGATATTGTGGAAAGAACTATAGAATATTTTAAGATAAAAAGCTTGTTTAAACTTGTCTCGGATTCTACATATACCGGTAGAGAGTGTTTCATTGGTATACAGTGGCCCATTGCCTGGAGATTATCTGGAATCAATAAATAGGGTAACATATATGGAACACTGGGTCTAAAATCATTTATAATAGAGCCAGGTACTTCAAGAGGTGGTGATTTGAAAAGTGGTGTTTGATGTCAAAATGGTGACCGCGTTCAATATTTTTCTGTTCCGGTAGATATTGTAGATCTGGTAGATATACTTTGTTGTGTGCCAGAGACTACACCCCTCCAGCCATTGGATGGGTGTTCGTCCCCAGAAATTTGTAGTCTTGGACAAGAAGAAAGTTCACTCGATGCCGTACCAAGAGACCAATTTAAAAAATCGCCTTTTGAAAAACAACGAACCCATACTGTCTATGTTGCAATCACATTTTTGTGCTGAGAAGTGTACAGGTGGCTGTCTGGGAGCTAGTAAGACCACAGTGATATCTCACAATTCTGGTAAACTCATTAATTAATGTGTATGAGCTCATAAATATATTAGTAGTAGGTGTTCGTCTTGGTTATTTCATCCAATAGTATAACATAGCTTCAACGAATGCAATTACATCTTCAGACCTACTGTAGTCTGAAAATGCAGACAGACACAAAGTGGGTAAAAGTAAACACATCGTAGTGTTACCAGTCTGATTTTTACGTTGTAAGTCTCATGGTATTTGTTCCTTGATCATTGTCACCCCACAGTTTTAGGATTTTGTGATCAGTTGTTAGATAGCAATTATCTTTCAGTATGGTATCCTCATATTTATTGCCCCTAAGTTCCATCTTGATGATCAGTTCCTATTAAAATATAGGAGCCTCAATATTGTAATACATACAAGTAAGCTACACCAATTAACAAAAGTTTCAAATTGTTCACTTGTGGCAGAGACTAGCTAATTAACTGACATAGTGGCTGTACATCGAGGTGGCTGTACATCGAGCTGTTCAACCATGATTCACTTAATAACACTACATTGTGGATGTTCATTACAGACTCCTTTATGGATTTGTACATTCTGACCACCAGGTGCGGTCTGACTTAGACTTTGTAAGTGACACCTGTGTATAGACATGTGCAGATATTAGAAAATGTTAAAATTCAGGGCTATTACATTTTAGTTATTAACTTGAAACACAGAAATGTTTAACTGGAAGCTGCATAACTAGAAAATAATGAAATAATAGGTGCTACCTTATGAGAGATAAGTTTTAATGTGTAGGGAATTTCCAAAGTCTGACAAGAACTTTTGAAAAGGTGAAATTTTATAATTTGAACAATTAACAAACCAACATATTATTTTAGTGAAAGCAAAATTTTCATAAACAGAATAGTCAGAGTTACAGATCTGTCATGCTGGATGTTGGAAAGTATTACATTTTGCAATTGGAACAATCTCAGACATGAAAATTTTGAACACAAATAACTTTTGAATTATAATTTCTTGGGAAAAGTAAGAAGTTTGTTGAAAAGTGGAGAATGAGGGTCTTTAAATCAGATAGGTCAATTTTAAAACAAACATTATATACCGGCATTGAAATCTGACATGCACATGGTTTGCAATTATCATAAATCATGAATATTTCTTTAAATGAAATGTTACTACATGAACTAAATATACCAGTGCCACCAATTTTTCCTGCCTCGAGATGACTGGGTGTTGTTGTGTCGTCTTCATCATCATCATTCATCCCCATTACGGTCGGAGGAAGGCAATGGCAAACCACCTCCACTAGGACCTTGCTTAGCAAGGCGGCACGGGTCTCCCGCGTCGCTCCCCTACGCTCTGTAAAGAAGTATGGGACTCATCATCAAAAAAAGTAGACACTAATCTGTCATATGGACCAGATATCAATCTCAGCAAGCCCAGACTCAAACTAAGTGATAGAGGGGCACAAGCCCATTTCACAGGTCAATTGAAGAAACTGGAAATCCTGCAGTCTTTCGTCTACCTTTGGTCAGCTGTGAAGATAAGAAGACCGACCTCACTAGTGAGAGATGCTATGAAGAAACTCATCATCATCATCATCATCATCATCATCTGGCAGAACAGAGCTGTAACAAACAGCTCAAAGATACAGCCTGCTGAAATACTTGTTTTCCGACCTGTTTTAAGCTTGAAAAACATGAATCTTTAAGGCCAGAAACAAGCAGTGTATTGATGTGTATTATCTTCGGTACTTGCGCAGGAGGCTGATCGCAAAATGGACCGAATGAAGAAGAAATGTATCCATTACATTCCCGTGTCAACCAAAATATTCTCCAGTTCTTTGGCTGACTAGGGAGGACAGCGAAGAGATCAAATCAAGAAGATCTTCGGGCCACCTCTTCATCAGAATCTAAGAGAAGCATATGCTAGCAAACGTTTACAAATAAAATAGTAATGTTCCTATTTGCGACACACTCACACTTATTACTAATACAGCTTATTGTAAACACTATACACTTAACCAAAAAACGCGAAAAGAGTAACTACTTTTACATAAATATTATCCTGAAGGTACTACTCAGATGATAGCGAAAATGAAAAACCAGTTAATTACTGCTATTAGTGAAAGATCGATAAAATTCAAAAAGTGGTATAGGCAAATAAGCTCTGAAATTACGGCTTGTGCTTGCCTATACACTGCTTAATTTCTTCGTGAAGTTTGCTTGTGATTGACCTGTATAGCTCTGCTACTATAGACCATCGGACTCCATCAGAAAATCATGAAACAAACCACAAGACTTGGACGAGAGTGTATTATTGGTACTAATTATTGATATTACAATACACATTAATACAAGAAATGTCTCGTTCGAGACCCATATGAAATACAATTGGTTCTCGAGCGAACGACACTACTTATAAGTATTAAAAATAAATTATCATTGTTTATTAGTTAAGTCTTTATTTATTGTTGAACTGCTTTTGATGAAGTTCAATTAAGTGAAAACTTGCGAGAAATCGCCATGCTGGTTCCGAAGATCTCGTAGTTCCGCATTGACTTCGTTGACTTCGCTAAATAAATTTTCCGGTCGCCTGTAATCCAGAAAGTTGCTTTAGTGATCCTTCTGGAATCACAGTACAGTTCGGCTATGAGATTGAATGCTCTCTAGGGCAGTGTTGGATTCCACAAGATCGGAAAATATGATGATAATGTTTCCCACAGAGTAAATGAGCGTGCTTGCAGATTCGGCCGTTGAAACATGCAACAAATATTGTTCCGAAGATCCCATGGACGTTAGTCTACAGGCACAGCGGTTTAAAGGAAAAACTGCTTTTATAGCTTTTCACCAAAAAACACATATTCTTGAATTCTTTACGTAAGTTTGGAGGTGAAGTATTAACTCGCTGACACCAATTTCGCCGTCGAAACTAATTCAATTTTGGATAGTCTTTAACGGCTGCCGGCAATAATACGATTATTTCACAAAATGAGACTAATGCATATACACGTACTCTCTGGTCCAATCGCAAGACAAAAGTAAGTCCGCTGTCAGTATTAACGTAGCAAGGATATGTTCTCCGACTGAAAAGAAACGCAACGGGCAGGCGATCTACATCGGCAACTGGTGGCCGATTGGCTGTTAACGCAGTTCCACAGACTCGCAAATCTGGAATCAGAAACTGCTGTTGCCATACGAGAGCTTGGAGGAGAGGGAGTATTGTTTGTCAAACCCGATCATCTCTCGGTTACACTCAGCATGTCGAATACAGATTCAAGCTCAGAGGAAGATGTGATTCGTTATTATTATTATTATTACATGGCCGGCCATGGTGGCCGAGCGGTTCTAGGCGCTACAGTCTGGAACCGCGCGACCGCTACGGTCGCAGGTTCGAATCCTGCCTCGGGCATGGATGTGTGTGATGTCCTAGGTTAGTTAGGTTTAAGTAGTTCTAAAGTTCTAGGGGACTGATGACCTTAGAAGTTAAGTCCCATAGTGCTCAGAGCCATTTGAACCATTAATACATGAATGAGAAAATATAAACTGTAGGAGGCTGTATGCCAAAGAGCTGTAACAGACAGATTTGAAAATCATAGCTCTTTACAGAACGACTAAACAGTGCATGCAGTGATTTGACACAGTTGATTTCTTTCGCCATAACACACTGTTACTTTCATTTTGAAAATCCGACTGTCTTGAGATTTATACACACGGAAATGTGGTGATTGGCGTTTGTGCTCATTAAATCATTTGTTTGTGAACATAACAGCGTTTACATGTATCGGAGAGTTGTGACTTTTCTGTCGTGAATGAATTTTACGGAACGACACATGCTGCTAGTCACAAAAAAGAATACTCCCAGTATGATTTACTTGTTTGTATATCTGTTCCCATCAATGCACAGAAAATTTTATTTTGATCAATAGATGTATAGTATGCTACATACACGCCATACTCTTCAGACAACACTTTGTGTCAAATCCCTCCTGCAGTAGCCTGGAAACTTGTAGTTGAAAAATATTTGATGTTTTTCTAGTTCTGCACCAAGTTAGTATTCACAACCTGCTTGTTCATTTTAAATTATAACTATACAGAGCTGTGTTTTGGACACGACGCAACTCATAGGTTGCTAATGCGGGCGCTGCGTCGTTGCAAGTGATTTGACGATGACTCTCTCTGCATTTGCGCCGTCTGCTGGCGAGGGAAACTCTTCGTTGCACCCCACTCAGATTTAGTGATAAGAGGGCTCAGCAGACAGCCCGTCAAAAACTGAAATAGATCAAGCATGAAGACAGGAAGAAGGTTCAGTGGACTATGGGAAAAAAAGCAAAATAGAAACAGTGAACGTTCCTGGAAGAAGTAGCGCAATCTAGAGCAGCTGGGACGGGAAATGGCGTCTTGGTTAAGTGGTTACAGCCATGGACTGACAAGCAGGCCAGCCATTTTCGAAACTCCCTCGTGCCAATTTTGAATTTTATTTATTTATGTTTAGCCCCGCTATTCGCTTTACTCAAATTTATGTCTGTGTCGTGGTGTAACGTCCATTTGCAACAGCGAGGTGTGAGATAGGGAGCTGTACTCACAGCTCATTCTGCATAACTACTCTGTTAAGAGTCGAAAGAAAGTGGCTGTCGAATGGGAACCGCAAACGTTTGATAACAAGGCGATAAGTCAACCGAGTCCTCCACCGGAAAATACCTCTGGTGTGTCATACACGTCATTAATGACAGTACGTGTGTCATGTGATAGGAATCTCTTATCGACGCACCTAATTTGTACGAGTGGTGAGTGCGTGAGGTATGCCTCCATGCCCGATATAAGTGTTCGTATGGATGTGAATGTGAGCACTCGCAAGGAAATGATGAAAACGTAACAGTTTCTCACATAAGCTGCAACCAATGAACGCAACAGTCTCACAATCACACAATTTCTCGGTGCTCTGTCAAAACATGTGTCTTTAAAGTTTTTGAAGTCTTGGCTCTTGAATTTCGTTGTTGTAACACAGTTCACACCCGTTTATTTGTTGTTTTCATTTCTGTGTTCCTGGACCATCTTACAACTAAATCTTGGAGGAAGGGGGGGCGGGGGATGCGATGGGGACTTTCGCATGTGAGTCCTGTTCAAGTATACAGGACCGGTTACCAACTCGCGTCGACAACGGGTTTCATTTGAGTCATTCCGTGTGCGCAGGGCCGTAAAGTTCTCCGAGCGCCAAGCCCGCTCGCAGGCGAGTTCTGTTTCTTGTGATGTCACTAGTAAAAATGTTTTAACAAAAGGTCACTGAGTTTGCGGAACTACCCAGAGGTTCATGTTTGCGTTTTTCAAATAAATAACATTGTCACATAAGATGATACACTATACAGTGAAATTGGCAGCTTGGTAAGTCACGTTAGGAATCGGAACCCCTTGCCATTGAGCGTGATAACGATGTTCAGTCGAGACGGCGTCGTGGACCGGCGAACAACGCGCCGTTGTCGTGAAGGCGTTTTACACATACTTTCAAAGTGCAACACTAGTTATGTAGCTGTTATTTCAAAAATCGTGTATAGCCAGTGTCCCCGTACGAACATTAGCAAACGGCTGATACAGTGCGAAAAGGGGGAGGGGGGGGGGGGCGGGTGGAAGTGTGAAAACCGTGTGCACACCACAAAATGTTGCAAGAGTGGGGAAAGAAAGTTGGAGACGTTCTGCGCCCAAGCATGTGCTGCAACTTGACATGTCGGATCGCAGTGTTTGGCGAATATTGCACAAGAACTGCTCTACCACCAATAATAAATTACTGAATGCACACGATTCCACAAAGAGAATATGCTTTTACTGGGAATTGTTGGCTCCCGCGAACTACAACCGAGGCATGTGCGACAGTCTGATCATGAGTGATGAGGCCAATTTTTATGTGTCAGGCTTTATTAACATGCAAAACTTCAGATACTACTCCCGTGTAAATCGTGAAGTGCTTCACGAAACGCCACTTAACACTCAGAAAGTGGTAGTGTGGTGTGGCGTATCATCTTTTGAAGTCATTACTTTTTGGAGGCGATCACGAAAATGCAGTTACCGTGAATACAGAACGTTGCGTTCACATGTTGCATCATTTGTTACTGCGACAGCTTGATGATCTTAAGGTATCTTCACACTTAAAACCAACTCCAACAAACAAAAACACGCAACTGTTGCAAGTTTAGCATATGTGCAAATGTTGTGAGTTCGGCAAACTTACAAGTGTTATCAAATGTTCCAAAATGTTGACAACAGTTTCAAACTGTTGTAAACACACACATTGAGCCTTTTTCTTTTTTCGTTTTTACAGTAAATAGAATGGATTCTGACTCTGTAGATGCATTAACACTTGGTCCTATAATTCTTGGTATAATTGTTTGTCACGAAAATCAACTCAAAAAAGACGTAAGTGATCCAGAAAGTTTTTGTAGTAAAGAGAATTCTGTATTGGAGGAGCTCTATACTGAATACAGGCAATGTTTCAAGAACTTTGTCAGAAAGGATTTTGTAAAAGTAAGCACTCTGGAGTTGCTATTGTGAAACACAAAATAGAAACAAAGAAGATGACACAGCAGTGTACATGACTCAGTCACCCATCTGTGCTGTGTTTTTCCTCACTGAACGTAACTACAAACTTGAGACAAATATTCCTTAAACTACTTTTTTATAACTCGCAATTTCAAACGACTGTTGACAACATTTGAAAACTAAGCCAAACTTAGATTTGAAAACAATCGTCAACCGACTTGGAGTTGGTTTCCGGTG
Organism: Schistocerca nitens; assembly: GCF_023898315.1. Taxonomy (NCBI): domain Eukaryota; kingdom Metazoa; phylum Arthropoda; class Insecta; order Orthoptera; family Acrididae; genus Schistocerca; species Schistocerca nitens. Next base: position 1,099,690,353 of record NC_064615.1, on the reverse strand, counting down.
TGTAGGTGTCTTCATGTAACTGCAAACGCATTCTTCCAACATGCCATACCGCGCGGCATTCCATTAACGTGCTCCAGAATATCTTCCTGCCTATCTCATGCCGAAGAACGGGGACATGACCACCTATTAGCGTGTAATTTCTGAAATCTCAGATCTTCCTCTGTTACCGACCACATACCATATAAGGAACTGAATGATCAAATTCGGGGGGAAGTTAACCGAATTCCAGTGCCAATCCTGCAATATATGATATCTAACTTCCGTAAAAGACTTGAAATGTCTGTCATTGTCAAGTGGTGGGCATTTTAAATTGCAAGCGTTATAAATTCACGTTCATTTCTTTCATATGGCTGTGAATAAATTTGTATCGCTGGTGGAGGTTTCAGAATCGCTCGTTTCACTGTCGCAACTGTTAATTGGATATGCTTGTCGCAAAGAACTGAATACCAATTAATTGGAATCTACAAATTTGTATGCAAAGCACAATTCGAAACATGAAAGCGGACCAGAAAAAAGATGGCCAATATTGTCAGCACGAATCCCTGATTAATTATCACCAAATCGGAGTGGGCTGTTGGGTGAGAGCCAGAAACAACAGCGTCGTTTGGTTACCAGGAGAATGCGTGTTTTACACAACAGAAAACAAATCTCACTCGCACCTGGAATACATGCAATTTGTAATCACGGAAATTCGAAGCTAAAAGAAAATCTCACATCAGACATAGTGAGTGGGTACAGTATTGGCTCGACACAACACTCTTCATTGAAAGTTTTCCAGTCCAGGCGATCTACTTTGGAGTACAACAAGCCAACCCAAGAGCGGAGGAGCTAAAGGGAACACGCGCTGGGTCTTACACATCGATTCGCTCGAGTCCAACACACATTGGAAAGCAGACTTACGTGCGGCATTTCAACAAGCAGTCTTCTGAGATAGACACTCCTCATGCTGGGTACAATGTAAAGTACATTACTTACTTATTTTAGAGTTGCGCCTCGGTGTAATCATTTTTAAAACAAGATTTTATTTCCCACTGAGAGCTTTTTCCACCAAGACATTCTCCAAAATTATTTTAGTTGTGAATAAGACTATGAACTAAAACTTTTTTAGATCTGTTTTTCAATAGAGGTGGAGCTCCTCCACCTCCACACCGGCATGATGGCCAACACAAAAGGTCTACTGCCATCTCTGCAAAAGGGTTAGTTTTCACTAGAGTGAGGTCTCACAGGATGTGGGTGCTGCGATGTTTGCGTACGTCTGGTTAAGGTTAACCATCAATACGCGCCCATCTGGAGATAGATTGGGTCGAGAGATAAACGAAGGGTAGCGGTTTGAACGGCAGAGTGAGAAAAACCTCTGCGATAGTTGAAGTTTTCTTGCTGCCTACGACAGGCCATGCAAGGGTACGTTTTGTTACTAGTGGGTATCATGCATGTCGATACCTTTGACGTTGTGCGGTGCTGTTACTCAGCGGCTGCCGCTCGGTGCCGCTGTTGATTTCTCGATCAGCATAGGGTTCATCATCGTTTCGTGTCCGATAGGTCATATATCAGATTCACAGTGTAGGTTGACGTTGGCGATTTGTTTGTGCGTCAGTGTGCGAGCTTGTCGGTTTCTCTGCTGTAGCCTGTTGGTCGGCTTTAATAGTAGCTCGCATATCCAGTCAACGCTATTGATAAGCAGGGGCTTGCTGACGTTTGTCGCTTGTGGGTGTACGTTAGCTTGCCATAGGTGGTTATGTCCCGGCTAGTACTGCCTTTGGCCGCTTATTTTTCCACCTGTGATCGTGATCATAGTTTTCCAGAGTAAGGATGAATGGATTGTTCGAGTGTTTCGAGTTCCCGTATAGTCGTGTGTCGAATTTTTGACTACTTCCTTGAGGGTTTCAAGGCGGTATTCATTGTGAAGATCCACAGTGTAGCGTGGAGCGTTGCTAATGATGTGTAGCACTTTGTTCTGTATGATCTGCAGGCGGTGCAGGTGTGTAGGAGCTGCGTATCCCCAGACGGGAGGTGCGTGCGTCATCAGAGGTCTAATCGGTGTCATGTATATGGACCTCGACACCCTCCAATTCAGTGTACTTTCCCATTGAGCATTGGGCAAAGTTGTTTGAGCCTCGCGTGCGCTCTGTTGGCAACGTATTCAATGTGCCCCCCCCCCCCCCCCCATGTAAGTTTTCGGTCCAGCCAGACACCGAGATATCTAACTTTCTCTCGGAAACGTATTGGGCGTGTATGTAGTGTTACCTGTCTACAGTGTTGATGTTTGCGCAGTAGTTTCTGTCTGCGTGTAAACAGAACTGCTTCGCAACTGTCGACGTTTACTTTAATACGCCATCGTTTCAACCAAGGCTCGGCAGTTCTGAGTGCCGTCTATATTCGTGAATTTATGTTCGACGATTTACAATCTTTCACAAGGCCGAGCAGTTCTAGGCGCTTTAGTCCGGAACCGCGCGACTACTACGGTCGCAGGTTCGAATCCTGCCTCGGGCATGGATGTTTGTGATGTCCTTAGGTTAGTTAGGTTTAAGTAGTTCCAAGTTATAGGGGACTGATGACCTCAGATGTTAAGTCCCATAGTGCTCAGAGCCATTTGAATCATTTTTTTGCCCTGCATGTCAGTGTTAAGACATCTGATCGTGAAATATGATGTATGAGACGTACGAGTCCGTCCGGGAAACCAGCTTCGCTTAGTTTGCATATAAGGCCGTTGTTCCAGAGACGGTCGAAAGCTTTTTCGATGTCCAGGAACGCGGCCCCTGTGGCTTTGTTCGTGTTGTAGCCATGTGTTATACCAGGGCTTAACAACTGGCCGGTTTTGAGCGCGAGTACTCGCGTCTGCTCACGCACGTGCTCGCGAGCAGGTGCAAGGTCGCGGAGTAGGGAGGGAGGGGAGGGAGGGGAAATGCGCGCGCACGTTTGAATGTGGTCTCGCGTTCTTAGCAGATTTAACTAGCCATCTGAATGCTTTGAACATTTTACTACAAGGTAAAGATCTGCTAATTACTCTTTTCATAGATCGAATACGAGATTTTAAAATGAAATTGACACTTTGGGTGAGTCAGCTGGAAACAGGAAACCTAGCTCATTTTCCTAAATTATCATCCATGCAAGATGTTCACAAAGACTGTGAACGTTATTCACATAGTTTAGTTGATCAGCGCTTTCAAGATCTGACAGCACTAGACAGTGATTTTGATCTGTTCTCTCCATATTCAGCGAATATTTAAAAGATTCGTCCTGAGCTGCAGCAAGAAATTATTGATCTTCAGTGTGACAGAGAATACAGAGACAAATTTCAGAACGAGAAAAACATTTTGGAATTCTACAGACACTTCCTTCAGGATAGATTTCCTCGTTTGCACAAACTGGAGGCTACAATAATATCAATGTTCGGTTCCACGTATGTTTGTGAACAACTGTTCTCTGCAATGAAATGTAACAAGACGCGCCTGAGAAACGCGTTGTCTGATCGAAATTTAAACTGCACGCTGCGCCTAAAATGCGCAAGAACAATTACTCCGAACATAGACGCAATTGTAAAGGGCAAAAAGTACAAGATAACCGAGAATCCCACACTTCAGTGACACCTTTCATTGTGTAACAGTTCACAAATTAATGCGAATGTAGAGGCATACACTAAGCTAATAAAATTATGTGGCATGTGTACATTCTCCTTTATTTGTTTCATTTGTCGCAGTAATAATTCGTGAGTGATATCCCTGCGGGTGGCCGCGGATTTACATTGACTGGCGGCAGCTGTTGTGTGCCCCACATGACTCTCCCCACTCTCCGCTCTGGTCCGGTAGTGGGGGTAGCGTGCTCGCGCTGCTCCGTGCTCGCACCTTGCTGCTCACAGCTTGCTCCGCGAGCACGTATGTTGTGAAGCCCTGTGTTATACACTACTGGCCATTAAAATTGCTACACCGAGAAGAAATGCAGATGATAAACGGGTATTCATTGGAGAAAAATTTTATACTAGAACTGACATGTGATTATATTTACAGCTGCCCATGCAGCTTCAACACGATACCACAGTTCATCAACAATGGTGACTGGCGTATTGTGACGAGCCAGTTGCTCGGCCACCATTGACCAGACATTTTCAATTGGTGAGAGATCTGGAGAATGTGCTGGCCAGGGCAGCAGTCGAACATTTTCTGTATCCAGAATGGCCCGTACAGGACCTGCAACATGCGGTCGTGCATTATCCTGCTGAAATGGTTTCGCAGGGACCGAATAAAGGGTAGAGCCACGGGTCGTAACACATCTGAAATGTAACGTCCACTGTTCAAAGTGCCGTCAGTGCGGACAACAGGTGACCGAGACGTGTAACCAATGGCACCCCATACCATCACGCCGGGTGATACGCCAGTATGGCGATGACGAATACAATGTGCGTTCACCGCGATGTCGCCAAACACGGATGCCACCATCATGATGCTGTAAACAGAACCTGGATTCATCCGAAAAAATGACGTTTTGCCATTCGTGCACCCAGGTTCGTCGTTGAGTACAACATCGCAGGCGCTCCTGTCTGTGATGCAGCGTCAAGGGTAACCGCAGCCATGGTCGCCGAGCTGACAGTCCATGCTGCTGCAAACGTCGTCGAACTGTGCAGATGGTTGTTGTCTTGTAAACGTCGCCATCTGTTGACTCAGGCATCGAGACGTGGCTGCACGATCCGTTACAGCCATGCGGATAAGATGCCTGTCATCTCGACTGCTAGTGATACGAGGCCGTTGGGATCCAGCACAGCGTTCAGTATTAGCCTCCTGAACCCACCGATTCCATTTTCTCTAACAGTCAGTGGATCTCGACCAACGCGAGTAGCAATGTCGCGATACGATAAACCGCAATCGCGATAGGCTACAATCCGGCCTATATCAAAGTCGGAAACGTGATGGTACGCATTTCTCCTCCTTACACGAGGCACCATAACAGCGTTTCACCAGGCAACGTCGGTCAACTGCTGTTTCTGTATGAGAAATCGGTTGGAAACTTTCCACATGTTGTAGGTGGCGCCACCGGCGCCAACCTTGTGTGAATGCTCTGAAAAGCTAATCACTTGCATATCACAGCATCTTCTTCCTGTCGGTTAAATTTCGCGTCTGTAGCACGTCATCTTCGTGGTGTAGCAATTTTAATGGCCAGTAGTGTATGTTCGAGTACGTGGAGAAGTTAATGTGTTGTTGAGTGGTGATTCATAAAGACAAATTGCTCCGGTCTTCGGCTGGATATAACGTTTACTTATAACTAAGATAAGTTGCTTCAAGAGGACTTCACAAGAAATTAAGAAGGATTTAACTTTTGAAAGGAATTTTGTTCACCAAGAAGGATTTGTTTCGCTAATAAGACGTACGAGAAGTTTCGGTTTTTACTTTTGAGTGGCAGTATAGCCAGGCCGGAAAAGGTGATGTTTGGTGAGTGGAAGGATTGCTGTAAGGGGAAAAGGAAGGGACTTAATAAAGTGGCCGCTGTTGTCTAGATGGTAGGGCGCTGGACCTGTGGGTCCCGGTTTGAGCCCCGAGCAGGGGCGGGGATTCTTCCCGGTTCCAGTCCCTCCAGACGTCCCTAGGCCCACCCCGCCCCAGGGACGCCGCATCCTCCCCCTGCCAGCGGCGCTCTGCTCCAGCTGCAGCCAGGCCCACAGCCGTGCTCGCGCCACTGACTTCATTTTTACCATTTACTTTCTCTAACCCTTCCAAAACGCCGCGCATAAAAACGGGGTTCTTCCGGGGCTCGTACTTCGGGTTCTGTATGTGGTAGAAAGGGAGGCTCATATACAGATATCAAAAAAAAAAGAAAATTTTTTGCATCACCTAGGCTCAGAGAGTACCGGAACTTCAACATAAAATTGGAATAGAGATCAACATAAACATAATTTCCGCCCTTTTTATTGCTCATGAAAAGCACACATATCGTGTTGTACCACCTTATAGTGAGACCTTCAGAGATGGTGGTCCAGATTGCTGTACAAACCGGTACCTCTAATATCCAGTAGCATGTCCTCTTGCATTCGTGCATGCCTGCATTCGTCGTGGCACACTATCCACAAGTTCATCAAGGCATTGTTTCTCCAGATTGTCCCACTCCTCAACGGCGATTCGGCGTAGATCCCTCAGAGTGGTTGAAGGGTCACGTCGTCGTTAAACAGTCCTTTTCAATCTATCCCAGGAATGAAACTTCCTGGCAGATTAAAATTGTGTGCCCGACCGAGACTCGAACTTGGGACCTTTGCCTTTCGCGGGCAAGTGCTCTACCATCTGAGCTACCGAAGCACGACTCACGCCCGGTACTCACAGCTTTACTTCTCCCAGTATCTCGTCTCCTACCTTCCAAACTTTACAGAAGCTCTCCTGCGAACCTGGAGAACTAGCACTGCTGAAAGAAAGGATATTGCGGAGACATGGCTTAGCCACAGCCTGGGGGATGTTTCCAGAATGAACATTCTATCCCAGGCATGTTCAATAGGGTTCATGTCTGCAAAACATTCTGGCCACTTTAGTCGAGCGATGTTACCCTGAAGGAAGTAATTCACAAGATGTGCACGATGCGAGCGCAAATTGTCGTCCATGAAGACGAATGCCTCTTCAATATGCTGCCGATATCGTTACACTATCGGACGGAGGATGGCATTCACGTATCGTACAGCTGTTATGGCGCCTTCCATGACCACCAGCACCATTCGTCGGCCCCACATAATGCCAACCCAAAACATGAGGTAACCTCCACCTTGCTGCATTCGCTGGGCAGTGTGTCTGAGGCGTTCAGTCTACCGGGTTGCCTCCAAACACGTCTCCGAAGATTGTCTGGTTGAAGACATATGCGACACTCATCGGTGAAGAGAACGTGATGCCAATCCTGAGCGGTCCATTCGGCGTGTTGTTGGGCCCATCTGTATCGCGCTGAATGGTGTCGTGGTTGCAAAGATGGACCTCGCCATGGACTGGACCTCGCCATGGACGTCAGGACTGAAGTTGCGCATCATGCAGCCTATTGCACACAGTTTGGGTCGTAACACGACGTCCTGTGGCTGCACGAAAAGCGTTATTCAACATGGTGGGGTTGTTGTCAGTGTTCCTCCGAGCCATAATCCGTAGGTAGCGGTCATCCACTACAGTAGTACCCTTGGGCGGTCTGATCGAGGCCTGCCATCGACAGTTTCTGTCTCTCTGTATCTCCTCCATGTCCGAACAACATCGCTTTGGTTCACTCCGAGACGCCTGGACACTTCCCCTGTTGAGAGCCGTTCCTGGCACAAAATAACAATGCGGACACAATCGAACCGCGGTATTGACCTTCTAGACATACTTGAACTACAGACAACACTAGCCGTGTACCTCCCTCCTGGCGGAATGACTGGAACTGATCGGCTGTCGGACCCCATGAGGCGCTCCTCATGCATGGTTGTTTACATCTTTGGGCGGGTTTAGTGACATCTCTGAACAAAAAAAAAAAAATGTGTGTGAAATCTTATGGGACTTAACTGCTAAGGTCATCAGTCCCTAAGCTTACACACTACTTAACCTAAATTATCCTAAGCACAAACACACACACCCATGCCCGAGGGAGGACTCGAACCTCTGCCGGGACCATCTCTGAACAGTGAAAGGGACTGTGTCTGTGATCCAGTATCCAAAGTCAACGTCTATCTTCAGGAATTCTGGGAACCGGGGTGATGCAAAACTTTTCTTTGGTTTGTGTATTTTGGATAGCACGATGTTAGGTAGAATTCCTCTAACCGCTAGTAAAATTGTTGTTTATTGAAATACAACCGGTTTCGCGGCCTGAAGCCCCATCATCAGGTGCAACCTACACGGTAAAAAGTAAAGTGCAGCGTCACCACATTGTGTGGAGTTTAAAAGTAGTAAAGGAGCGTCCAGAGTGTATTCACAACGTTAAAAGGTCATAAGCATACCTATCGCTCGTACTCAAAACTTACTATTCAGGGAATATTGCCAATACTATAGGGAGCGAAAGGTAACGAAGACGTGATCCATTCATTTACGACAAATTGCTGAAAGGCGAAATTTGCGATTGCAGTGATGTTTTAATATTTGCCTGCTGCTAAAAAGAAAAAAAGAAAAATATTTTATAGTGAGACGACGCTAAAAGTTTTTAAAGGGGCCGGACTGACGGAAAAAATTCGTCACTGCTCACATGATAAGTCGTGGCACTAAGCGAATTACCATGTGGAATGTATGAGGTGGCAGTGTCTTACCGGTGTGACGACAGGACAACCCGGCGTGTGCATGTAATGCAGTAATGATTGCCCTAAGAAATATATTGGGCAAATCTGTAGGTTATCTCAAATAAGATTTCAGGAACACCTTAACTTAAATAATTCCGGATTTGCATTAACAGTGCACTTAGACGCGAGGAGGGGTGCACCAAACAAGCCATTCAGAAAATTTAAAAATACTTCACAAAAAAGAAAGACATACTTTGAATATTTTAGAGGAAGTAGAAATTTTTAGATGTGAAAAAGAAAATGCACAGTGCACATTGAATAGTCAGTTAGAATTAAAGCACCATAGCATTCTCGCTAATTTTGATTTTTCATATGATTTGGTATTAGTACATAATAAAACTGTGTATTATTCTCGCTTGTAAAGGTAGTGACCCAACGCTTCTAGTCATGATTGTCTGACACCACACTGTCCTCACGTACAGCTTCCCTTCCGCCAGCCAGCTAGCTTGGTGGAACAGAAGCTATACATGCGCACAGTGTGCTGCGCCGTCACGCCGGTAAGACGCTGCCACCTGATACATTGCTCACAGTAATTTGGAAAGTGCCACGGCTAATCATGTTAGCAGTAGCAATTTTTTTTTTCGACAATCCAGTACCTTTAAAAATTTTTAGCGTCCTCTCACTGCCGGCCGCGGTGGACAAGCGGTTCCAGGCGCTTCAGCCCGGAACCACGCGACAGCTACGGTCGCAAGTTCGAATCCTGCCACGGACATGGATGTGTGTGATGTCCTTATGTTAGTTAGGTTTAAGTAGTTCTACGTTCTAGAGGACTGGTGACCTCAGATGTTAAGTCCCATAGTGCTCAGAGCCACTTGAACCATTTCGTCCTCTCACTTTAAAATATTTTTCTTTTTAGATGCAGGCAGATTTTGAAATATGTCCCTGTAACCGCAAATTTCACCTGTCAGCAGTTTGTCCTAAACGAATGGAGCACGTCTTCGTTACCTTTCACTGAATAGTAAATTTTGAACAGGAGCGATGGTTATGGCTATGGTCATTTAACGTTGTGATTATATTTTATACGTTTACAATCCAGAAAATGTTGTGGCACTGCACTTCGCCTTTTACCGTGTAGGTTGCACCTGACGATGCAGCTTTATGCTGCGAAACCTGTTGTGTTTCAATGAGCAAGAATTTTTACCAATTGCTAGCGGAATTCTTAGTAACATCGTGCCTTTCAACAGATGTGGATGACAAGAATATAAAGTAGTTTGTTTTGCATAGCATTAGGGCTAGGGATCTTTCGTATACCCAACCGTAGGATCCTCTAGTGTCACTGCAAAATGGTTCAAATGGCTCTGAGCACTATGGGACTTAACATCTGAGGTCATCAGTCCCCTAGAACTTAGAACTACTTAAACCTAACTAACCTAAGGACATCACACACATCCATGCCCGAGGCAGGATTCGAACCTGCGACCGTAGCAGAACCGCGGTCGGCCGGCAGTGTCACTGCCCTAGAGCAGAGTCACAGTATGAATATTACAGACTTGGTCCTGCTTAAGCAAATGGAGCAAATCGTTCGGTCCTTTTTGCTTTTGATGTGGTCTACAGTGAGCCTTAAGGGGCTTACGGAGACACCAATAGTTCATGGGTGGTTCCTTAGAAAGCCCCATAACAGGTTTTTAATTTTGTTTTTTTATTTTTTGTATCCTGCCTACTCGCCAAATATGGAGTGCCTAGGAAACCTGCTTTCTTGGATCGTCAGACGAACAATTCAAGCAAATCGTATTAATGAATTTTATTACAAAAGGAAATAATTGCAATACTTAACTTCGAGAATTTACGGTTATGTGTCACAGGCAAAGGGCGACAGACAAAACAAGAAATCTATTCCGTATAGACAGTTCCTAATGCAAGAAGTACACTACTGGCCATTAAAATTGCTACACCAGGAAGAAATGCAGATGATAAACGGGTATTCATTGGACAAATATATTATACTAGAACTGACATGCAATTTGGGTGCATAGATCCTGAGAAATCAATACCCAGAACAACCACCTCTGGCCGTAATAAGGGCCTTGATACGCCTGGGCATTGAGTCAAACAGAGCTTGGATGGCGTGTACAGGTACAGCTGCCCATTCAGCTTCAACACGATACCACAGTTCATCAAGAGTAGTGACTGGCGTATTGTGACGAGCCAGTTGCTCGGCCACCATTGTCCAGACATTTTCAGTTGATGAGAGATCTGGAGAATGTGCTGGCCAGGGCAGCAGTCGAACATTCTCTGTATCCAGAAAGGCCCGTACAGGACCTGCAACATGCGGTCGTGCATTATCCTGCTGAAATGTAGGGTCTCGCAGGGATCGAATGAAGGGTAGAGCCACGGGTCGTAACACATCTGAAATGTAGCGTCCACTGTTCAGAGTGGCGACAATGCGAATAAGAGGTGACCGAGACGTGTAACCAATGGCACCCCATACCATCACGCCGGGTGATACGCCAGTATGACGATGACGAATACACGCTTCCAATGTGCGTTCACCACGATGTCGCCAAACACGGATGCGTCTATCATGATGCTGTAAACAGAACCTTGATTCATCCGAAAAAATGACGTTTTGCCATTCGTGCACCCAGGTTCGTCGTTGAGTACACCATCGCAGGCGCTCCTGTCTGTGATGCAGCGTCAAGAGTAACCGCAGCCTTGGTCTCCGAGCTGATAGTCCATGCTGCTGCAAACGTCGTCGAACTGTTCGTGCAGATGGTTGTTGTCTTCCAAACGTCCGCATCTGTTGACTCAGGGATCGAGACGTGGCTGCACGATCCGTTACAGCCATGCGGGTTAGATGCCTGTCATCTCGACTGCTAGTGATACGAGGCCGTTGGGATCCAGCACGGCGTTCCGTATTACCCTCCTGAACCCACCGATTCCATATTCTCTAACAGTCAATGGATCTCGACCAACGCGAGCAGCAATGTCGCGATACGATAAACCGCAATCGCGATAGGCTACAATCCGACCTTTATCAAAGTCGGAAACGTGATGGTACGCATTTCTCCTCCTTACACGAGGCATCACAATAACGTTTCACCAGGCAACGTCGGTCAACTGCTGTTTGTGTATGAGAAATCGATTGGAAACTTTCCTCATGCGAGCACGTTGTAGGTGTCGCCACCGGCGCCAGCCTTGTGTGAATGCCCTGAAAAGCTAATCATTTGCATATCACAGCATCTTCTTCCTGTCGGTTAAATTTCGCGTCTGTAGCACGTCATCTTCGTGGTGTAGCAATTTTAATGGCCAGTAGTGTAATACAGTTCCTAATACAAGAGAAGTAATACAGTTCCTAGGTCGTTAGTATACTAGTGCCTAATTCTTCATGCCACTGTTGTAGTGGTAGAACCGCTAGTCTTAAATTGGGCCGAGGCCAGGCGGTGCGGCGCTTATGTCCTCTCTGCGTCGAGGGCGCTGCCGTCGCGTTGTCGTTCTAGAGAGGAGTCAGTCCACGGGCAACTGGCTGACGTTTTCTTCACAGCCCCCTCTGCTCTAACGTTCCCGCCTGGCGTACCAGCGCTTGACTTTTCGCCGGATTATTTTAATCTTTTTTTTTTCGTATGAAAACTATAAAACAGGTAACCAACGTTCTTGTGGATTTAGTTTCGATGTTTGAAATTTATTACAGGTGCAAATTGATATAACGATTACATGCACAGCAGAGGACGTTTCCTGTTCCGCGTTTCTAAATTTGTACTCTACAGCAAATAACAGCATGTCCATCGGCTTTACCGTATACTAAGGGTGTAGTCACTGCCTCAGTTAAAGCAGTTGTTCTAAATTCAATGGCTTCTGTGATGACAGATGCGTGGGCTAATATTTCCGTTTTATCAAACATTACGGTATTTTTTTCATGAATCTGTGATCCAAAGTGGATTTGTCTAAATGGCGATAGCTCTGTGCAGCGTTCTGCAGTTATTCTTGTTGTCTGATCAGAACGACTGCTGCCACATTCGCAAGGTATTTTTGTAAGTTCCAGGAACACCGAGAGCTGTCTTTTACTGGGAGTAGCATCTCTTTAATTTCCTTTGGTGGTCGGACAATTAGTGGAATACCTTGTCTGCCTAGGACTCTGCGTACTTTATTTGTTATAGCTCCAAAGGAAGGAAGGAATTCTGTGAGCTGAGCATCTTCTGTTAATTGACTATCTCTATGCTTTTCTTCCTTAGAAATAGCTAACTTAATACACTGATCACTACAGTCATTCTTCCAGAGTACATTTCTTAGATATCTGATCTCAGAACCCAGGTGTTTCCTGTCACAGTTTCAGGTATATGTTGCAATGTGTTTAGAAACGCGTTGCTGCGGGATGGATGATAAAAGGTTTATAAAATGAGATACAGGTCACTACGAATTGGCTTCTGATGAACATTGTGCCCTAGATTTATGGCCAGTGAATTTGATTGATTTATCGTGTAACCGAAATTTAATGAATTCCTTTGAGCAACATTGTTACGGCGTGGATTCAAGCGCCAACAAGCCAATTGCACACTGACCGACCGCTCTCCAGGACGATAATGCGACAGCAACGGCCCATTTGAAGAGTAGCTTCAAGACTAGTGGCTTGTATAGCAGCGACTTGGGATTGTTTATACTGACAAGGGAACCTCCCCATCGCACCCCCCTCAGATTTAGTTATAAGTTGGCACAGTGGATAGGCCTTGAAAAACTGAACACAGATCAATCGAGAAAACAGGAAGAAGTTTTGTGGAACTATGAAAAAATAAGCAAAATATACAAACTGGGTAGTCCATGTGCAAGATATGCCACATCAAGGCTAATGTGAGCTAATGAGCGCCGTGGTCCCGTGGTTAGAGTGAGCAGCTGCTGAATGAGAGGTCCTTGGTTCAAGTCTCCCCTCGAGTGAAAAGTTTACTTTCTTTATTTTCGCAAAGTTATTATCTGTCCGTTCGTTCATTGACGTCTCTGTTCACTGTAATAAGTTTAGTGTCTGTATTTTGCGACCGCACCGCAAAACCGTGCGATTAGTAGACGAAAGGACGTGCCTCTCCAATGGCAACCGAAAACATTTGATCGCAAGGTCATAGGTCAACCGATTCCTCCACAGGAAAACACGTCGGATATATTCGATACGACACGGGTGATGGCATGTGCGTCACAGGAATATGTTGTCGACCCACCTAACTTGTACACTTGGCGAATGGGTAAAAAGGTTCTACCTTGCCCGATTTAGGTTTTCCTTTGGATGTGATAATCACTCCCAAAAAAGTGATCGCATCGGACGGACGAACGGACAGATAATAATTGTCTGAAAATAAAAAATTAAAATTTTCTCTAGAGGGAAGACTTGAACCAAAGACCCCTCGTTCCGCAGCTGCTCACCCTAACCAGGGGACCACGACGCTCCTCAGCTTACATTCTCCTTAATGTTGCCTATGTTGCGCAGTTTGTATATTTTGCTTATTTTTTTCATACTTCCACACAACTTCTTCCTGTTTTCTCGATTGATCTGTGTTCTGTTTTTCAAGGCCTATCCACTGTGCTAACTTATAACTAAATCTGATGGGGGTGCGATGGGGAGGTTCCCTTGTGAGGAAAATGGCTTATTTTGCAGGTCGCCCTTTGCTTGTGACAGTTGTGTGTAATAGTGAAAGTTAAGGATTGTAATCATTTCCTTTTGTAATAAAACTCATTAATAGGATTTGTTTGAATGTTGTATAGCGATCCGACAAAGCAGGATTCCTAGACATCACACGTTCGATGACTAGGCTAGATTTCGCAAACATCGTATGTGCGCTAGCCGCCCATCTGAGTTTCGTCCACGTTGATACTGCAGTGACCCGGCTTATTCCAGGTCGCTACGCGCCAGGATGGGCGAGAGGAAAGGTAAGGGGAAGGGCAGATCCACGCCGGAGCGTGCACTTAAACAGTGGCTGTGCTGGGAGATGTTTATTCGAGCAGCCTTACACAGCACTCGGGCCCTCCACATGTCGTTCGCCTGAGAGCGACGGCCGACACCAGAGCAGCAGTGCTCCGGCCACCCCCGTAGGCACAGACCAGGACAGTGGCCGATGAGGTCTATATGGCGCGCTTCCTGTCGGAACTCGACGAGTTAATCAGCGGACAGGTTGCCAGCCTATCCACGTCACCCAATGGTAGTCGTGGTTTCTGTGAAACTCAAAAGCCCGTCATTCTCTGCAGTTCAGGATGCTGAGAGAATGGCGGCACGACTGAATGCCTTGAGCCTGTAAGTTCCATTATTTATTCCCTTGTAGTTGCGCTCCTCATGTAATTCTACTAGGGGAAGGGCAGCGACGACGAGGTTTGCCACATAACTTGTCCTTCCAGCTTTTCTTCGATCGTCCTGCGCCGAGCATGGGTTGCTAAGCACTGTTAAATTCGCTAAGTGCGATTTTCTCGGCAGCAAACAATCTGGCTTCGACTGCCTGGGTGCAGAAGGAATTAAACTTTGGAGATTTACAATGTCTGCGCCCAACTTTTTCAGGGCGCAGCAATATCTAATGAAGCCCTTCTGGAAATCGGTGAGCCTGTGAGACCAAATTTCCATAACATCTGTCTTTATATAGAAGTACCAGCACCACAAAAACAAGGAGGAGATTGAAACTTCTGTCATCGCAATGACCACATAGTGATATATACAAGAAACTGTGGAGAGGAATACAACGGTACTGTAGACAGGACAGGTACATTTTATTAACGGTACCTGTGATGAGATAGAACAATATCATAATCAAAATCGATCTCTTCAAGAAACTCAACAACATTACCGGTGAATTTAATCCTCGTACATGGGTGACAATCCTATCGAGCAATTAGTTCATGAGCCTAGTCGAACAGTAAATGGTTGTCCAAAAACACTTGACCTCTTAGCAACGAATAATCCTGAGTACATAATGAGTATCAAAACCGGTACAGGGATTAGTGAACACAGGGTTGTCGTAGTGAGGCTGACTACCGTAACTCCCAATTCCACCAAAATAAACGAAAAAATATATATATTCAAAAAAGCAGGTAAAAATTCGCTTCTTGTGAGACAATCTCCACTCCTTCCAAATTAACAGCGTAAGAGCAGACCAGATGTGGGTTGTATTCAAGGAAATAGTATCGACAGAAATTGAGAGATTTATACCAAATAAATTAACAAATGGCGGAGCTGATCCCCCCAGAGTGCACAAAAAAGGCCAGAGCACTCTTGCGGAATCAACGAAAAAACACGCCATATTTCAACGAGCGCAAAATCCCCAAGATTAACGATGTTTTACAGAAGCTCGTAATTTAGTGCGGACTTCTGTGCGAGATGCTTATAATAGTTTCCTCAACGAAACTTTCTCGAAACCTACCAGAAAATCCAGAAATTCTGGTCCTATGTAAAGTATGCTAACGGCAAGATACAACCAATGCCTCTGCCACAATTTGCACTTAGAAGCAGATACCCTCGGAGCAGTGCAGCATCTAAAATCACTTAATAAAAGCATGTCTTGCAGTCTAGACTGTATACCAATTAGGTTCCTTTCAGAGTAAGTTGGTGCAATAGATCCATACCTAACAATCATACACTCCTGGAAATGGAAAAAAGAACACATTGACACCGGTGTGTCAGATCCACCATACTTGCTCCGGACACTGCGAGAGGGTTGTACAAGCAATGATCACACGCACGGCACAGCGGACACACCAGGAACCGCGGTGTTGGCCGTCGAATGGCGCTAGCTGCGCAGCATTTGTGCACCGCCGCCGTCAGTGTCAGCCAGTTTGCCGTGGCATACGGAGCTCCATCGCAGTCTTTAACACTGGTAGCATGCCGCGACAGAGTGGACGTGAACCGTATGTGCAGTTGACGGACTTTGAGCGAGGGCGTATAGTGGGCATGCGGGAGGCCGGGTAGACGTACCGCCGAATTGCTCAACACGTGGGGCGTGAGGTCTCCACAGTACATCGATGTTGTCGCCAGTGGTCGGCGGAAGGTGCACGTGCCCGTCGACCTGGGACCGGACCGCAGCGACGCACGGATGCACGCCAAGACCGTAGGATCCTACGCAGTGCCGTAGGGGACCGCACCGCCACTTCCCAGCAAATTAGGGACACTGTTGCTCCTGGGGTATCGGCGAGGACCATTCGCAACCGTCTCCATGAAGCTGGGCTACGGTCCCGCACACCGTTAGGCCGTCTTCCGCTCACGCCCCAACATCGTGCAGCCCGCCTCCAGTGGTGTCGCGACAGGCATGAATGGAGGGACGAATGGAGACGTGTCGTCTTCAGCGATGAGAGTCGCTTCTGCCTTGGTGCCAATGATGGTCGTATGCGTGTTTGGCGCCGTGCAGGTGAGCGCCACAATCAGGACTGCATACGACCGAGGCACACAGGGCCAACACCCGGCATCATGGTGTGGGGAGCGATCTCCTACACTGGCCGTACACCACTGGTGATCGTCGAGGGGACACTGAATAGTGCACGGTACATCCAAACCGTCATCGAACCCATCGTTCTACCATTCCTAGACCGGCAAGGGAACTTGCTGTTCCAACAGGACAATGCACGTCTGCATGTATCCCGTGCCACCCAACGCGCTCTAGAAGGTGTAAGTCAACTACCCTGGCCAGCAAGATCTCCGGATCTGTCCCCCATTGAGCATGTTTGGGACTGGATGAAGCGTCGTCTCACGCGGTCTGCACGTCCAGCACGAACGCTGGTCCAACTGAGGCGCCAGGTGGAAATGGCATGGCAAGCCGTTCCACAGGACTACATCCAGCATCTCTACGATCGTCTCCATGGGAGAATAGCAGCCTGCATTGCTGCGAAAGGTGGATATACACTGTACTAGTGCCGACATTGTGCATGCTCTGTTGCCTGTGTCTATGTGCCTGTGGTTCTGTCAGTGTGATCATGTGATGTATCTGACCCCAGGAATGTGTCAATAAAGTTTCCCCTTCCTGGGACAATGATTTCACGGTGTTCTTATTTCAATTTCCAGGAGTGTATAATACCGCTTACTCGACGAGATATCCGTACCCAAAGACTGGAAAGTTGCACAACTCACACCAATATTTAAGAAAGTCAGTAAGAGTAATCCACGAAATTACAGACCCATATCGTTCATGTCGATATGCAGCAGGAGTTTGGAACATGTATTGTGTTCGAACATCATGAATTACTCCGAAGAAAACGGCCTATTGACACACAGAACACGCTTTCAGAAAACATCGTTCTTGTGAAACTCAACCAGCTCTTTAATTGCACGAAGTGTTGAGTGTTATTTGTTGTGTCTAGACCATACAGCCTAGACACAATGCTGTAGCCGATAGGGCACGCAAGGCTAACGCAGACGGGCGTGAAGTCTGGAACATGAGAACTTATAAATGAATAAGAAGAAAAGTACGTAGATGCTTGTTACTTAACTTTTAATTAGTCCTTGGAATACATCTCTCTTGAATATTAGTAAGCTATAGGAACTGATACAAATGGCGCCTTGCTAGGTGGTCGCCAGTTAACTTAGCAGAGGGCTATTCTACTGTCTATCTCTCGGCAAATGAGAGCAAGGCTTAGCACGTCCAATCGCTAGCTATGTTGTCCGTACAACTGGGGCGAGGTCTCCTCAGTCTCTCGAGACCTGCCTTGTGGTGGCGCTAGGTTTGCGATCCCACAGTGGCGACACGCGGGTCCGACATGTACTACAGGACCGCGGCCGATTTAAGTTACCACCTAGTAAGTGTGGTGTCTAGCGGTGACACCACATTCCTCCCCCGCAAATCGGCGAACGGTCGTGAGATAAGGCTTCCGCCCGCCGTGGGGAGGACCGCATGTTGACGTATGCGATGAGGTGGGGAGCCTAACAACAGGCGAGGCTGTGCCACCCGCACCCGGCCATTCGGTCCGAGGGGAGCTAGGAAACGCCTGAAAACCTAGTCCAGGGTGCACGTCAACATGCGGTGTATGCGCACGTAATGAGACAGGAGGGGCCGAAGGGTCGACCTCCATTGCGTCGGGGAATCCGACGCGCGATGACGACATCTGGTCCGGAGCGGGCAAGAGGTCCATGGCGGAGGACGGCTGGTCACGGGAAGCGAGCGGCGGCGCGTGACCCTGGGAGGCGCGTGGCGGCTGCAGCGAAGCGTCCACCGCGGGCGGCGCCGGCGGCGGCTGCGGCGGCTGCGGCGGCGGCGCGACGCCATGAGGCAAAATGGAAGGCAGCGTCGGTAACACCTGGGGATGAGGCGAGCCAGTAGATGGGTCCCCCGGGCGCTGACCTGACGGCTCCGTCGCTGAAAGCAGACGGGGAGCGGCAGAACCCAGGCGACGACAGAGGCGCAGCTGATTGAGATGCCGTCGCACCTCACCAGAGGCCCCCAAAACCAAATACATCGCGCGGCCGAGGCAGCGAAGAATGCGCCCTGCGAGCCAACGCTGTGAACCGCGATAGGTGCGATAATAGACAACGTCGCCAGGAGCAAAAGCAGGAGTCTGCCGCTGCACAGGAACCTGATGTGGCGGATGCAGCAAAGACATCAAGGTGCGATGAGAACGACCATGGAGCAATGCAGCCGGCGAGCGACCATCGCGGGGCTGAGAGCGATACGAAGACAAAAAGAGCAACAATGCGTCCTCCCGAGAATGCGACTCTTTCAACTTCAACATCTGTGACTGGAAAGTCCGGACCAATCGTTCCGCGGCACCGTTTGACTGAGGCGAAAACGGCGCGGATGTCAGATGTTGAATACCATTGGCCTTGCAGAATGACTGAAATTCAGCGGACATGAATTGTGGGCCATTGTCGGAAACAATAGTCTGCGGAAGACCTTCAATGCAAAAGATAGCAGACAAGGCCTGGATTGTGGCAGAAGACGTCGTGGAAGACATCCGGACAACAAAAGGAAAATTACTGAAAGCATCGACCACAACCAACCATCGAGCATTCCAAAATGGACCAGCAAAATCGATGTGCAAGCGTTGCCAAGGGGAAGTGGCTTTCGGCCAGGCAAAGAATTGCCGCGGCGGTGCGGATTGCTGTTCGGCACACGCCACGCAAGAGGAGCACATATTCGTAATCGCAGCATCGATTCCGAACCAAGTACAGTGCTGACGAGCAAGTTGTTTCGTACGCACTATACCCCAATGTCCTTGGTGAAGAAGCTTTAAGACAGAGGACTGTAACGAACGTGGGACCACGACTCTGGACTGATCATTATCGGAACGCAACAACAAAACACCACGTCGGACAAAAAGTCTCTCCTTGTGAGCAAAAAAACGACGAACCAAAGGATCCTCGATCCGTGACTTTGACAAGGGCCATTGCGTAGCAACAAAACGCAAAACAGTAGCAAGGACAGGGTCAGCAGCTGTGGCTGCAGCTACACGACGAAAATCAATCGGAAACGATTCGACCACGTCATCGGTTTCCGAATCAATGAACATGCAAGCAAGTTCGGAAGAATCGAATGCTTTATCCTCAGCAACAGGCAAACGGGACAACGCATCAGCGTTTCCGTGCTTAGCAGTGGACCGACACAAGATATCGTAGCGGTACTGCGAGAGAAAAAGTGACCAGCGAATGAATTTCTGCGCTGTACGTGGAGGTACAGGCTTGGTCGGATGAAAAAGCGATGTCAAAGGTTTGTGGTCTGTGATGATGGTAAAGTGACGACCATACAAGAAATCGTGAAACTTTGTAACACCAAACACGAGAGCTAAAGCTTCTTTCTCTATCTGTGAATAATTTCTTTGCGCAGATGAGAGCAATTTGGACGCAAAGGCAATAGGGCGATCATGCGAGCCATCCTTGTGCGCAAGCACAGCACCGATCCCGAAATCCGATGCATCTACCATCAACAAGTTACCACCTAGTAAGTGTGGTGTCTAGCGGTGACACCACATTATTGACAAGGGATTTCAGATTGATCCCGTATTTCTAGGTTTCCAGAAGGCTTTTGACACTGTACCTCACAAGCGGCTTGTAATCGAATTGCGTGCTTATGGAATACCGTCTCAGTTATGTGACTGGATTCATGATTTTCTGTCAGAGAGGTCACAGTTCGTAGCAGTTGACATAAAGTAATCCAGTGAAACAGATGTTATTTCTGGCGTTTGTCACGGTAGTGTTATAGGCTCTTTGCTGTTCCTTATGTATGTAAACAATTTTGGAGAGAATCTGAGCAGCCGTCTAAGGTTGTTTGCAGTAAATGCTCTCGTTTATCGTCTAGTAAACTCCTCCTAAGATTAAAAGAAACTGCTAAACAATTTAGAAAGGCTATCCATATGGTGCGAAAATTGACAATTGACCCTAAATAATGAAAAGTGTGAGGTCATCTACATGAATGCTACGAGGATCCATTAAATCAATCTAATTGAAAGGCGGTAAGTTCAACTAAATACCTAGGAATTACAATTACGAACAACTTAAATTGGAAGGAACATATAGAAAATGTTGTGGGAAAGGCCAACCAAAGACTGCGTTTTATTGGCAGGAAATTTAAAAAATGTAACAGATCTACTAAGGAGACTGCCTACACTATGCTTATCTGTCCTCTTTTAGAATACTGCTGCGTGATGTGGGATCCTTATCAGATAGGATTGCCGGAGTATATCGAGAAGGTTCAAAGAAGGTCAGCACGTTCTGTATTATCGCGAAATATGGGAGAGAGTGTCACAGAAATGATACAGGGTTTGGACTGGACATCATTAAAACAAAAACGTCTCTCGTTGCGGCGGGATCTTCTCACGAAATTCCAATCACCGACTTTCTCCTTCGAATACGAAAATATTTTGTTGACGCCGACCAACATACATCATAACGAAATAAGGAAAATCAGAACTCACACGGAAACATGTAGGTGTTCGTTTTTTCCACCCGCCGCTCGAGAGTGGAGTAATAGAGATTTATTGTGAAGGTGGTTCAAATGTGTTGTTCAAATGTGAGTGAATTTCTAAGGGACCAAACTGCTGAGGCCATCGGTCCCTAGACTTATACACTACTTAAACTAACTTATGCTAAGAACAACACACACTCCCATGCCCAAGGGAGGGAGGACTCGAACATCCGCCGAGAGGCGCCACACACTCCATGACATGGCACCCGAGACCGCTCGGCCACTCCGCGAGGCGAAGGTTCGATGAACCCTCTGCCAGGCACTTAAGTGTGATTTGCAGAGTAGCCATGTAGATATAGATGTAGAGGCAAGAAAAAAGTACGGTCAATGAAGCTGTTGAACAATTTATATTGGAACCTACAATCGCAGAGAAGAAGAGAACAGTTCAACATCTGAAGAAATGTAAATCCCCTGGTCTGGGCGGTATATTTGGAGGGAGGGGGTTAATAATCAAAGAAATGGAACCAGGAGGTACTGATGTGCTGTATCCATTGTATAAAAGAATGTGGGAAACTGGGGAGTGGCCAGAATACTGATCGAAGTCTCTCTTCATCCCTCTACAAAAGAAAGAGACGACCAGCAACTGTTCCAACTTTCGATCTATTGTTCCCTTATCCCACGGAAGTAAAATTTTGCTCAACAACTTGAGTCAGCGTTGGAAGCTATACGTTCGGCCTCATATATGCACAGAACAAGCAGTTTCATCGAAGGAAAAGGAAGTCGTGAGCAGACCCTAAACGTACGACAAATAACTGAGAAATGGCGAGAGTTCCTTATTCCTGTTTTCGTCTGCGTCCTTGACTACGGCAGAGCCTTTGATAATGTTGTCTGAGAAAAACTGTGGCAAGTGCTTACAGAGTTGACAGCACTGATTAGAAGACTACAATAATAAAAAAATATGCAAATGGCTCTAAGCACTATGGGACTTAACATCTGAGGTCATCAGCCCCCTAGACTTAGAACTACTTAAACCGAACTAAAAAAAGGTGTTGAAATCAGAATGCATGACAACTTTAACCGAGGCAGTAGTCGCACCCTTAGTGGTGCATGTCCATGACAATACATGCTTGATGCTGAAAGACAGAGAAATCATCATTTAAGAAATCATCATTTAATAAAACCAGCATCACAACCATTGTTCTTCACTATAATCTTTGGTAGCACGTTATAGAAGTTTCGTGATTGTGACGTCTCCATTATATAATTCAGCCAACCAAAGTACCTAATGGCCTAATGAAGTCTAATCTCCTGACTACGACGCTGGAGGAAGTCGTCTAAAGCTCAAAATTGACAGATTTAACGCGTCAAGAACTCAGTGAAGAATTTATTCAAGAATGTCGCCGCGAAAAACTCTGATTTCATAATACTGTCAGGAGTAGATGATCTACATCTACATCTCATCATATCCCACAAGCCACCTCACGGTATGGGGTTGGAAGAATGATTCTCAGTAATCCTCTGTATTGGCTCTAATTTATTTTATTTTCTCGTCGTGATGATTACCCAAGATATGTGGGAGAAGTAGTATGTTGTCCGAACATTCACGGAAATGAGTTGTGTGTAAATTTCAAGAGTACACCACTCCGGTTGCGCAACGCCTCTCTTGTAACGTTTGTCAATGGAGTTTGTTGAGCATTTTTGTAATTCTCTCGTGCTAACGGACGAAACGCGCTGCTCTTCGTTAGATCATCTCTACCTCTCCTATCAATACAAGCTATTGTGGAACAGTACTCATGAATCAGTCGAACAAGCGCCTTCTAAGCCACTTACTTTGTGGATGATTTACACTTCCTTAAGATTCTTCCTACGAATCTCAGTCTGTTGTCTGCTTTTCCTACTATTGTTTTACGTGGCCATTCCACCACGATATTTTGTGCTATATACTGTTTCCATTAGTTTCTCATCGATAGTGTAGTCGTACACAAGTGGCTTTCTTCTCCACTGCGCAATATATTACGTTTATTTACATTCAGGATCAACTGGCAGAGCTTGCACCATTGACCAATTATCTGCAGGTCATTCTGCAAATAGGTATTGTCTTCTAACGTTGCTAGTTTCTTGTAGACAGTTGCATCATCTGCGAACAGTCTTAAAGAACATCCGACACTTTGATTACAATTGTTCCTTGGAAACTGAACCAAAAGGCTGCACGAAACCTTGTCCAAGCTGTTCTGTTGTTGATTCAGATGTAAGCTGGAGACACACTGCGCTCGCCAGTGGCTGCAAACTGCGCTTGAATCCAATCAGTAGTATCCGGACACCTGTTAGAGTACATTAATGTGAGGTGTGTCCACTCTTCGCCCTTATATCGGCTTGAACTGTCGAACGAGGTGGCGCAGTGGTTAGCACACTGGACTCGTATTCGGGAGAGCGATGGTTCAACCCCTCGTCCGGCCATCCTGATTTAGGTTTTCCATGATTTTCCTAAATCGAATCAGGTAAACGCTGGGATGGTTCCTGTGAAGGGGCACGGCCGACTTTCTTCCCCATCCTTTCCTCATCCGATGGTACCGATGACCTCGCTAGTAGTAGAGCAACCTTTGTACCACCCCACTTTCCATTGTTGCCAAATTTAGTCAAGATGGCGGCGTTGACGTCATCCAAGATGGCGGCATTTAAACTTGGCAACAGCGCATGACGTCATCCAAGATGGCGGCTTTTGGCGAGAAAATAGGCCAATTGTGCTACGTCCACTAACCTAACCCCCACAAAAAATGGCGGGACGTTTGAATTTTGGCGGGAAAATAGGTCAGTTGGGCTACCTCCACTAACATAACTCTCCAGAAAAAATTGGCGCCAAATTCAAATTCCAACAAGATAACGCATGCAAAACCGTACTTGTCTTTATTATTATTCATTATTATTGATTATCATTTATTAACATTCATTATCATTTATTATTATTTATATCACGCACGTGTTCACGCAGTCCAACTGTATTAGTTCATACCCCTGCCACCAGAGAGCGCCGCCGTGACGTCATCCAAGATGGCGGCTTTCGGTGGGAAGATAGGTCAATTCGGCTATGTCCACTAATCTAAACCTCTAGAAAAAACGGCGGCAAATTAGAATTCCAACACGATAATGGCGGGCTTCTCTTTATTATTATTTATATCAAGTAAGTGTCCAACTGGGTTATTTGATATATGCCCCACCTCCATTACATGATTAAAGATGGCCAATTGGGCCACATCCACCAACCTAAGTCCACCAAGTTTGAATTTTCGTAGTCACTTATGCTTCCGCCGCTAAATTATTAAAATCTCGTCATTTGTACCACCCTAAGTCACAAGGTGGGAATAGGACTCTTTATTTCAGGCATTATGGTCATGCAGGTGTGTCCCAACTCACTTAGTAAACATCCTCTAGATGCTCACACCACCAACTCCAGAGTACAGCTGACGTACGCGCGGCCGGCTGAGGCAGGTAGGCAGCGACCAGTCCCCGGCTATTGGCGTCCCAGAGCCTGCCACACCACTCGCCTTAAGTAAACATGTTTTGGCCAGCACTTAACGCTGGACAGGATGGAATCTGTCCATGACTACGTCACAACGGTTGGCTGTTCGATCCAGCACATGGTGGACAGAGAACGCACTCTCGCCCTTTTGGTGGCAAAGTTGTTTTTCTGGACAGGGTCGAACAGGTCAGACACCCGTCGATCGGTCCGCGTTCCACCACGTGTCTCAGTCGCGGACAAAAGAACACGTTTCGCGCCAAATTTCTTTTTTGGGACATTGTAATCTTCCCTAATGTTACATAACGGTCAGAGATGTTTGCTACAAGCTCCAAAGTTCTATCACATGACCCGCTAAAAGCTATTCTTTATCATTATAAATTATTATTCATTATCATTTATTATTATTATTCACTATCAGTCATTATCATTTATTATCATTCATTATCATTTATTATCATTCATTATCATTTATTATCATTCATTATCATTTATTATTATTATTATGCGACCGAGAACGCCGTGCTATAGTTTTGGCGCCAAAGTTTGCTCAGCAGTTGAATCTGCCATGACTGTCCAGGAGCACGTTTGGTCGCCATGAGACCCCTCGCTAAGTTAGTTGACTCTCTCTCTTGTGCGCGTTATAACCGGACACGCACCCCGCAGACGACCGACCTCTTACGTCATACACCCTCGATCGCCCCCTCCTTACACGCGATGGGCATATTCTTCTGTAAATATGCTAACACCCACATTGTGCATCTAACCTATCAATTACCTAAGACCTTAATTCCATTTCAATTTTAATCATATTAAATAATTAAGTTTACAATTTCATATACGTATGCAAAGGTGTTCAACTACCTACTTTCAACTACTTTAGAGGACCAGATCGCCACCTCTTCCTAGGAACCCTCACCGAGTTTGAATTCTGTCAGTAGAGAAACGTCACTTGCGCTTTCGCTACCAACCTAAGAAAATTAAACCTAAAGAAAGAGCACTTGTACTAACCTCATCCACCTGACCATCACTTCCTCCTAGGATCAGGCGCCAAGTGTGAAATCTCCCAATAAACATACCTCACTTGCGTCTTCCCTACCAACGGAAGAAAACTGCTGAAAATGAAGCGTACCACCACCACTACTTCCTAGGGGGCGGGTGGTATAAGGACTCAGCCTGCACTACGCTGATGGAAGGAGGAATGAGTGTACTTTATTTATTTGGGAGCAATTTATTTAGGGATATAGTATATGCATCACAGAACACACCCTCTGACATGTCCCCACAGCACACAGACCTGCAAACTACTCCTACATAACTCATGTGTAAGGCTCTACACACATGCTTGCTAATTGTAAACCGTCAAGAAAGTCAAAAAATGGCTCAAATGGTTCAAATGGCTCTGAGTACTATGGGACTTAACATCTATGGTCATCAGTCCCCTAGAACTTAGAACTACTTAAACCTAACTAACCTAAGGACATCACACAACACCCAGTCATCACGAGGCAGAGAAAATCCCTGACCCCGCCGGGAATCGAACCCGGGAACCCGGGCGTGGGAAGCGAGAACGCTACCGCACTCAAGAAAGTCACTGCACAGCCTACAGACATGCGAAGCACGCCTAAATAATTCAAAACATCACGCCCATAGAACTGAACAACTCTTAATTTCTCTAAATAATATTCCATCTTAAGTACCCTGCTCCCTAATCGTCAACTTTTCAAAATCATACACATGTCTTTATTTAAACAACTAGAGATAGACAGCACCACCAGCCTCTGTGTTCGCCACTCAGTCCACGGTCCAGCTGACTTAGTACACAGGACACCCCCCCCCCCCCCCCCCGACATCAGAATATGTCAAGAGTTTCCCATATCTTTTTGAAACATTTGCATGTCATAGGTTTCGATATGTAAGGCCGACCTAAGGCAGGTTCTTAACCCCAGTAATGCACTACACTTGACATCACAACCACACCCATCAAGATATTCATTCCAATCCAGGCCTGTAACTCCTCTACAGATAAATTTGTCCAGTTATTTGATGACTCACTTACAGTCTGACCAGATTGCCGTTTTTCCGCAAAAACCACTCAGACTGCGCTATGCTGCTCGGGGAACTAAGGAAGGACTGCACTCTATTCATTTCGAGCCCTTTTATTTAGGTATTGATTATATTTGTCACAAAACACCCACACTGATCTATTTTTACCACACAATAGCAAACTGCTCTTAAATAATGCAGTACACAATACCCCTAGACGAGCTCTGTACTCTTAAACTCTCCAAATAAAGCACAGCACAGTGCACGGACATGCTCGCAAAATAGTGCAACAGACGCGCCCAAACACCCTCACCCAGTACCTGGCTCCCAGCTTTCAAACCGACCAAAAGTCTCTGCCCTGCCTCCCCCCCCCTCCCCCCACAAACATGACCTCCTCACAGTCGCCTAACACCGGAGAAATTTATATCACCTATGCTCCAAGGCAGCCCAAGCTCGCGTGCCGTCGGCGGAAGGGGGGGTTCCAGAGCCTCCAGCCAAGTTCAGTTTCCGCGCACTCATGACAGCCGACCAGAAAGGGCACTCACCTCTGACATATGTGAAAGCTGCATTGTTCTTCTCACGTATACCACCGGCGTCTCAGGTCTGGACTTGCCTTCACGTCTATTGTCACAATAGCCCATAGCTTGTTGACACACTCGATTAACGCCGCTGCGAAAACACTTACTACTCGGCTGCAGACGAGATGGTGACGGAAAACCAATCACTCTGCTCTGCACTGCATGGGCGTGTAATGATTGACAGCACTCTACTTATTTTTTCAAACAACTTATTTAACCATACAGTATATCTATCACACTATCACAAAATACACACCCATTTGTGCCCTGGGCCATGTAGCACAGCCCACAGACATGCACCCAACTCCTAATTTCAGTACACACAATAACAAACTGCTACTAAATAATTCTTCACACTAATGTGTAGACTCGCAAAATAACTCAGGAGACGTGCGCGGGTACCCCCCACCGCACCATGTCCACAGGATCGTGAAGTCACGCATCCCTGTGATTTCAGACCGCGGACAGCCCCTGCTCGACTTCCGCAAGCGTGTACACAGACATACAGAAAAGAGAGCAAGCGCTCTCCGAATGTGGAGGTGACTGGATACGCGTGGGTTACATTTACAGGCAATTTTAGAACACAGAACGATAGGTTATGTCGCAGTCGCATGGATCGATCTGACATAAAATCGAAAGAAATGAGGAAACTGATCAGCGCATACGCGTAAACTTACCTAATATACACCGAAATGCGGTGAAACTGAGGACATACTTGCTTATCTTCTGGTTCGCAGGGAGCAATTTGTACATGGAGTCAAGTATGCGGCAGCAAAAGGAATGTAGGAAAACGATGACATCGAAGCGAGCGGAATCAGGAAGGTAGTCAAATTTTTCTCCTTGAGTTCGTAGTATAGTGTATGTCTACTGAAGTAGCAGTGATACACGCGAATTGAATACAATATTTGATGCTTTTCAGGAGGACAGATAATCATTCACGTCTAAACTTACTCACATCTGTGTCAAAGGATAACAGAGAGTGTACGGGATGATCGATTGAGATAGAGCTGTAACCAGGTACGATTTAAACTATGACTCATTTATTCTAGAGAAGGACAAGTTGCTGAAGGTCAATTTTTTTCCAGTGTTCTATCTGGATGCTTTAGTCACGTGATATAGCCTGTGTTCTAGTCGTATGCAACTACAATACTTTACACATGATAGATTAGATTATTTATGTAAAATGTGTCGAACTACATTGCGTATAAATATCATTCCATTCTTGTTCTTAACTGTATGCTATTAAATTAAGGCATTTTGAGATCTGTTACTATGGATCGATATGGTATGCTAAGCTCCAATATTTGGTTACATCTCGAGAAATGTGGTGCACTTGGAGGGGTTAGGACTAGGAAAGCTCTATTCAGTCAAGAGAGGTGAAGTGTAGCTGTATTCGTCTGCTCGGTTGAGGAATAATTGGGTAGCGATGTTGGTCAATGCCGAGGTGAGGATGGTCTTTTAACGTAAGAGGACTAGATAGCTCTGTGACCGCCATACGCATAGAGATTGGTCGAGTACTATGCGCGAGGTCTTATAAATATGTACAGCGTTGTCTGGTATACTTTGACCGTTTTTATGTGTTCGAGGATTAAGTGTGCATGGACGTACTGAGCAGTCATCTATCAATGGTTGTAATGATACTTGCAAAGTAGAGGAGGTATGGTTTAGCTATGATACCGAAATTAGGGAAAAACATGCTGTACATGATTGGCCAGTATTGGACTTACTGTAAAATTTTTCGCGATAATATTATGGATAATATTACAGTAGATCGGTGGTGTCTTATCCACCCCATCCGCGCATTGGGTACCACATAATGATTGAGTGACAATGCTTGTTTGAGTTGGGGAACAAATTTTGGTTGCTAGCACCGAAAACGGTGATCCCGTACTTGTGTGCAAAATGAACAATCACTAGAAATGGACTGTAGAGTTATCAGCTATTTGGTCATTGCGAGATATGAGTTTAAATGTAGAGACCATCAATTCCTTTCGGGGTGTAGTTTGGATAGTCGCCACAACGCCACCTGGCTCTTCTAGTTTCCTCGTGTTGTGGCTGTCCTTTGTTTAAAATCATTCAGTGTTATGCTATCGACTGTAAGAATATGATTTACAAGGTGCAAGGTAAAGTTTCCTGTGAGAGCCGTGCATCAGTCCGTGTTAATGTCTGTGCAGGGCAGGAATTCTAGTCAGTCAGAGGTGTATGGCGCCCTAAAGTACTACGACTGGGCTCAATATCGACGAGTACTAGGTGAATTTTATAATATTATATTAAAAATATTTTTGGTCTTCTAATATGCGAGTCTGGAGATGTCTGTAGAAAAGGAAGCATGCTCTGATCAGAAAGACTGAAGCGTTTCTGCCAACGGGAAAAGGATCTCGAATTAGCTGAACTGTTCTGAGAGCGACTTGGGTCGACTGAGGGTGCTCTGCTGTAAAACGGTGATTTTGTACCGTATAGGAAAATGAATTGTATCTTTTTTACAAGGACAAGGTGCATGTCGGAATATTGTTATCATTGGTCTGTGTTTAAGTACATAATATTAAATGGCCTATCCTCAGTGAGAGGGGTGTGTATGTCAGTAAAAGTATTTGCTTATTTGACTACATGTATGCGTAATTTAATACGTTTAATTGTTCACCGAATATGACTATCTGTGGAAAAAGGAATTATTATGGTCTATTGAGCTGGGTTGTATGTGGGGGCGTAAATGCTTCTACAAAATTATTGTAACAGGGTGCGTGGCATATAAGTAGAACAAGTTCCGTGAAAGTGTGTGTTGAAGGAATGAGCGAGTCGATGACAAAACTCATCTAGGACTGTATCATTAGGACATGTAAATAAATGTCGGATAACCTAAATTGAGGTCTTTTTTTTCTTTTTAATCATATGTATGACTTCTGCTTGGAATTATGTTTGTCTATTTGTTCTAAATGCATACTCATCTATGCTCAGAAAGGGAGAATCCTTTTTTATTATTATTAAGTGAGTTTTGGCAGGAGTGAATAAGCTTTTATATATGGGAAGATTTGTGAGTGGAAATTGTCAGTGCAGCGTGAATGACGTCCGGTTCGCTAGCTGGGGGAGACACTGTTTACATGTCGAGTTGGAGATGCAGGGGAAGATAGAGATCTGCGCTATTCAGGAATCCATTTGTGCACTGTATGTCGTTAGACAATAGCTGGAGAGCAGGTATAGAGAGAACCCACTTCAGCTTGGTGGTCCTGGGGCTGCGTGGATGGCTGTTCAGATGGACAGATATGCGTCTTTGACATGCCGCCGGCGGCGCTCGGACGCACCCTTTGTAAGGTGCAATGGGATTAGTTTGAGCATTTAGTACTTGTTTTGGTGGTTATTGGATTAAGAACTCTAATATTGAAGGTCATGTCCTCAGCGGGAACGCTGTGTAATTGAGTAAGAGTGTTTACGTATTTGAAGATATGTTTCGCAATTGGTGATGTTAAGTTGATGGCGTAATTTAGTTACCACTGTAAAATATAGCTGTCTCCTGCTGAAAGAAAGAAAGGAACAAAGGGGTGACCTTGCCCCCCAGACCTGATGGATGAGTTATTAGATAAGAGCAAGTGATAGTTGTTGAATGATGATATGTGTTCTGATACAGGAGTCTCTAAACGGTAGCGCGAATGAACGTGTATGTTGAACGGATGAAGTGTAATGCATGATGGAAGGAGTGAGACATTAGAACATCGAGGACGAGCGAATTCGCGTCTTTCCTTGTTGTTCAATGAAATGTGGTGATGATTACAGTACAGAAACCCGAGTCGGCGATGTCTTCACAGGCCTTACGCACGCTGGTCGGGTATTCATTATCGGGGATATCAACTGAGGCGTGTCGCTGATAAAAGTTGTATAATGACTAGAGCAGGTGAGTTTGTATGCTATCGTGAGAGGGTGCAGCTTGAGGACATAGATAACTGAACAAGATTTTTTTATGTGAGGATTTATGCAATCTATAGATAGTGATATTCGACCGCTAGTGACAACAGTTAAGAGCGGAAAAATAGGTCCAAATGGAGCGCTGGCAGAATGTTGCGGCAATGGTAATAATATTTAATTCAAGTTGGAGGTGGTAAATATGGACCAGGCTTTGAATATTGGTGTGAATGTGATATGTGCTTGATGGTCTGTATAAAAGTTTGACACTTTAATTGAGTTTGGTATTTCGGGGTGTGTGTAAAATTAATTTTACTCTTGAAAGTGCGAGAAAGATGAGTTGATTGGTGTTTAGATAGAGGCTACGATTGTAATTCGAAAGGATGGGATGAGAATGGTAAATTGAATGATGGACATGGTTTCTGGGGTGAATATGAGCGTCAAGATAGGGTTGAGGGCGTTTGCGTATGTTGAAGGTGGGAGGGGTGTGAGGATAGGTGCGGTGGGAGGAGTAAATTAGATCTTATTAAAAAAAAATGTTGTAAAGTAAGAATAATATTGAGAAGGTTTTAGATAGCTCGTCACGCGACGAGGTGAGACCAAGGATGTGTAGTTATGTTTAGTTAAAGGGCCGTGTAATGTTGTGTCAGGAGCAATGCGCAGTGTGTCATAGGAGGTAAAGACGTGCTGCTGCTATGATGCGTCTAGCGTATGGAAGCTGCGCTTTGGAATTATGCTGCGTTGATATAAAGTTGACTTTCACCCATGTTCGGTGGTCGCGGCTCGCGATTGTGACGCATCGTGGACCTGGACAGACATCTGTGTGTGCTTTGACAGCTGACGAGCGTGTCGACCGCACCAACTCACGCTTGCGGAAGCCGAGCAGGGGCTGTCCGCGGTCTGAAATCACACGGATGCGTGACTTCACGATCCTGTGGACATGGTGCGGTGGGGGGTACCCGCGCACGTCTCCTGAGTTATTTTGCGAGTCTACACATTAGTGTGAAGAATTATTTAGTAGCAGTTTGTTATTGTGTGTACTGAAATTATGAGTTGGGTGCATGTCTGTGGGCTGTGCAACATGGCCCAGGGCACAAATGGGTGGGTGCTTTGTGATAGTGTGATAGATATACTGTATGGTTAAATGAGTTGTTTGAAAAAATAAATAGAGTGCTGTCAATCATTACACGCCCATGCAGTGCAGAGCAGAGTGATTGGTTTTCCGTCACCATCTCGTCTGCAGCCGAGTAGTAAGTGTTTTCGCAGCGGCGTTAATCGAGTGTGTCAACAAGCTATGGGCTATTGTGACAATAGACGTGAAGGCAAGTCCAGACCTGAGACGCCGGTGGTATACGTGAGAAGAACAATGCAGCTTTCACATATGTCAGAGGTGAGTGCCCTTTCTGGTCGGCTGTCATGAGTGCGCGGAAACTGAACTTGGCTGGAGGCTCTGGAACCCCCCCTTCCGCCGACGGCACGCGCGCTTGGGCTGCCTTGGAGCATAGGTGATATAAATTTCTCCGGTGTTAGGCGTGAATGCGACTGTTAGGAGGTCTTTTTTTTTTGGGGGGGGGGGGCAGGGCAGAGACTTTTGGTCGGTTTGAAAGCTGGGAGCCAGGTACTGGGTGAGGGTGTTTGGGCGCGTCTGTTGCACTATTTTGCGAGCATGTCTGTGCACTGTGCTGTGCTTTATTTGGAGAGTTTAAGAGTACAGAGCTCGTCTAGGGGTATTGTGTACTGCATTATTTAAGAGCAGTTTGCTATTGTGTGGTGAAAATAGGAGTCGTTTATGTGTTTGTGGGCTGTGTCACATGACCACAGTCAGATCAGTGTGGGTGTTTTGTGACAAATATAATCAATACCTAAATAAAAGGGCTCGAAATGAATAGAGTGCAGTCCTTCCTTAGTTCCCCGAGCGGTACAGCGCAGTCTGAGTGGTTATTGCGGAAAACCGGCAATCTGGTCAGACTGTAAGTGAGTCAACACATTGAGAGGTGGCATGAGCCCCCTCTCATATTTCTATCTTACGACTCTCCTCTCTATTTGCATGCGGTGGAGGGCTGCTATTCCTTCACACGCGGACTTCCCACGCAGCGTCTCTCGTCACCCGGGTGGTCCGGTGACAGGCGGGTTAAGCCGACGTGTGTGAGGCAGTCGAGTGAATGCTTTGCAGACGCCGACATTGTCAAGAGACACGCCCGCTGGGGTGTGAAGTAGCGGCTGGGCTAGAGGTTCCGTTACTTCGGAGAAACTTAGCGAAAACACTTTCTGGCGGGCTACCAGCGAGGCGTGGGAATGACTTGTGTACCCTGGCAGTTGTGGCGGGAAAATTCCCGCACTTTCTGCAAAATAGTAACGGTGATTGGTTTGCTCAGGGCATAGCGCCGTGACGTAGCAAAATCAGCACAGAAATTGGCGCCAAGAATCTCCATTGGTGGAATGGTAGTGCTCCGGCAATGGAGTGGAATTTCCGCCGGTTTTCGAGTTGCTGATTGGAACGTTTAACCTCGGCCACTGTCGTGGGGGCGGAAATGTTCTGTGTTCGGCCTGTACGGGTGCTCTTGTGGGGAGTCGGCAGTCGCTTTTCGGTCGAGGACGTTGAAGCAACCAGCCCTCGCCTGCGGTACGCCAGATCGTGTTCTGGGAGATAAGAAGACCGTTTGGTAATGTACGTCCGCAGCACCGGCAGATAGGGATTTTCCTAGGTGACAATCAGAGCTCAGCAGAGCGCGCCTGTTCATCCTTTTCTAACTTTGTTCTGTTTCGAGTAGCAGCAATTACTGTTGGGTTAGCTGTGTGTCTCTCTTGAGATTTGAGTGGAAAGGAATTGGCTCCACATACCACCTCGTCTTAAACCTCACGATCTAGTTTAGGGACAACTTCACCTTTACAGTGTTTGTATGAATCTCCAAATTTGAGCCAATTTGATGTATTATATTTCCTGTGTTTCTTTTACTATTCAGTGTTTAGTCTTAATAAATCATATTGTTATTTTGGACAGAACTTTCATTCTGTTAATCGATAGAGCAACCCTATCATTCCTCACTATGCTAATGAAACCTTTGTTTATTTAACTTATTTATAAAATTAAATTATTGCAGGTGCCAAACTCTCTTCTACTCCACTGGCAGGGTTGATTAGAGTCAGTTCGCGTATTTTCTTTTATCCTTGTGCAACAGCAAAAGTCGGAGTTAGAATAGGGGGGGCTTAGAGCATGATTTACATATGTGGATTCTAGTAGAATTTAGTGATAAATACACTGATAGCCCCGGCACCTCGCATAATATGGCGACCCTTAGCCTCGGATCTTTCCTGAGAATCACTGATTAACAAACAGTATTCTTAGTACGAACATTCAAATTTTTTTTCTCTAATTTTTTTTATTGATTAATACCCAAGTTTTTTTTCTGGTAGTTCCGCGTTTAGTTTTAAGTAGCGGCGCATGATTACAGTTTTTGTTTTCAGTGTATATATTTTTTTTGTTCATTGTTTTTTGTGTTTCGTTGATGTGGTGTGCGTACCACATCGCACTTTGTCGGATTTGTGTGCGGTTTCTGTACCACATCAAATTGTGTTTGTGATTACAGCGTTGGAACAGCGTTGTTGAAATTTTATGTCTATGTGTAAAAATACTGGGAGTAGATTATTTTTATTGTGTATTTTGGATAAATTTTGTTTCTCATGAATGATCACGAGAAGTAAGGCACGACTATTAGTGAGCGAAGCTAAAACAAAAGTGGATACTATAATGGATAAGGGGCAATTTACTGACGGGGATAGGTTCGGAGATGAGATGGGCACATTTTTAGCAGGACAGGACGACAGGGTCATTGATGAGTACGGTGATTTGGACGCGATCTTAGAGCAACGTCGCGGCCATGATTATGATAGTGAATTGGAGGATGGAACAGAGACAGGCACACAGGTCGAGACGGTAGCAGAAGTTTATAGTCAAACGAACGAGTGCAGACAGAGGCCAGCTCGGTCACGTCAGAGCTCTAGCGCCCAGGTGTCCCGAGTTACATCGCCCATGTTTGAAGAGGATCAAGAAGATGACGTAAACCCAATACTGAGCTTCCTACGATCAATGAAAGAAGAAGCCGATGAACAACGTAAGAAGGAGAAGGAAGAAGATGAGAAACAACGTAAGAAGGAGAAGGAAGAAGATGAGAAACAACGTAAGAAGGAGAAGGAAGAAGCTGAGAAACAACGTAAGAAGGAGAAAGAAGAAGCTGACGAACAGCGTAAGAAGGACACGGAAGCAATAATTTCGCATATAGGGGAAATTCGTGGGGAATTATTAACAATAAAGAAAGAATGTGGAGAAGCAAAACAAATGTCAATGGTAGCACAAAAAGTAGCAGGCCTAGCCAAAACTGCAGCAACAGGGGCAATGAAAATCGCAAGAGTAACTTCTCAACTCGCAGAGCGCTTGCGACGTGCGACACAAGTCCACTCAAAATCCCTAGCGGCCTTAAAGACTCAAGGTAATATTGCGGTTACGAACATCACGAAACGAATGAAAGAAGTAGAGAGTCGGATAGCGAAACTAGAGCGAAACGGGCACACGAGCACTGCGCGTTCGGATACCAATGATGGAGTACACAGGATTGTGTCTCCGAGGAAAAGCCCGCCGTGCTCTAGGCCAGTGACAGCGTGCGGAACGAACAATGCACACGCAGAAACAGCGAGTAATAGCTCCAATAATTGCAGCCCACTTAGAAGAGTGAATGCTGAATGCCACTTCCACTGTGATACAGACGTAGCACATCACAGTTATCAGCAAGATAGAACAGGACACTCAGCAGACGTGCAAGTATCGGAAACGAGTGACAACACCAGTGCGAGGATCAGACAGGATTTTGATCACAATCACTTCCTGTCGATACTAAAATTCCAGAAGTTCAAAGAAAATGGAGGGTCGATGCATCCGAAGAGCTGGGTGATGCAGTTTACAAATTCATTACCGGCATCATGGCCAACCCAGGCAAAATTAGAATTCATGTGTGGACACATCGAAGGACAAGCAGCGGAAAAGATGCGGGGCGTGGCAGCGACGTGTCGGACTTATCAGGAATTTGTTGGTGCATTCCTGCGGACCTACTGGTCAAAGGAAACGCAAGACAGGATTAAAGAGGAAATAATATTTTGTCCTGAACTGGAAGTGTCCGGGCATAGGAGCGCAACCAAATTTTTTGATGATTTACTCAAGAAGAATCAGTTTTTAGATAGTCCATATAGCAACGGAGAAATCATTAAATTTTGCTTTTCGAAATTGCCAGTTAGGTATCAACAGACACTTGTCGGGAAGTGTGGATCTGACATAGATGCATTCAAGAGGTTACTGCGCGAACTCGAAGTAGTCTTCGATAAACAAGACGCAAAGGATAGGAAGAAGGCGCAAAATAACAAATACCACGGGCCAGCAAGGGAAGACGACAACAGATCGCATAATCGCACTGGTCAGTTAGGAAACCAGGGTTACGGAAATCAAGGTTACGCTATTCAAGGTTATGGAAACCAGAGACACGGAAACCAGAACGTCAGGGAACAGGGTCAATCTAGACAAGCAATCTGGGACAGGAGGAATGACGAACGGCAAAGCGACCGTAATTGGAGAGAGCGAAATCAAGGACAACAGGAGAACCAGGAGATTGAAATTAGACCTCCAAATCCTAATGCACGTCAGAGGAGGGGGAGTCTAAGAAGGGATTGACGCTAGTCCATAGGACTCCACCACTTCTCTCACACAAAGAAGTTCGTGGAATAATAGTAGTTTAAGTGGTGTACATAGTAGAATAGGCAAAGATATGAACTTTTCTTCGGGGAACAATAATCGTTGCATTATAAGATTAAGATTGTTAAAGTATTAACACGCTGCGTTTTCTCGCATAAGAATTTACTGCTGTTAACGTTTTTTTTTGTCTATGTTCGCGATCTCCTCTGTCTTTGCGATAAGAGGCACTACCTTTCCATGAGCAATGTTTTTGTCCTTTCCTATCTGGTGTCCATGTTAAGGGATAAAGATGAGTGACGAGATGTCGCACAAACGGGCGCATACAAGAACGTGCTCTCAGAAGCGTTCTGAGAGGTCGTGTTACGCTCCATAGCAGCCACAACCAGTTCGTGAATCGTTCATACCAATGCTTGCAGGCACGCGTCAGTGCACTGCAAGATTGTGGTATATTGCGTGATTTCGAGGATGAATATGGGCAGCATAGTTTTTTTTGCGGAGCTGCGCCAGCATCGTTGTCTTGCAAGTCGGGGTGATCCTGTGAGCGTTTGACTCCAATGGTGCCCTAGACGAGAGAAATGCGAGCATAAAGCCTACCATGCCAATGTGCTGGTTGGGGATTTAGCGTGCTGCTCGTGACTGTCACAGATGAATAACCAGGGACTTACACTTGGATATTCGTGACATACTGTGTAGCTGGCGTGTGTTGGGCGACTGAATCCTCAACAGGAACCAGTCCTGGCTTGGTCATATGACATTGCTTCTGGAAGGGTGTGCTTTGATCCCGAAAACCGCATCAGATAGAGAAGGAAGTTGCAACTATAAATTTATTGTCGTGTATAGCCATGGCTAACCCAGTCTCTGGAGTTTCAGTGAGGCGTAGTGAGAACTCGGAGGCCATGTCGTACGGCGCGCACATCACTGTCGTCAATAGCGGCGAGCAGCGAGACATCTCAACGTAACAGGAATCATGTAAAAGTATTGTATAAAAAAAAAAAAGGTAATAATAATAATAATAGAGTACCATATTCTAGGATAAATTAAACTTTAGGATTTTTACAATAACTAGATTAATATTGTGGGGGTTTTCTACCACAAGTGTTGTGTTTGGCGCGCGCCTGTTGGGATGTTATTTTTCAGATCATGAAACCACAGACCCGAGATGGAGGGACGACCGGCGAGCGAACGTACAATAGTTGCATGTTCGAACGTACAATAGTTGCATGTTCTTTATAGCTCAGTAAAACTTCAGCCTGCATAATAATATAATTTATTTAGAAGACATAGAATGTAGATCGTTGGCATATGGTAGTTAATTCTTGAGCATGTCTACTGTCGATCTATATAATTAATAGTAATATTAGTGCGGGCCCGCACATTTAGTTGTTCATCCATTACAAAGCATCAGTTATCACACACCATGTACAATACTGAGATCGGTCTCTACACATATATCAAAATAAATTATTTCCATGTCTAGATTAGATGTTATAATGATTGCCATAGATTAATAACTATAAAAGTAAAATAAGAGTGTCTGAAATGACAGACCATCAATGTTTCATTATGTAAATTTATTATAACATAGAAGGTCATGGGAAAAAGTTAGGCATAAGATTTTTGTAAGAATTGTGCAGATGACGAGGATCATGGCAATGCGGAGGCCGGCCGGAGCGGGAACAAGAGGTCTACGGCTACCTGCAAGAAAAGAGCGTCAGCACCCCACCTGACGTGAAGGGCGAGAACATCCGGTCCACAGGCTGACGGTCACCCGGCCGCATACCTGAGGGATTACGCGGGACCCTCGCCAGGCCACAAGCGAAAGTGAGGCTGGCCGTTGACACTGACACGCGACCCACACGCGACAGCCTGCTAGCTCTCCGGACGCGGCAGCCGTTTGGAGGGATTCCCTGCGGCAGACCACGTTGTCGTGAGTACACGAAGAAGATCACATATCGTGTCAGAATCTGCACCTCATGTGCCTCAGGACAGAAAGGGACGCTATATACTCACCTGTTTGGGTTTTTACAACTCACTAGCATTGGCCGATCTGCATACACAAAGCAGTATCGTGCCACACTAACAAATGTATGGTCTCATTTCTAACTTCTCCTCTCTTTTAGAGAGCAGTTTTAGCAATCGTCACTCCTAGTTCGATCCTGTATGGATGACCTCACACACTTGTGGAGTCACTCCACGTGCCATCATCCCTTGTCGAACTGCAATATTGGGAAACGTAAAGTACTGTCCAGCGAGAGAAGAGACCTAGACTAGTGATGTATCCCAACAAATAGACCTCAGAGACAATTAATCGACGTTAGGAGAGCCTATCACTGTGTCTTCCTACCGTACTGCCGTGATCATATGCGTGGATCTCACTACAATCTCAACAGCGTACTGCAGACACTCCAGAACTCCCTATTGCTGTTGCCACAACGTAGCAACAACACCCGACGTTTAGCCTTATGTGATGTCAGTACTGTGTAATTAGTGAAGTGCTACGGATATTTCTAACAATGTGATTTAGTGCCTCATTCTCAGCACAGTCGTGAACTTTGTGCAATGTGCATGCACAATTTGATGCCCCATGAACCTTTTTTTTTTTTTCTTAAATTTCTTTCTCTAGTGTTGGTTTTGTAATGTATGTTATACCTTGTATGTGTTTGTGTTTTACACTGTAATTCTTATTACAAATTACTGTATTGTTCTCCACACCATGTTTTTTTTTGTATTTTGTATTTATTGTTGTGTGTATGCGAACAGTGTGCCTGAAGTCCCCATAAACTGAAGCAGATACCACCACTGTCATTGTGAATGGACCATCAGTTCAGGGAACATTTTGTAAAGGTTATTCTTGCTGCAGGGAGACAGAATGAATCGGAGGTTGTAATTAGATTCTGAAAGCTCACAAAGAGATTGTTAACTTAAATAGTATCATGTGTGAGTGAGTTCAGGTTAGTTTAATGATTAAAATTGTTGTAACATCTTGGGCATTTAATTGCGGAGCACTCCAACTCTGATTGTAAAGAATAAACTGCTCCATATTTGGCTCAGATGTCCGGGCCATATTTAGAGCGTGAATGTCTGCGTGAATCGGTGTTTGGAAGGGGCTCCCTGGGTATGGATGTGTGATGTGAGTGTTAGTGTTCCATATTAAGAAGGTGAAGTTGGCTACATCATAAATAATCCTCCCTCTATGAGCTGCATTTTTCAGTTGCAGTGATTTTCTTTATAGAGTGCGGCATGTGGAGCCAGTTGCGAGATTGTTCTTGGGCGATTGACTCACTACCTTGCTCCTAAGTGAGCCAACCGCTCACCAATTACAATCTAAAATGGCGTAGGGGCTATGAGAGGTGGCATGAGCCCCCTCTCATATTTCTATCTTACGACTCTCCTCTCTATTTGCATGCGGTGGAGGGCTGCTATTCCTTCACACGCGGACTTCCCACACAGTGCCTCTCGTCACCCGGGTGGTCCGGTGACAGGCGGGTTAAGCCGACGTGTGTGAGGCAGTCGAGTGAATGCTTTGCAGACGCCGACATTGTCAAGAGACACGCCCGCTGGGGTGTGAAGTAGCGGCTGGGCTAGAGGTTCCGTTACTTCGGAGAAACTTAGCGAAAACACTTTCTGGTGGGCTACCAGCGAGGCGTGGGAATGACTTGTGTACCCTGGCAGTTGTGGCGGGAAAATTCCCGCACTTTCTGCAAAATAGTAACGGTGATTGGTTTGCTCAGGGCATAGCGCCGTGACGTAGCAAAATCAGCACAGAAATTGGCGCCAAGAATCTCCATTGGTGGAATGGTAGTGCTCCGGCAATGGAGTGGAATTTCCGCCGGTTTTCGAGTTGCTGATTGGAACGTTTAACCTCGGCCACTGTCGTGGGGGCGGAAATGTTCTGTGTTCGGCCTGTACGGGTGCTCTTGTGGGGAGTCGGCAGTCGCTTTTCGGTCGAGGACGTTGAAGCAACCAGCCCTCGCCTGCGGTACGCCAGATCGTGTTCTGGGAGATAAGAAGACCGTTTGGTAATGTACGTCCGCAGCACCGGCAGATAGGGATTTTCCTAGGTGACAATCAGAGCTCAGCAGAGCGCGCCTGTTCATCCTTTTCTAACTTTGTTCTGTTTCGAGTAGCAGCAATTACTGTTGGGTTAGCTGTGTGTCTCTCTTGAGATTTGAGTGGAAAGGAATTGGCTCCACATACCACCTCGTCTTAAACCTCACGATCTAGTTTAGGGACAACTTCACCTTTACAGTGTTTGTATGAATCTCCAAATTTGAGCCAATTTGATGTATTATATTTCCTGTGTTTCTTTTACTATTCAGTGTTTAGTCTTAATAAATCATATTGTTATTTTGGACAGAACTTTCATTCTGTTAATCGATAGAGCAACCCTATCATTCCTCACTATGCTAATGAAACCTTTGTTTATTTAACTTATTTATAAAATTAAATTATTGCAGGTGCCAAACTCTCTTCTACTCCACTGGCAGGGTTGATTAGAGTCAGTTCGCGTATTTTTTTTATCCTTGTGCAACAGCAAAAGTCGGAGTTAGAATAGGGGGGGCTTAGAGCATGATTTACATATGTGGATTCTAGTAGAATTTAGTGATAAATACACTGATAGCCCCGGCACCTCGCAACATAACTGGTCAAATTTATCTGTAGATGAGTTACAGGCCTGTATTGGAACGAATATCTTGATGGGTGTGGTTGCGTTGCCAAGTGTAGTGCACTACTGGAGTTAAGAACCTGCCTTAGGTCAGCGTTACATATCGAAACCTATGACATGCAAATGTTTCAAAAAGATATGGGAAACTCTTGACATATTCTGATGTCGGGGGAGGGCGGGGGGGGTGGTGTCCTGTGTACTAAGTCAGCTGGACCGTGGACTGAGTGGCGAACACAGAGGGTGGTGGTGCTGTCTATCTCTAGTTGTTTAAATGAAGACATGTGTATGATTTTGAAAAGTTGACGATTAGGGAGCAGGGTATTTAAGATGGAATATTATTTAGAGAAATTAAGAGTTGTTCAGTTCTATGGGCGTGAATGTTTTGAATTATTTAGGCGTGCTTCGCATGTCTGTAGGCTGTGCAGTGACTTTTTTGACGGTTTACAATTAGCAATTGTGTGTGTAGAGCCTTATACATGAGTTATGTAGGTTATGTGGGTGTTAGCATATTTACAGATGACTATGTCCATCGCGTGTATGGAGGGGGCGATCGAGGGTGTATGACGTAAGAGGTCGGTCGTCTGCGGGGTGCGTGTCCGGTTATAACGCGCACAAGAGAGAGAGTCAACCAACTTAGCGAGGGGTCTCATGGCGACCAAACGTGCTCTTGGACATTCATGGCGGATTCAGCTGTTGAGCAAAGTTTGGCGCCAAAACTGTAGCACGGCGTTCTCGGTCGCATAATAATAATAATAAATGATAATGAATGATAATAAATGATAAAGAATGATAATAAACTTTGGAGCTTGTAGCAAACATCTTGGACGGTTGTGTAACGTCCAAGATTACAGTGTCCTGAATAAGAAATTTGGCGCGAAATGTGTTCTTTTGTCTGTGACTGAGACACGTGGTGGAACACGGACCGATCGACGGGTGTCTGACCTGTTCGACCCTGTCCAGGAAAACAACT
Organism: Schistocerca nitens; assembly: GCF_023898315.1. Classification (NCBI taxonomy): domain Eukaryota; kingdom Metazoa; phylum Arthropoda; class Insecta; order Orthoptera; family Acrididae; genus Schistocerca; species Schistocerca nitens. The sequence goes on along the minus strand of NC_064615.1, from coordinate 1,099,647,915 downwards.
TTGCCACCAAAAGGGCGATAGTGCGTTCTCTGTCCACCATGTGCTGGATCGAACAGGCAACCATTGTGACGTAGTCATGGACAGATTCCATCCTGTCCAGCGTTAAGTGCTGGCCAAAACATGTTTACTTAAGGCGAGTGGTGTGGCGGACTCTGGGACGCCAATAGCCGGGCGCTGGTCGCTGCCTACCTGCCTCAGCGGGCCGCGCGTACGTCAGCTGTACTCTGGAGTTGGTGGTGTGAGCATCTAGAGGATGTTTACTAAGTGAGTTGGGACACACCTGCATGACCATAATGCCTGAAATAAAGAGTCCTATTCCCACCTTGTGACTTAGGGTGGTACAAATGACGAGATTTTAATAATTTAGCAGTGGAAGCATAAGTGACTACGAAAATTCAAACTTGGTGGACTTAGGTTAGTGGATGTGGCCCAATTGGCCATCTTTAATCATGTAATGGAGGTGGGGCATATATCAAATAACCCAGTTGGACACTTACTTGATATAAATAATAATAATAAATAATAACAAAGAGAAGCCGCCATTATCGTGTTGGAATTCAAATTTGCCGCCATTTTTTCTGGATGCTTAGGTTAGTGGACATACCTGAAGTGACCCATCTTCCCGCCAAAATCCGCCATCTTGGATGATGTCAGGTGGCGCTCTCTGGTGGCAGGGGTATGAACTAACACAGTTGGACTGCTTGTACACGTGCATGATATAAATAATAATACTGAATGTTATTAAATGATAATCAATAATCATGAATAATAATAAAGACAAGTATGGTTTTTCATGCATTATCTTGTTGGAATTTGAATTTTGTGCCAATTTTTTCTGGAGGGTTAGGTTAGTGGAGGTAGCCCAATTGACCTATTTTCCCACAAAAATTCAAAATTCCCGCCAATTTTTGTGGGGGTTAGGTTAGTGGAGGTAGTACAATTGGGCTATTTTCCCGTCAAAAGCCGCCATCTTGGATGACATCGTGTGCTGTTGCCAAGTCAACATGCCGCCATCTTGGGTGACGTCAGCGCCGCCATCTTGACTAAATTTGGCAACAATGGAAAGTGGGGTCTTACGAAGGTTGCTCTACTACTCTCGCTGTTTGGTCCCCTCCTCCAAATCAGCCAACCAACCAACCAACGGCTTAAATTCAGCTGGGGACATTTTCAGTGAGACATTTGAATGTTTATTGGTGGAGGAATGGATACCTATTCTTCCCCGAGTGCCAAAACTAGAGGAAATAGTGATGTTGGGTGCTGGGGTCTGGAGCGAAGACAGCGTCCTAACTCATCCGAGAGGTTTTCCATTGGGCTGAAATTGGGACTCTGGGCAGGCCAGTACACTCCAAGAATGTTTTTGCACACACAGCATGGCCTCACACGTGCTGCTTTATGGCAGGGTGGAGTGTCATGCTGACAAAAACAATGATCTTTTCCAAACTGTACATCTACTGGACGCAGTAGACGACGCAGTAAAACGTGTTCATATTCTTCCCAATTTAGCGTTTTCTTAAGCACAGTAAGGGAATCACTGTTGTGGGAAGTGTGGTGCTGTCCAGGGATCCGCCAGCTGGGACAGTGTTTTATCTGGCGGCGCGCATGGGCAGGAAGGAGGAAACGGTGAGTGGGGCGAGCAGGCTGCACGGGGCTCGAAGACGCAAGCCGAGAGTTGGACCTGTCTGTCTGCGATCACCGCACGTACAGCAGTGATTGTCGCTGGCTCGCCTGAGCAGACTTCGAGCCGTTGCAGCCTGAATACAGTATGTCAAAGCTCCTGCAGTGTCACACTAACGATATTGGACTATGTTGTGTACGTGGCTAGCTGCGCTAGTGGGCATTCTCTCCTGAACGGCTACTGTAATCTGCTCCTTGTTAAATCGGCATTTTCCGACAGCTATCCGCAAACAGTGCATAACTAGGCTGTGTTTAAACTGAGCTCATTACTCGTATCTTGGCTGCCGACAGCGTATTGTGTTGCTGTATACGATACGGATTTAGTTCTGTTTCCCCCGTAGGAGGTTCGAGTCCTCCCTCGGGCATGGATGTGTGTGTGTGTGTGTGTGTGTGTGTGTTGTCCTTAGTTTGATTAAGTAATGCACAAGCCTAGGGACTGATGACCTCAGCAGTCTGGTCCCATAGTCCTTACCACAAATTTCCATTTAGTCCTGTTCGTTTGTGATTTAGCGGACAAACGGTTGTCAGGATGCTTTTGTACACTGCATTAATGTATGACGGAACGTCGGCCATGGAAGTAGCATATGTTTTTTAAAAGATAGTAAGAAGAGGTTGTTGCCTGTTTCTAACACTGAACTTGTCGCCCTTGTAGCTGAGTGGTCAGCGCCATGGAAGGTCACGCCAAGGGGCCCGGGTTCGATTCCCGGCTGGGTTGGAGATTTTCTCCTCTCAGAGACTGGGTGTTGTGTTTTCCTAATCATCATCACCTCATCCTCATCGACACGCAAGTCGCCAAAGTGGCGTCAACTCAAAACACTCCACCAGGCCAACACTCTACCCGACACGAGGCCCTAGCCACACGACATTTCATTTCAACACTGAACTGTTTCAGGTTAGTCTGCGGTATTTCATTGTATTTGTATATACTGAAGTGGACTAATGTTGAAAACCAAAATACATCTTAAGAGAATGCAATGACTGAGGACCATAGAATACGTGAGGGAATTACCGTTGTCTTGATCATTGTGGTTTATGTAAATTTAGGTCTTGCTGAAGTTGCTTTCTCTGTGTTGATTCTTTTTTTGTTGTGGTGGTTCTTAATCGTGGTTATTAAATAAAATTCATTTATGTAGTAATTAATTTAACTGATTGTCATCTTAATGGATTTTATATTTCTAAACTTAGTACAAGTTGCTAGCTGATAGTTTCAACTTGTTTGTGGTAATTTTATTATAGTACTAAATTAATTTAATTTGTATTTGATTTGAGTTTTATTAATGAGTCATTGTTGTGCTAAATTATAAACTTAGTTATCTGAGTAGGTTGTTCGTTTATGTAAATTATATTTTGACTCCAAGTGGTCAATAAATGTATGTATGAATGTTGTACTCTTAACCTGAACCCAATCAATCGATTCTATTTTTTTTATCCCCCAAGGGCCCTACTGCACATAACGTTGTGGTGTAACAGAATATCGAAAGCTGTCACACTATGTCCTCTTTTCACCCGAATTCGCCAAGGTAGTAAGAACAGCAATTAAGTCTAATGTGTGTAAGAGCAAATTATTTAAATTTATATACTATATTATTATAAATATATTATAATAACTATGTATTGTATGAATGTTGTTTTCTTTACTTTATGTCGAGACCACAAGGGCGAAGCAATACTCCAGTGGTAGAGTCTTCACTGGTGCACCCAGAGACACGGAAATGTCCACTCAAACGACAGCCAGTAGGAGCAAGAATACGCTGCCGACAACCGTTGCCAAACTCTGGTTCCACAAGGCATCACTCAATGCCATTGCAATTTTTAACAAAATCTAACTGCAACTCTAATGATGTAGCAGGGATTGCGGCATTGTGTGTTATTAACGACATATCTCTTGACAAATATCTATGTAATTAAAAGCCAATAAACTTGTACAGAACTGAAAGTTAATTTTCCATGTACTTACTTAAAAAGTGAAGAAACTTGTATTTACGAAGAAAGATCAAATAGCATTTTATACGGTGTTCGTGTATTCAAGTAGTAGAAAACTTTTCTCCATCATACAAATCTTCTGACATTAAGATCAGTGTGAGATAATGAAGTTTTGGTACTATATACAGCAACTTTCAGAACTGCAATTTCTAGAGAAGAAGTGAACGGATCTTTTTTTTCCAATCAACTCTGACTCTGATACAAAGGATTTGCAAGTTTAACAGCGATCAAATTCACTATTACGTTTCAAGAATTTTATGTGGCTTCCTCTCTGGTTATACGAAAGCCAAGCACAGTTGAACTGGTTAACTAATAGTCAACCAGTCTAAACACAATTCTTCCGACCAAAAGCACAGCGCTGCACTTACCGACCACGACAGGACATCAGAGAGAATAAAAGACGGGAGAGAAGCCACAGAACGCGGCTCAGCTGAGCAGGTGCTGAAGAGTATTCTGCAGGCAGCGGCGGCCTTGGGAAGAAACGAGAGCAAGACGAGCCAGATGCTGCTATTCCGTGGGCCAGTAAGCTGACGATCTGCACTGCAGACCTCCACGACTCAGACGCTGACAACACACCGCAACCTGGTCGTGGCAGCCAGGACCCTTTGCTGTCCGGTCGTGTCGGTCCTCAGTGAGTTCCAGCCAACGACCTACAATTAACTTATCTGCTGAGTTCAATTGTACTCGCAGTGGAATAGTTGTGCAGCGCTGTCTAAAACTATAAGGCGAAGTATTGTTAATGCTTTGAAAAGACATTGGAGGTAAAAGTTTCAGCAAGAGGACGTGGCCACGAAGCAAGAAATAGTCAATTAGAATTCACAGTTAAATAATCTAAGTACACAGGTTGTGAATGTAAAAATGGAAGTGAATCAGCAGGTTGATAACCAAAGCGCAAAAATGGACAATATGCATTCACAATTAAAAATGCATGTTTGTGAATCAATGGAGAAAAAGATTTAAATGAAACAGAATGTGGTGTCACCGCCAGACGCCACACTTGCTAGGTGGTAGCCTTTAAATCGGCCGCGGTCCATTAGTATACGTCGGACCCGCGTGTCGCCACTGTCAGTGATTGCAGACCGAGCGCCGCCATACGGCAGGTCTAGAGAGACTTCCTAGCACTCGCCCCAGTTGTACAGCCGACTTTGCTAGCGATGCTACACTGACAAATACGCTCTCATTTGCCGAGACGATAGTTAGCATAGCCTTCAGCTACGTCATTTGCTACGACCTAGCAAGACGCCATTACCAGTTAATATTGAAATTATAAAACCTGTACCGTCAAGAGCAATGTACACCAATTATGGATTAAAGTTAAGTATTCCAAGAACTACGTTCTTTTCTTGTTAGACTCAACTCCTTTAACTGTTCCAGACCTCCCGCCAGTCTGCGTGTAATTAAACGCGTGCATTTCGGCCTCCTCTAGCAACACGGTGTTGGCTCTTCTGCCAAAAAAAAATGGCTCTGAGCACTATGGGACTCAACTGCTGAGGTCATTAGTCCCCTAGAACTTAGAACTAGTTAAACCTAACTAACCTAAGGACATCACAAACATCCATGCCCGAGGCAGGATTCGAACCTGCGACCGTAGCGGCCTCGCGGTTCCAGACTGCAGCGCCTATAACCGCACGGCCACTTCGGCCGGCGGCTCTTCTGCCAACACAGCACATGGCAACGAGGATTTAGCTTTCGTATTGCCCTAATTTACTTATTTCTTCGCCACAATCTCCAGATGTACTGTCCGAATTGTATCGCTTACAGAATCAGCAGACGCAGGCCATATTGGATGCCCTTGGACAGCTCGTCCAGGGTCAACGTGCGATGCAAAACGATGCGGCAGCCGCCGCTTCACCGCTACCCCAGTCACAACACGCAGTTGCACCACCTTTTCGTCCTTTTGATGCGGCACTGGAAAGCTGGACGGTGTGGTCACGCCAATTTGGATTCCATCTCGCCGCCTACAGAATTCAAGGTAATGAGCGGCAGCCTTTTTTGCTTTCGTGCGTCGGCGTGTCTATGTACCAAGTGATAGTGAAATTGTTTCCCCGACGCGACGTAGCAACTCTGTCCTACGAAGAAATTTTGTTGGCATTAGATGCATATTTCAAAGAATCTGTCAATGTAGTTGCAAGAAGGTATACTTTCTTTCGTACCAAACGTACGGCCGGTCAGACTAATCGGGAGTGGGTTGCAACTTTGCAAGGCCTTACTAGGGATTGTGCTTTTGAGTGTGAATGTGGACTCCCTTATTCAGATACAATGGTACGTGATGCAATTGCACAGAACGTTTCTGATGTTCGTATAAGGGAACAGATTTTGAAACTAGTCAATCCCTCCCTTCAACAAGTGATGGACATCTTGGATAGGCAAGACACACTTGACTTCGCTCAGGAATCATTTGAAACTTCGCCAGCCGTGTGTCACATTAACCGGCCCGCCGGGCGAGCTGCACGGAACAGTAAACAGCCCTCGCGCTCGTCCGCGCAGCTGCCGCCAAGCTCTCTGCTATGTTTGCCGCGCAAGCAAGCAAATGCAGTGCTACAGTCATGCCCGCGGTGTGCTACTAGACATTCGCGTAGAATTGCCCGTCACGCCATGCTATTTGCTTTTTCTGTCATAAAAAAGGACATGTTCAAAGTGTTTGCCAGAAAAAGCTTAGATCGGACACTAACAACCATTCCAGGCCCTTTGCTTCGCGCCGGAATCGGAATCGAACCAAGAATACTCAGGCTCGTGAACCTTCGCCCATGGACATTCATGCAGTTCATTCCACTCCGCCCAGTGCCACTCTCTCTAACATTGACTGTGTTCGTCCCACAAATAGTGTGCGTCGACGGAAATCACGTCAAGTCGCAAGTGCTTCGGTACCAGAGTCTGTTCACGTTGCACGAGACAGTCGATCTTGTCGTCAGCAGGACAATAAACTTTTTGTAGACTTGGACATTAATGGCAACGTGGTCCCATTCCAGCTCGATACCGGAGCTGCAGTTTCACTAATCAATAAAGACACGTACAAACAACTGGGCACACCTCCGTTGCGTGCCGCAAATGTTAAGTTAAATAGTTATTCCGGTCAGAAAATCCCTGTGTTAGGACAGTGCAGCCTTCTTGCAACATACAAGGGACAAACAAAACTTGTGTGATTTTACGTACTTCGTTCTTCTTCTGCAGTGAACTTGTTTGGTTTAGATTTATTTCAGTTGTTTAACTTGTCTATAGTCAATCAGGTCCTATCAGTAAACCAGACTGTGCCTTCAGCCAGTGTTTCTCGTCTATGTGAAGAGTTCGCAGACATTTTTGCACCGGGCCTTGGTTGCGTTAAGAACTATGAAGCACATTTGGAACTGAAAGTAAACGCGCAACCGAAATTTTTCAGAGTGCGCAATGTTCCCCACGCATTGCGTGATGAGGTCGCAAGAACATTACACGATTTGGAATCACAAGGTGTGATTGAACGTGTGCAGGCTTCTCTCTGGGCATCACCCTTAGTAATTTTGCCAAAACCTTTCGGAAAATTGAGACTTTGTGTGGACTTCAAGGCAACAGTGAATCCACAACTAGTGATTGCAACTTATCCTTTACCCCGCCCGGAAGATCTTTTTGACAAACTGTGCCCGGGTAAATATTTTTCGAAGTTGGACCTAGCAGATGCGTATTTGCAAATACCAGTGGACGAAGAATCCCAGCGAGTTTTGGTGGTTAACACGCATCTTGGTTTGTATCGATTCAAAAGACTGCCATTCGGGTGTGCATCCGCCCCTGCATTATTTCAGCAATATCTGCAAACTGTTTGTGCGTCGGTCCCTACTGCAGCAAACTATCTCGACGATATTGTGATCTCCGGAAAGACGAAAGAAGAACATTTAGCCAATCTCCGAACATTATTTCAGGTCTTGTGACAAAATGCTCTTCGCTTGCGGAAGGACAAATGTGTGTTTTTTGCTCGTGACTTACCCTATCTGGGACATGTAATCAAGCCCGCATCTCGTGGTCGTGCGGTAGCGTTCTCGCTTCCCACGCCCGGGTTCCCGGGTTCGATTCCCGGCGGGGTCAGGGATTTTCTCTGCCTCGTAATGGCTGGGTGTTGTGTGCTGTCCTTAGGTTAGTTAGGTTTAAGTAGTTCTAAGTTCTAGGGGACTTATGACCACAGCAGTTGAGTCCCATAGTGCTCAGAGCCATTTTGAACATGTAATCAATGCCCAAGGCATACATCCCAGTCCATAGCACCTCCGTGCCGTACAAGACTTGCCTTCGCCGCAGAATTTGAAGCAGCTACAGCGTGTGCTGGGAAAAGTTAATTATTACCACAGATATGTACCGCATGCCTCTTCCATTTCAGCTCCGCTTCATCGCTTACGCCGTAAAGGTGTGCCGTTTGTCTGGACGACGGAATGCGAACGCGCCTTCGCCGGTTGAAATCGGCGTTGCTTCCCAATACTTGCCTTACGCCATTCGATCCCCAGAAACCCCTTTTGTTGATGGTAGATGCATCGGATTTCGGGATCGGTGGTGTGCTTGCGCACAAAGATGGATCGCATGATCGCCCTATTGCCTTGGCGTCCAAATTGCTCTCGTCTGCGCAGAGAAATTATTCACAGATCGAGAAAGAAGCTTGGGCTCTCGTGTTTGGTGTTACTAAGTTTCATGATTTCTTGTATGGTCGTCACTTTACCATCATCACAGACCACAAACCTTTGACATCGCTTTTTCATCCGACCAAGCCTGTACCTCCACGTACAGCGCAGAAATTCATTCGCTGGTCTATTTTCCTCTCGCAGTACCGCTACGATATCTTGTATCGGTCCACTGCTAAGCACGGAAACGCTGATGCATTGTCCCGTTTGCCTGTTGCTGAGGATAGAGCATTCGATTCCTCCGAACTTGCTTGCATGTTCATTGATTCTGAAACCGATGACGTGGTCGAATCGTTTCCGATTGATTTTCGACGTGTAGCTACAGCCACAGCTGCTGACCCTGTCCTTGCTACCGTTTTGCGTTTTGTTGCTACGCAATGGCCCTTGTCAAAGTCACGGATCGAGGATCCGTTGGTTCGCCGATTTTTTGCTCACAAGGAGAGACTTTTTGTACGACGTGGTGTTTTGCTGTTGCGTTCTGATAATGATCAGTCCCGGGTCGTGGTCCCACGTTCGTTACGGTCCTCCGTTTTACGGCTTCTCCACCAAGGACATTGGGGTATCGTGCGAACGAAACAACTTGCTCGTCAGCACTGTACTTGGTTCGGACTCGATGCCGCGATTACGAATATGTGCTCTTCTTGCAGGGCGTGTGCTGAACAACAATCCGCACCACCGCGGAAATTCTTTGCATGGCCAAAAGCCACTTCCCCTTGGCAACAACGCTTACACATTGATTTTGCTGGTCCATTCTGGAATGCTAGATGGTTGGTTGTGGTCGATTCCTTCAGTAATTTTCCTTTTGTTGTCTGGATGTCTTCCACGACGTCATCTGCCACCATCCAAGCGTTATCCGCTATCTTTTGCATTGAAGGTCTTCCGCAGACTATTGTTTCCGACAATGGCCCACAATTCATGTCCGCAGAATTTCAGTCATTCTGCGAGGCCAATGGTATTCAACATCTGACATCCACGCCGTTTTCGCCTCAGTCAAACGGTGCCGCTGAACGATTGGTCCGGACTTTTAAGTCACAGATGTTGAAGTTGAAAGAGTCTCATTCTCGGGAGGACGCGTTATTGCTCTTTTTGTCTTCGTATCGCTCTCAGCCCCGAGATGGTCGCTCGCCGGCTGAGTTGCTCCACGGTCGTCCTCATCGAACCTTGATGTCTTTGCTACATCCGCCGCATCAGGTTCCTGTGCAGCCACCAGCTTTTGTTCCAGGCGACGTTGCATATTATCGCAACTATCGAGGTTCACGGCGTTGGCTCGCAGGGCGCATTCTTCGCTGCCTCGGCCACGCTATGTATCTGGTTTTGGGGGCCTCTGGTGAGGTGCGTCGGCATCTCAATCAGCTGCGCCTCTGTCGTCGCACGGGTTCTGCCGCTCCCCGTCTGTTTTCAGCGACGGTGCCGTCATGTCAGCGCCCTGGGGACCCAGCTACTGGCTCGCCTCATCCCCAGGTGTTACCGACGATGCTTTCCATTTTGCCGCATGGCGACGCGCCGCCGCCGCCGTCGGTCCTCCCGCCGGCGCCGCCCGCAGTGGACGCGTCGCTGCTGCCGCCGGACGCCTCCCTGGGTCACGCGCCGCCGATCGCTTCCCGTGACCAGCTGTCCTTCGACATGGAACTCTTGCCCGCTCCGGACCAGATGTCGTCTTCGCCCGTTCTGATGGAGGTCGACCCTTCGGCCCCTCCTGTCTCTCTACGGGCGCATACACCGCATGTTGGCGTGCACCCTGGACTAGGTTTTCAGGCGTTTCCTAGCTCCCCTCGGACCGAATGGCCGGGTGCGGGTGGCACAGCCTCGCCTGTTGTTAGGCTCCCCACCTCGTCGCATACGTCAACATGGGGTCCTCCCCACGGCGGGCGGAAGCCTTATAACACCACCGTTCGCCGATTTGCGGGGGAGGAATGTGGTGTCACCGCCAGACACCACACTTGCTAGGTGGTAGCCTTTAAATCGGCCGCGGTCCATTAGTATACGTCGGACCCGCGTGTCGCCACTGTCAGTGACTGCAGACCGAGCGCCGCCATACGGCAGGTCTAGAGAGACTTCCTAGCACTCGCCCCAGTTGTACAGCCGACTTTGCTAGCGATGCTACACTGACAAATACGCTCTCATTTGCCGAGACGATAGTTAGCATAGCCTTCAGCTACGTCATTTGCTACGACCTAGCAAGGCGCCATTACCAGTTAATATTGAAATTATAAAACCTGTACCGTCAAGAGCGATGTACACCAATTATGGATTAAAGTTAAGTATTCCAAGAACTACGTTCTTTTCTTGTTAGACTCAACTCCTTTAACTGTTCCAGACCTCCCGCCAGTCTGCGTGTAATTAAACGCGTGCATTTCGGCCTCCTCTAGCAACACGGTGTTGGCTCTTCTGCCAACACAGCACAGAATATATTAATGTTAAGGGAAGGGCGAATAGGGAATTTAAAATTACAATCGAAAGACAAAACTGGCAAAAATAATGGTATACAATGAAATGAGATTTTTGACCAAACTGATTCAGTTCATAAAGAGTGTTTGGAACCCATCAAGGAGGAATCGGAGAGACATCGGAAAAACAGTATATGAAATTTAAAATCATGTTAAATCACATTGAAGAATCGAAATATTTTGAATCGAAAGTACGAGAAAACCACAATGCATGAACTATCTTGCAGACTAGTGCAAGCAATGAGCATTCATACTGTGGGAAATATCAAGGGTAGTAGAAGCCACGCTGTTTGTACCTGTAAACAGGGCAGACGACCGCTGGCAAGAGTTTTATGTAAGAGTCCACCTGTTATGAGTAGAAGTAGTAAGAATGAGAAAAGATGAAATAAAACTTTCCTATCTTCGAAATCATCTGGGGGACTTACTGGAACATGAAACAAATAAAAACACTTCACAGTATCTGCCATACTAGTGGAAATAAACCACATTCACTGACTGACTTGCAGGACGAGTTTAGTTTAGCAAATGATAGTCAAACTGCCTATTGGCTTCTGTCTCGGGTTCTTCGGCCGACGTTCATCTAATGATTTTTCTGACGTTTCGCCAGCACGAGTGGCTGGCATTGTCAAAGCTTCACCCTCCATTGCCGGTGGTGAACTGGAGCCGAGCTCGCGGGCGCAGGCTATATGTACCTGGCGCGCCAACGTCCGGGGGCTTCTCCGCGGTCATTTCCGGTGCGGTTCTCCTCTTGCTACCTATACAAAAACACGCGAACAGTTTGAACAAGAAAGAGGAAAGCCTTAAGGTCAACGGATCCTGGCTTCCCGTACTGCAGCGAACGACCGTCGCAGGTAGCAAGAGGAGAACCGCACCGGAAATGACCGCGGAGAAGCCCCCGGACGTTGGCGCGCCAGGTACATATAGCCTGCGCCCGCGAGCTCGGCTCCAGTTCACCACCGGCAATGGAGGGTGAAGCTTTGACAATGCCAGCCACTCGTGCTGGCGAAACGTCAGAAAAATCATTAGATGAACGTCGGCCGAAGAACCCGAGACAGAAGCCAATAGGCAGTTTGTCAACAAGTGGCCACGAAAGCCTCAACAATTTTGTAAATGATAGTCACACAACAATTAATTTCCCTAGTTTTAGGCCAGGTGAGAAGATACACTCGTTTATATTCTTCAGAGTCTTTGAGGAAGTTTTAATTTTTACATGGGAAGATGAAAGGAAGATCCAGTTTGTGACAGAGGAATAAACCACAGAATAATGTGTCCTTAACGAACAGGACTTCAAAACCTGGACAGATTTCTTAAAGCAATTTAAAGATAAATATTGGTTGGGTGTTGAGCAAGTGAAGCTAACTCTAAAATCTCAAGAACGAGCTCCTTATACCAAAAGATGGGAAGGATTTAGAGAATATTCTGAGTGGCACCTGAATCGAAGAAAGGAAGTAGGTTAGCCCTTACTTTCGTTAGTAGTTTGGCCACTTAAGTGGAGATGATAAAATGATCGTGGAAAGCGACCTAGTGCGTGACTGTTTGATCCAAAATGCTGAAGATAGACTGTCTAAACATAACTAGCATACATTTCGGGTTAGTTATAGCAAAAACTCACGTCAAAAATTTAAGACATAGTAGAGTCAAAGAAATTTTTTCAGCTATTTGAGGATCAGCTAAAATTAGTGAGATCCCATATCCCAAAGCATTACTGATAAAAGAACCAATCTCTGCGGTTATTAAGGAAGATTTATATTGGGTATACCGAGTGAAGTGTTTTCGAAATGAAGAACTGCAAACAAGGCGGAGGTGATAGTGATCATTAAGGTTTTTTATACTTTTGTAATTCCTGTACCGATTAGGATGCGAGTACTTTTTATATTTTCATAAACTTTTTACTAATAGAGATAAGCCTTTACTGACTAGTAGGTTAATAAGCTAAACAATTAGTAGAGTGATAAGTTATGGGAGTAACGAGTTGTAGCGTTATGATAACATCGATTTGGAGACTTAAAGGAAGAATAAAATAATGTCGAGATTTACCTATTCTCTAATGAACTTGGATTTTGCAGTTATTAACTGTTTATGAAGACCTGAATGTCAGGAGAACATTTAATAATAATAATTATGAATAGAAGTGTGCATAATTTATTTATTCGAACCAAACGTAATTTATGAGGGGCAGTTTTTTTTACACAGTTATGTTATCATTAAATTATAGCCATGTGCTATGTGGAACAGAGGGAATTCCTATTAAGAATAAATTTCCTAAGCAGTTAACAAGGTGACTACAAGAATTTTACATTCCCAAGGACGATTTATGCAAAGAGGAACATACAATTTGGGTCGCTTCTTTTATTGAAAGGAGATTAGGCGGGGAAGGGCGTCAATCCAAAAATGAAATCCTGTACGTTGGTCGTCAAAAATGAGTTTGAACGTTAAAATGCACACCACACCCTAACTACTAAAAACACACTGGTAACCATTAACACCACCTCCACTGTGGATGGTGTGCCTCAAAAGTCATGAAATATATTACAAAACAATTACTAACAATAGCTCCACAAAGGCTTAACATTTTGAAAGTACTCCCCACGAGTATCTACACATTTTTGCCACCATTTCTCCGATGCCCAGTAAGCCTCTCGTAGGCTCGAAATAGCGTCCTTTGAATAAGTTCTTGATTTCGAGGAACAAGAAGAAGTTGGCCAGAGCAAGTTCGGAACTGTAGGGCCGTTGCGGCAGCGTTGCACCGTCATGCTTCGCCAGGAACTCACGGACGCAGCGAGAAGCGTAGCTGGGCGTATTGCAGCCGCGTAGTGGCAGTGACTTTTCGAGCTTGGATGATCCTTTTCCGCACTCTTTCCAGAACTGACACGGTGTAGACAGCGTTAAAGTGTGTCCTTTAAGTACAAATCTTTGTGAACCACATCCTTGCCGTCAAAAAATGCACTCAACATTGTCTCCAGTTTGGATTTGCTCTTCCTCTTGTGTCGGGCATTCCGACGTGTATCATTCCTCACTTGGCGCATCGTCACTGGGCCCTACTGAAATATCCACTTTTCATCACCGGTAATAATGCTGTTCAAATAATATGGTTCAATTTTTACATGTTCCTTCATTTCACTCGCGATCGACACTCCATTGGCCTTTTGCTTGTCTGTCAGCTGCTGGGGGATCAGCTCAGCACACACCTTTCGCATGCTCAGTTGCAACGTTCAGAGAGTCACGTAGAAGCCGAACATTCATTAGACTGTCAGCATTCGACAATCTACGTACACGAGTCACATTTTCATCAGTTTGGCTTGTCAGTGGCCGTCCAGAGCGAGGATCATCGTCCATTCCTTCCCCGCCCCACGTAAACTTATTTATTCCCCCTCGTAAATTCCATATATGATCTAGCAGACTGCTGCAGGCGTGTTTAAGCAGTTCATGAGCTTTTGCAGCTTTTTTCTCGAGTTTTGTGCAGAATTTGATAGCCTAACGTTATTCGAAACTACCCGCCATCACACCAAAACGTGTTGCCCTCAATCTGTGAGCCTGACTCGCCGCAGATGCCCCCTCCTCCCCCCCCCCCCTCCTCTAGGCCCCGTCCTTCATCTAACCAGAAGAGACTGAACGTGCTGCGAACGGTCGGCGCGGAGCAAAATAATAATAATAAATAGTGATTTATGGGACATATGGTATACTTCACTTTCGCAGTGCACACGGCAACAGATAATGTTCTCCAGGTATTCGCCAAACCCAAACCCTTCGATTGGAGTGCTACAGCGTATAACGTCTTGCAACATTCTACATCACTCGTTTCCCGTCGTCCACTCCCTAGCGGCGTCGCGCGTTACACCTCACTATAGAGACGTTTGGCTTACAAGGAGGTGGTCGATCATTTTAACTCCCAACACACAGCCATTGTGCTAGATGAACTGCTGGCAGCACACTGAAACTCAGGAGTGATTCTCCTCGGTGATTTAAGGCGATTTTTTGCAAGCACCCGCAACAACGCTCGCCGTTCTTTATCTGTCAGTACATGTGGTCTGTCTGGTCTTGGTTTAGTGGCTGTTGTTCCTTTGCATCTCCAGTTCCCAACTGCGTCATCAACAGTCCACATGGACAGCTTTGGAAGGGGTGAATGTCGCTGATGGATATGTTACTCAGGTGACATCCAATGACTGGTAAACGTCCAAAGTCACTGAGCTCTCGTGACTGCTTCTCTATTGACGACACAATACTCACCGTCTCCTTTTGTACTGGCAGGACGCCTGTTGTGATACCTGGTGGTCAATTCCACGTCACATAGGAGTATCCATGTACCTTTGATCAGATGGCATGGGACACCTCTGGCAGCAGCGGAGCAGGTGATGTCGGGCAAGAGTTTCAGACGGAACTAACATAGAACACTGTGGGCTGGTAGAGCCCACTTTGATGAGAATCTCGCTGCCGCTGAAAAATACTAACAAAGGTGTACTGGTAGGACGGATGCGTGGGTTCTATGGCAGAACACACACAATGAAAGTAACACAGAATAGTGAATAGCAAAGTATATTACTCAATTTTGGTAACAGTGTTTACAGCAATTGTAGAATGCAAGTTTATTATATCTGTCCTCTCTGAGTACAGCTCCATCAACACAGCTAAATAATATTTTCTGAATTAAAGTCGGAAGAAGACTACACTTCTGTCTTGATGTACTATTCGAAGAAGAGTTCCAAGCTAATAGTACTCAGTTAAATATGTAGGCAGGCGGTCTCTGTCCATACACGAGAATTCTATTCACTGTCCCGATGAGGATGTTTGGTTCGTGGGGTGGTCAACTGCGCGGTCATCAGCACTTGTACAAAGCCACACTTTTTTCACTGTCCAATTTTTTTTACACAGTCCAATCTAGAGACTGTCACGAATGATGATGAAATGATGAGAACAACACAAGCACCCAGTCCCCAAGCAGAGAAAACCCCAACCTGTCAGAATCGAACCCGGGACCCCGTCATGCAGAGGCAGCAAAGCTAGCCACTAGACCGCGAGCTGCGGATATTCACTGTCGTGTTTCTACTGAAGACCAACCACTGTTTCTATCTCACTCGACGACTTTAAAACTTGAAGACAACACGAACGATCTGCAGGAACTCTCTAGCAAGACTCGGAGGACTTCCAACTGACAACTTCTGCTCGTGTACGGTTACTTAAGCAGGCGCCTCTCTTCCTGGTGGCGCTGCCGCTCCAGCGGACGTGGTTCTCGCTGGCAGCGTGACTGGTTTGCGGGCAGCGATGTTCCCGCTAAGGACGGGCGTCGGGGGTACTTCTGGTACCAACTGTCGCAAACTGTTCTTGTGTGGTACCCCAGTACACCACACAGACTGCCTGCACCGGGCGACAGAGATGTACACGGCAGCAAAGTACACTGGTGAAGACGTTGATCATTCTACGCTGCCGTAATAATGACGTAGGCTGATTGTAAGAAACATCGTTTAGAGTGATTGTTACGTTAAAGGTAGTCCCAGTCCATGCGAAGTTAGAGTCTATCATTATCCTCACCTTAGTATTACTTGAGATACAATCCTGCACTTATTCCTAATTACAAATATAAGATGTGTAAGGTTAATGAAATGATCCCCAAAATTATAATCAAGATGAGGAAATAATTTTGTCCGAAATTTCGATAACATTTAAAGCACCTGAAAATCAGCTTGTGTTCTCATTAACATGGCTTGACAAATAAAATACTTTAATCAGAAGGTAATCAATGTCAATACAGTAAACTAAGTTATTATTTTTGCTATTAATATTGCCGGCCAAATTTTTTCGTGACTATTGGTCTACACTGATGTCCATAATCAAAATACCAAACGGAAATTTTGCAAGGTTGTGTTCGTTCTGCCACAAAACAGTATAAACGGGTAATAGTAAAGTAGAAGTAATGTAAAGAATACATAATGTAAACAACTACGATATGCATAACGGTAGACAAAAGTGTTCTTCGTTTTTTATAACTTAACGGATTTTCACACACATTCCGACAACTGGTTAATGTGTTCAGTATGAGGTGCGACTACCTCTGGCAGTAATACAGGTCTGTGAATGAAATCATCAATCTTATCTTGAGACAATAACGCCCATTCTTCCTGCATAGCTGCTCGCAAGTGTTGGAGAATGGCTGGTGGATGCTGAAGTGATGCAGCGAGCCTTCCTAGTGCACTCCAGACATGGTCTATGGGATTCAAATCGGGAGAAGGAGCAGGTCACGTCATGCGTGCAATATCTTCTGTTTACAAGAAAACATCAACCGCTCTTGCTCTACGAGGTCGATTATTATCGTCCATCAATACGAAGTCTGGCCCGCACCACCTCGCAACAACCGCACACGAGGTCCCAAGATCTCGCCACGATACCTGACAGTAGTTAAACCTTGCCGACTCACTCAATTTCATTAAGAGATGTTCATGTGGTAAACATAACCTCTGCCCACAACATAAGGGATCCTCCTCGATATCGATATTTTTTCATAATGTTTGGGTCCCTATATTGTGTTCCACGTTCCCTCGTGATACAAATTCGTCGAGAATCACCCTCCAGACTAGATAGGTACTCATATGCGGAAAGAACATTGGCCCACTGTTCAACCGTTTAGGTGGCATGTTGACGACTCCGCTTTAGATGTTCCCTTCTGTGAAGACGCATCAGAGGCAAATATACAGCAGGTCTTATAAAATAAATAAAATAAAATAAAATAAAATATTATGTATGTATAATAGTGATAGTGATTGGTTGTAATAAACGTTGCCTTATCTGGAGCGTGGACTTTTAATTATTCGGTATCAGACGCTTGACAATGGCTATTTGGAAAAGGCAATGTAACTCGTAGATGACCGTGAAAGAAAACTAAAATAATCGGACTTCGTAATTAAATCGTTTCCAAAGACTGCTGCGGTAGGTACGGACTCATGATCTAATCTCAATATTACAATGATTTGCCAGCCATGCTAATACGTCGTACAGAGGTGATTGTCTACTAAACATAAAAAAGTTACACAGTTAGTTAAATCAGATATATTCAATGAAATAGCCTACAGTTCATAATCCTACTTACTTTCATAAATATAAATTCATTACAGAATCGAGTGCCTAGTGTGGTTGCAACTCGCAGTATTCTTCTATAACATGAAAATATGGCGGTGTGCCAGACAATAAAATAAAATACGTGCTTCTCGCACCACTTCTACCTGAGCTCTCCCTTCTCTTAATCAAACATAAGAGTAACGTAATTATTCTTTTGTCTTTATCAGCGACACAGCGCTGCAGTTGTGTGCCATAGGCTTTATTTATTAGTCACTGATTATTTATTTAATTAATATTTCGCGTTTCCGCGGAAACTCACGCTCGGCATGCAAATGTGCCTTTATATTGCCCCCTGAATTGCGAGGCGAAAGGACACACCTGCAGGCGAGCAATTCACCTAAAGGCACAAGAAAATCTAAGTTATCTACAACTATTCACATGACTTACATTATACTGTATATTATATACAAAATTTGAATGACGCGCTTGCGCCGTGAAAGTTCTTATGTTGGCAAAATAGAGGGCGCGCATGCGCAGAAGCGTCAGTGTGACTCTGACACTGCCGTTATATCGTAAATTTAGATCACGCGGCACAGTATTGCAGTTCATATTGTTCGTGTGCGCGCGCATTTCTTAATCGTTGCACAAAAAAAATATTCCACCAGGATTATATATGAAGACTACATTCTATAACAGGTAACTTAGTTTTAAATTTACAATATTTGTTATATCACAATACAACTCAGATTGTTGAATGTTCTTAGTTACATAGTATTGTTTTGAAATACTTCAAAGAAAAATGTCCGTATGTTTCAGGTGCGTCGACCTATTCACATCGTGTCGTTATTACAGTTCATATTCATCTGCTGCGCAATAATTTTTTCACAGGTTAGTATCATCGTTGTATAACAACGTGATTAAAACATAAGCGTGTCCATTTCCATTATAGTCGTTATGATGCAGTTCGTTGTGACTAAAAAACATTGTTTATTACAGATCTGACGTGACCCGTTAGTAATTGGTCCACGTGCAGTTCGTTTTTTACATTCCGTGGAAGCTTGGTTGCAGAACCTCGGACGGCACATAGCTGGCGTGGATCCTTGGACAGTCCAGGTAAGAGTGTCCGTCACATTTCGAGAACATTTCATTCCCTGAAGTTCCAACCAAAATTCTTCCACCCGTCGTGTTGTTTTCTGGACAGGCACTTTGTGTCCGTTTAATCCAGTTAACATCTTGAAGTTAGATACTGTAGTTTTGTCACTAGACGATGCACGAAATATGCACTTCACATTTTCAGTTTTTTTTGCTGAATATAGCTCACCTAAATGTTCGTAGTTATTAATCAAAGAAATGGTTCATCGCGTTTACATAGGTAAGATGCATAATGAATGTCATTAACAGTTTCTTTCCCATAGGTTTCTGCGTAGTTGCAGAGTTAGTAATGTTCATTAATGTCCGTGAACAATGGTTCACTATGCAATGACCTTTTGGCACTCGTTTTGTTCAAATTTCTTTTACATAGTAACAGTTACATTATACATCATTGAAAGAGAAGAAAAAAAAAATATAAGTAATCAGACATACACACGTCACATATTTTCATAGCATAAACATAATACAGTTGCACATAAACATGTTTACATCATCTTTACATAGCTATAAATTATTACATTGTGTCACATTTGATTACATGAATTGCAGATAATTACGTCCTCTTTAAGGGTTTTGCTGGGATTTTATCGATGTTTATTTTGTGATGTCATCTGAAATTAAGATAGGTTAGACACAACATTCATTACATCAGTAGGCAAGACCAGGCATTTTCACTACTCAATAAATATTCAAAATAATAAGAGACGGAAAACTGTTCGATTCCTCGCGTTTTGTGCGTGTGTGTATAGTGTCTGTGTGGCCTTGGCTACTGGTAGATGCTTTTCTTGCTGAGAGATGTGCGTCTAATCTATTTCTCAAAGTAAAAGTTCGCTTCACAGATGACGTCTGTCGGTTCGTCAGGTGTCACACCAAGTCAGTGGTACCTACAGTCACAAATGTTCCGTGAAAAATTTATGTATCATTCACTGCTACGTAATCATAAATTTTACTTTAATATTCAGTCTTCTCGGTGGTGCCGCGGCGTTGAAAGAAAAGTTCTTCTGTCTTCAACTGCGTCACTGGAACCGCTGAAATGAAAATTTCTATACTACTTATAATCTATGTTGTAATTTGTTTTAGTTCTTGCCACACAGCAGGTCGTTGAGATAACGGTACGTTATATGTCTTGTGGTAGAAGATCTTGTGAGGCTTAACTTCAATCCTGTACACATACGTGTTGATAACACCTAATCGTTTGGTAAAAACTTGTAAATATTTGGATAACACTTCCTGTAGTTTTATACGTTCATGTACACTGAGAGCTGTAGCTTCATTTATCTTATGATCAAGCAATGTTTTCAAGTCCATTAGCTCTGTGTCAGATGAGTGTGTGTGCGTGTCTTGAATGTCATTGTCAAGTACTAACTGAACCTTGTACCCTGTACAGTGTTTGTCATGCTTTAGAGTTCTCCTGTCCAAATCAATAATAATTACACTGCCTTTATCATTTAAAATGCATTTACCTTTGGAGAAGTCTATAATGCAGTCCTTCTCGCTCATAATATCTATTCCTAATATGCAATTTGTCACAAGGTTTTGTACAACCAGGAATGGCCATTGTACGGTTCCATTCCCTATTTTAATGTTTACAAAAACTTGCTTCGTAACCCTACATGACTTATTACCTAGAGCAGTAGTTATTTTACAGTTTTGGGCAGGAAACTCAGGCACAGGCTCCAATTCACACATCTTTTTATAGAAATTAAAAGACAAAACGCTCACAGCTGCACCTGTATCTAAGATAATAGTAGTTGGAATTCCACCTACTACACCAGTAGTAGATGCTAAAACAATTTCATTTGTGTTTGAACGACATTGTGTACTGTCTTGCAAAAGTTCATCTGATATATTGTCATTGTGGTTGTATCTTATAAATAAAACAGGTAGTTTTTGTTTAGAATTATTAGGCATATCATTATTTTGTTGTTCAATTGTGGTGTCAAATAACTGATTAACATTGAAGTCGCCCCCCAAGAAATCTTCAGCCACGACCCGGGGCATAGAAGTGACTGTTTCTAGTTTGTTGGATTAGCATTTGTACTAGGCACTGACACAGATTGAGGCTGTGTATCAGGTGTCATTTCTATTATATTCACATTCGGATATTGCCTGTTACGATCTCCAAACTCTTGCGGTTGTTGTTGCTGTTGCGCATTACAACTTACCTGTCGGTCGTAAGGTATGCTCCAATTTTGTCCTGGTGGCTGCTGTGGTCAAGCAGTGTTTGAATGAAAGAATTGATCGTTACGAGTCCAGCCTTGACGCTGTCTTGGCTCGTAGTTATTATTATTTCTATTTCTGTTTGTGTTT
Organism: Schistocerca nitens; assembly: GCF_023898315.1. NCBI lineage: Eukaryota > Metazoa > Arthropoda > Insecta > Orthoptera > Acrididae > Schistocerca > Schistocerca nitens. The sequence continues at coordinate 1,099,626,668 of NC_064615.1, read as the reverse complement.
TTGTTGTTACATTTGTATCCGCAGTTACCGTTGTTGTTATTACCGCAGTGCCTTTTGTATGGATTGCCGCATGGAGTGTTATTACTGTTGTAACTGTTGTTTGTATTGGAATACGCGTGTTGATTTTGATTTCCATATTGAGACGGCATGTGAGTTTGCTGTTTTTGCTGTACCGCGTATCCAACTGTGGGCGCGCCAGAATTGAGTTGGCAAGCCTGCATGTTTTGCATACCACTAGTATAAACATTGTGGCTGCTGTTTTGCCGCGCGAAGCGCTGATCTTCTAGTAACATGTCGACCGAATCTAAAGCTGTTAAAAAATAATCTGGATCGTCATCCGGAATATGTAAGAGTTTTTCTTTAATGTTGAAAGGCAATTTGGCCTTCAACGCACGGAGTATATCACGTGTTGCGACTGGTTCGTCTAAAAAATGTCCCATGTTCAAGTATTTTTCAAAATATCTGCGTAAGTTGCCATTTTTACTGTTAAAAGTTTCAGGTTCTAGAATTTGTCTTCTGAGTCGCTCCTGGACGGATTGCGACCAGAATTTGTTCAGAAAAGCACGCTCAAACTCACTGTACGTGGTACATACGTCAGCTTGACTGTATGCCCAGACAGCTGCATCGCCTTGGATGTAACCGACAATATATGAAATCTTTTTCCGGTCACTCCAAGTGCGTGGAAATGCGTTACTAAAAGATTTAAGAAAAATCACCGGATGAATGGTTCGTTTTTCTGGGATAAAAATCTGAAATTGCCTGTGTTTTATTAAGCTTTCTTCTTCCTTTGCATTATGATATGGATTTGTTCCACTGTAATTACTGCAATGCTCAGCTGGCGAGTAATTACGATAATGTTGCTGTGGTTTACCACGATAATAGCTTGTGTTTGTGTTTGCCCGTTGTGGTATGTGTTGTTGTCGTGGTGTGTTTTGTTCTTGTGTGTATGTTGTGTACGGTATGTGTGCGTCACACTCGTATGTATATTGGTTTCTGAACTGTACATTTTGACTGATATTTTCGTTACATTCAGACTGTGGTTGATCGGTGAATTGCGTCACTGGTGCAGTGACAGACTGTACTGCGTCACTAATCAGCTGTTTGTTATTAGTGATGTATTCCGCTACGGAGTCGTGCACAATTGTTGGTAAATTTTCACGTATGCATCTATCAAAATGTTTGTCTTTGTTCTCTACCCAATCATGAAATTCTTTATTAATATTTTGAAAATGAGCTGTGGCATCAGATTGTAAGATGTCAGTCAGGTGTTGTTCAACATCGTCAAATTTATTCTGCACGTCAGTAATTCGTTTTTCAAGGTTGTCGTGTACTGATGGATATGTTTGAATTTGTTCAGTAAGAGCTTCACACGTGACATTAAGGTTTTTTACTTGTGTCTGTAAAAGTGCTACGTCATTTGTAGTCTTTTCTTGTCTCGTATTAAGCTTGGAAAATTTCGTACTGAGTTCAGTCATCTGTTTGGTCAGTGTGGCGTCTATAAGTTCCACACGTTTACACAAAGTGTCGCTACCTGTCTTGAGTGCTATGAGGTCAGATTTAATTTCGTCATTTTGTGTCTTTAACTGTTCATTTTGTGTCTTTAAGGTTGCCATGTTTTCCGCGTTCTGCATCCTTAAGGTTGCCATGTTTTCCGCGTTCAGTTTCATTAGCATTTGTAACATGTTGGCAATGTTTACTGTTTGCAAGGTCTCTGCCCCCGCCGCGTCATTAGACGTGACGTCATGTATTAGCATGGGCTCTGACTGAGACTTTGAAATTTTTGCGGTGGACGGCCTATTGTCAAAATTTCCGTTAACACTTGCGTCAATATTTGATGAATCGTCACTACCGGTTGCTGTCGTAAAGTCATTTTCTAACATTTGTCTCTCGTCCGAGTCGGATTGCGTCTGAATAGTATGTCTTTGCTGTTCCATCTTTGCGTATTGTTTTCTAGTTATGACCATGCCACACGTGATATATGTTTCAAGAAAATAATGTTTGACACTGGTTTTAAAATAAAATGCAGTTGAGCATGAATCGCTCGTAGCAACAATGGCTGTTTGTTAAATTTAAAAATGTAGACTGTATATCGGATTATTCTTAATGGCTGCTGGCCATGTTACAACGTATCGTACAGAAGTCGGCCATATTGTACACTCGTGTATTGGTATTGTTGCAGGAGTTATTGTTTAAGGAAAAGTACTGAGAATGAAATTTATCACTGAAAACTGCTACGCGCGAAAGAAATACTACAGAATCTACTGAAGAGCTAATACATTGAATTATGCGTCTGGTCAAGCCTGCCAATGCAAAGATGCTGCGTCTTACCTTATTTTGCTGGAAGCTTCATTGCGTCTTCCCGCAAAATTTTGTAATTGGCAAATATCTTCAGATTTTTGTTATTTCTCATATAGTCAAGTCCAGGTCCAGAAAGTTGATTTTTCACATGAAACAAAGAGAACAATGTAACAAATGACAAAATAACAAGTCCTGTCACGGTCGCCAATATAAAATAAATAAAATAAAATAATAAAATAAAATATTAATTATGTATAATAGTGATAGTGATTGGTTGTAATAAACGTTGCCTTATCTGGAGCATGGACTTTTAATTATTCGGTATCAGACGCTTGACAATGGCTATTTGGAAAAGGCAATGTAACTCGTAGATGACCGTGAAAGAAAACTAAAATAATCGGACTTCGTAATTAAATCGTTTCCAAAGACTGCTGCGGTAGGTACGGACTCATGATCTAATCTCAATATTACAATGATTTGCCAGCCATGCCAATACGTCGTACAGAGGTGATTGTCTACTAAACATAAAAAAGTTACACAGTTAGTTAAATCAGATATATTCAATGAAATAGCCTACAGTTCATAATCCTACTTACTTTCATAAATATAAATTCATTACAGAATCGAGTGCCTAGTGTGGTTGCAACTCGCAGTATTCTTCTATAACATGAAAATATGGCGGTGTGCCAGACAATAAAATAAAATACGTGCTTCTCGCACCACTTCTACCTGAGCTCTCCCTTCTCTTAATCAAACATAAGAGTAACGTAATTATTCTTTTGTCTTTATCAGCGACACAGCGCTGCAGTTGTGTGCCATAGGCTTTATTTATTAGTCACTGATTATTTATTTAATTAATATTTCGCGTTTCCGCGGAAACTCACGCTCGGCATGCAAATGTGCCTTTATATTGCCCCCTGAATTGCGAGGCGAAAGGACACACCTGCAGGCGAGCAATTCACCTAAAGGCACAAGAAAATCTAAGTTATCTACAACTATTCACATGACTTACATTATACTGTATATTATATACAAAATTTGAATGACGCGCGTGCGCCGTGAAAGTTCTTATGTTGGCAAAATAGAGGGCGCGCATGCGCAGATGCGTCAGTGTGACTCTGACACTGCCGTTATATCGTAAATTTAGATCACGCGGCACAGTATTGCAGTTCATATTGTTCGTGTGCGCGCGCATTTCTTAATCGTTGCACAAAAAAAATATTCCACCAAGATTACATATGAAGACTACATTCTATAACAGGTAACTTAGTTTTAAATTTACAATATTTGTTATATCACAATACAACTCAGATTGTTGAATGTTCTTAGTTACATAGTATTGTTTTGAAATACTTCAAAGAAAAATGTCCGTATGTTTCAGGTGCGTCGACCTATTCACATCGTGTCGTTATTACAGTTCATATTCATCTGCTGCGCAATAATTTTTTCACAGGTTAGTATCATCGTTGTATAACAACGTGATTAAAACATAAGCGTGTCCATTTCCATTATAGTCGTTATGATGCAGTTCGTTGTGACTAAAAAACATTGTTTATTACAGATCTGACGTGACCCGTTAGTAATTGGTCCACGTGCAGTTCGTTTTTTACATTCCGTGGAAGCTTGGTTGCAGAACCTCGGACGGCACATAGCTGGCGTGGATCCTTGGACAGTCCAGGTAAGAGTGTCCGTCACATTTCGAGAACATTTCATTCCCTGAAGTTCCAACCAAAATTCTTCCACCCGTCGTGTTGTTTTCTGGACAGGCACTTTGTGTCCGTTTAATCCAGTTAACATCTTGAAGTTAGATACTGTAGTTTTGTCACTAGACGATGCACGAAATATGCACTTCACATTTTCAGTTTTTTTTGCTGAATATAGCTCACCTGAATGTTCGTAGTTATTAATCAAAGAAATGGTTCATCGCGTTTACATAGGTACGATGCATAATGAATGTCATTAACAGTTTCTTTCCCATAGGTTTCTGCGTAGTTGCAGAGTTAGTAATGTTCATTAATGTCCGTGAACAATGGTTCACTATGCAATGACCTTTTGGCACTCGTTTTGTTCAAATTTCTTTTACATAGTAACAGTTACATTATACATCATTGAAAGAGAAGAAAAAAAAATATAAGTAATCATACATACACACGTCACATATTTTCATAGCATAAACATAATACAGTTGCACATAAACATGTTTACATCATCTTTACATAGCTATAAATTATTACATTGTGTCACATTTGATTACATGAATTGCAGATAATCACGTCCTCTTTAAGGGTTTTGCTGGGATTTTATCGATGTTTATTTTGTGATGTCATCTGAAATTAAGATAGGTTAGACACAACATTCATTACATCAGTAGGCAAGACCAGGCATTTTCACTACTCAATAAATATTCAAAATAATAAGAGACGGAAAACTGTTCGATTCCTCGCGTTTTGTGCGTGTGTGTATAGTGTCTGTGTGGCCTTGGCTACTGGTAGATGCTTTTCTTGCTGAGAGATGTGCGTCTAATCTATTTCTCAAAGTAAAAGTTCGCTTCACAGATGACGTCTGTCGGTTCGTCAGGTGTCACACCAAGTCAGTGGTACCTACAGTCACAAATGTTCCGTGAAAAATTTATGTATCATTCACTGCTACGTAATCATAAATTTTACTTTAATATTCAGTCTTCTCGGTGGTGCCGCGGCGTTGAAAGAAAAGTTCTTCTGTCTTCAACTGCGTCACTGGAACCGCTGAAATGAAAATTTCTATACTACTTATAATCTATGTTGTAATTTGTTTTAGTTCTTGCCACACAGCAGGTCGTTGAGATAACGGTACGTTATATGTCTTGTGGTAGAAGATCTTGTGAGGCTTAACTTCAATCCTGTACACATACGTGTTGATAACACCTAATCGTTTGGTAAAAACTTGTAAATATTTGGATAACACTTCCTGTAGTTTTATACGTTCATGTACACTGAGAGCTGTAGCTTCATTTATCTTATGATCAAGCAATGTTTTCAAGTCCATTAGCTCTGTGTCAGATGAGTGTGTGTGCGTGTCTTGAATGTCATTGTCAAGTACTAACTGAACCTTGTACCCTGTACAGTGTTTGTCATGCTTTAGAGTTCTCCTGTCCAAATCAATAATAATTACACTGCCTTTATCATTTAAAATGCATTTACCTTTGGAGAAGTCTATAATGCAGTCCTTCTCGCTCATAATATCTATTCCTAATATGCAATTTGTCACAAGGTTTTGTACAACCAGGAATGGCCATTGTACGGTTCCATTCCCTATTTTAATGTTTACAAAAACTTGCTTCGTAACCCTACATGACTTATTACCTAGAGCAGTAGTTATTTTACAGTTTTGGGCAGGAAACTCAGGCACAGGCTCCAATTCACACATCTTTTTATAGAAATTAAAAGACAAAACGCTCACAGCTGCACCTGTATCTAAGATAATAGTAGTTGGAATTCCACCTACTACACCAGTAGTAGATGCTAAAACAATTTCATTTGTGTTTGAACGACATTGTGTACTGTCTTGCAAAAGTTCATCTGATATATTGTCATTGTGGTTGTATCTTATAAATAAAACAGGTAGTTTTTGTTTAGAATTATTAGGCATATCATTATTTTGTTGTTCAATTGTGGTGTCAAATAACTGATTAACATTGAAGTCGCCCCCCAAGAAATCTTCAGCCACGACCCGGGGCATAGAAGTGACTGTTTCTAGTTTGTTGGATTAGCATTTGTACTAGGCACTGACACAGATTGAGGCTGTGTATCAGGTGTCATTTCTATTATATTCACATTCGGATATTGCCTGTTACGATCTCCAAACTCTTGCGGTTGTTGTTGCTGTTGCGCATTACAACTTACCTGTCGGTCGTAAGGTATGCTCCAATTTTGTCCTGGTGGCTGCTGTGGTCAAGCAGTGTTTGAATGAAAGAATTGATCGTTACGAGTCCAGCCTTGACGCTGTCTTGGCTCGTAGTTATTATTATTTCTATTTCTGTTTGTGTTTTTGTTGTTACATTTGTATCCGCAGTTACCGTTGTTGTTATTACCGCAGTGCCTTTTGTATGGATTGCCGCATGGAGTGTTATTACTGTTGTAACTGTTGTTTGTATTGGAATACGCGTGTTGATTTTGATTTCCATATTGAGACGGCATGTGAGTTTGCTGTTTTTGCTGTACCGCGTATCCAACTGTGGGCGCGCCAGAATTGAGTTGGCAAGCCTGCATGTTTTGCATACCACTAGTATAAACATTGTGGCTGCTGTTTTGCCGCGCGAAGCGCTGATCTTCTAGTAACATGTCGACCGAATCTAAAGCTGTTAAAAAATAATCTGGATCGTCATCCGGAATATGTAAGAGTTTTTCTTTAATGTTGAAAGGCAATTTGGCCTTCAACGCACGGAGTATATCACGTGTTGCGACTGGTTCGTCTAAAAAATGTCCCATGTTCAAGTATTTTTCAAAATATCTGCGTAAGTTGCCATTTTTACTGTTAAAAGTTTCAGGTTCTAGAATTTGTCTTCTGAGTCGCTCCTGGACGGATTGCGACCAGAATTTGTTCAGAAAAGCACGCTCAAACTCACTGTACGTGGTACATACGTCAGCTTGACTGTATGCCCAGACAGCTGCATCGCCTTGGATGTAACCGACAATATATGAAATCTTTTTCCGGTCACTCCAAGTGCGTGGAAATGCGTTACTAAAAGATTTAAGAAAAATCACCGGATGAATGGTTCGTTTTTCTGGGATAAAAATCTGAAATTGCCTGTGTTTTATTAAGCTTTCTTCTTCCTTTGCATTATGATATGGATTTGTTCCACTGTAATTACTGCAATGCTCAGCTGGCGAGTAATTACGATAATGTTGCTGTGGTTTACCACGATAATAGCTTGTGTTTGTGTTTGCCCGTTGTGGTATGTGTTGTTGTCGTGGTGTGTTTTGTTCTTGTGTGTATGTTGTGTACGGTATGTGTGCGTCACACTCGTATGTATATTGGTTTCTGAACTGTACATTTTGACTGATATTTTCGTTACATTCAGACTGTGGTTGATCGGTGAATTGCGTCACTGGTGCAGTGACAGACTGTACTGCGTCACTAATCAGCTGTTTGTTATTAGTGATGTATTCCGCTACGGAGTCGTGCACAATTGTTGGTAAATTTTCACGTATGCATCTATCAAAATGTTTGTCTTTGTTCTCTACCCAATCATGAAATTCTTTATTAATATTTTGAAAATGAGCTGTGGCATCAGATTGTAAGATGTCAGTCAGGTGTTGTTCAACATCGTCAAATTTATTCTGCACGTCAGTAATTCGTTTTTCAAGGTTGTCGTGTACTGATGGATATGTTTGAATTTGTTCAGTAAGAGCTTCACACGTGACATTAAGGTTTTTTACTTGTGTCTGTAAAGGTGCTACGTCATTTGTAGTCTTTTCTTGTCTCGTATTAAGCTTGGAAAATTTCGTACTGAGTTCAGTCATCTGTTTGGTCAGTGTGGCGTCTATAAGTTCCACACGTTTACACAAAGTGTCGCTACCTGTCTTGAGTGCTATGAGGTCAGATTTAATTTCGTCATTTTGTGTCTTTAACTGTTCATTTTGTGTCTTTAAGGTTGCCATGTTTTCCGCGTTCTGCATCCTTAAGGTTGCCATGTTTTCCGCGTTCAGTTTCATTAGCATTTGTAACATGTTGGCAATGTTTACTGTTTGCAAGGTCTCTGCCCCCGCCGCGTCATTAGACGTGACGTCATGTATTAGCATGGGCTCTGACTGAGACTTTGAAATTTTTGCGGTGGACGGCCTATTGTCAAAATTTCCGTTAACACTTGCGTCAATATTTGATGAATCGTCACTACCGGTTGCTGTCGTAAAGTCATTTTCTAACATTTGTCTCTCGTCCGAGTCGGATTGCGTCTGAATAGTATGTCTTTGCTGTTCCATCTTTGCGTATTGTTTTCTAGTTATGACCATGCCACACGTGATATATGTTTCAAGAAAATAATGTTTGACACTGGTTTTAAAATAAAATGCAGTTGAGCATGAATCGCTCGTAGCAACAATGGCTGTTTGTTAAATTTAAAAATGTAGACTGTATATCGGATTATTCTTAATGGCTGCTGGCCATGTTACAACGTATCGTACAGAAGTCGGCCATATTGTACACTCGTGTATTGGTATTGTTGCAGGAGTTATTGTTTAAGGAAAAGTACTGAGAATGAAATTTATCACTGAAAACTGCTACGCGCGAAAGAAATACTACAGAATCTACTGAAGAGCTAATACATTGAATTATGCGTCTGGTCAAGCCTGCCAATGCAAAGATGCTGCGTCTTACCTTATTTTGCTGGAAGCTTCATTGCGTCTTCCCGCAAAATTTTGTAATTGGCAAATATCTTCAGATTTTTGTTATTTCTCATATAGTCAAGTCCAGGTCCAGAAAGTTGATTTTTCACATGAAACAAAGAGAACAATGTAACAAATGACAAAATAACAAGTCCTGTCACGGTCGCCAATATAAAATAAATAAAATAAAATAATAAAATAAAATATTAATTATGTATAATAGTGATAGTGATTGGTTGTAATAAACGTTGCCTTATCTGGAGCATGGACTTTTAATTATTCGGTATCAGACGCTTGACAATGGCTATTTGGAAAAGGCAATGTAACTCGTAGATGACCGTGAAAGAAAACTAAAATAATCGGACTTCGTAATTAAATCGTTTCCAAAGACTGCTGCGGTAGGTACGGACTCATGATCTAATCTCAATATTACAATGATTTGCCAGCCATGCCAATACGTCGTACAGAGGTGATTGTCTACTAAACATAAAAAAGTTACACAGTTAGTTAAATCAGATATATTCAATGAAATAGCCTACAGTTCATAATCCTACTTACTTTCATAAATATAAATTCATTACAGAATCGAGTGCCTAGTGTGGTTGCAACTCGCAGTATTCTTCTATAACATGAAAATATGGCGGTGTGCCAGACAATAAAATAAAATACGTGCTTCTCGCACCACTTCTACCTGAGCTCTCCCTTCTCTTAATCAAACATAAGAGTAACGTAATTATTCTTTTGTCTTTATCAGCGACACAGCGCTGCAGTTGTGTGCCATAGGCTTTATTTATTAGTCACTGATTATTTATTTAATTAATATTTCGCGTTTCCGCGGAAACTCACGCTCGGCATGCAAATGTGCCTTTATAGTCTCCAACAATAGAGACCAGTCCGCTGAAGCCTTCTGGACAATGTTTGTCTCCATACAACACGTCCAGTGGATGCTGCGAGATCAGATGCCAGTTACCATGCAGTACTTAGCGGGTACCATCGTGCCCTTACATCTAAATAACGGTCCCCTCTTTCTGATATTACACGTGTTCGGCCCTGCCCTGACCTTGGGATACTGTTTTGCACCTGCTGATGCCCCTACTCTTTTCATTCCGCCCCCTCCCCTGCTGCACCTTGCTCCCCCCTCCTTTTCCATCCTCTCCGGCCCCTCTTTCGGCAGGTCCCACCTGGCAGTTTTATTCCTCATCGTGTGTGCTCCAAGTGGGTTTAAAGTGTGTTGTTCTGGAGTGTTTTTAATAATGTGGTCAACTTTTAACCTGTGTGTGTGACTTCAGCGTCTTTTTTGTGTTCTACGAATCACCAACTGTGTTTTTTAACTTTATGTCGACTTTTTTAATTGTCCCTCCATGGATGTCTCGATGTCAGTGTATTTTTACCCCCATTATCTCCCCTTACTCTGTTTTATGTCCCCTTACTCTGTTTTATCGCCTTATATGTACATTTTATTCTTATATTAGTTTTCCTGTCACTCGGCTGAAGAGTGGGGGATTGTGCCACTGACAGCCCTCCCCTGCCCATATGTGGCAGGGGAATGAAATCACAATAAAGAAAAAACTAGCCTCGGCTGCACTAGAAGAGCCATTATCCCAACTCTTTAGTCATGATGTGTGCATTGTATTAATTGCTTGCAAGGAAATTGTGTATATCGAAGGACATTGATTGTTTACATGTCGCCCCTTGCTTGTGACACTTCATTGTAACTGCAATAGAAAAAACCATTAACGTGATTTCCTTTAATGTTGTCTAGCTATACGAGAAAACAGCTTCCTAGGCACCCTGTATTAGATGAGTCGGCAGTATCCCACATTGGCGATGAGGATGGGATAAAGTCATAGCTGAATTAAAGAATTGCAAGATAGCGGAGTTATTGCGCCCATTCAAGTTAGTCAATGGGCAAGTCCATTGGTTCTGCTCCCCACACCTTCAGGTCGCATTCGCCTCTGTGTTGACTTTTAAGTCTACAGTCAACCCACAAACTGTGACTGATACTTATCCATTGTCACGCCCAGAGGATCTCATGGACAGATTAGGCGCTGGTCGCTACTTTTCAAAAATTGATTTGCGCAATGCGTATCTTCAAATACCGTTCGATAAAGAATTCAAAAAGCATGTGTAGTAAATACTCATTTGGGCTTGTTTAAATATCTGTGTTTGCCTTTTGGCAGTGCTTCCGCATCCACCATTTTCCAACTGTATTTGGAGCAGCTGACTATGCAAGTACCAAACTGTTCCAACTACACTCCTGGAAATTGAAATAAGAACACCGTGAATTCATTGTCCCAGGAAGGGGAAACTTTATTGACACATTCCTGGGGTCAGATACATCACATGATCACACTGACAGAACCACAGGCACATAGACACAGGCAACAGAGCATGCACAATGTTGGCACTAGTACAGTGTATATCCACCTTTCGCAGCAATGCAGGCTGCTATTCTCCCATGGAGACGATCGTAGAGATGCTGGATGTAGTCCTGTGGAACGGCTTGCCATGCCATTTCCACCTGGCGCCTCAGTTGGACCAGCGTTCGTGCTGGACGTGCAGACCGCGTGAGACGACGCTTCATCCAGTCCCAAACATGCTCAATGGGGGACAGATCCGGAGATCTTGCTGGCCAGGGTAGTTGACTTACACCTTCTAGAGCACGTTGGGTGGCACGGGATACATGCGGACGTGCATTGTCCTGTTGGAACAGCAAGTTCCCTTGCCGGTTTAGGAATGGTAGAACGATGGGTTCGATGACGGTTTGGATGTACCGTGCACTATTCAGTGTCCCCTCGACGATCACCAGTGGTGTACGGCCAGTGTAGGAGATCGCTCCCCACACCATGATGCCGGGTGTTGGCCCTGTGTGCCTCGGTCGTATGCAGTCCTGATTGTGGCGCTCACCTGCACGGCGCCAAACACGCATACGACCATCATTGGCACCAAGGCAGAAGCGACTCTCATCGCTGAAGACGACACGTCTCCATTCGTCCCTCCATTCACGCCTGTCGCGACACCACTGGAGGCGAGCTGCACGATGTTGGGGCGTGAGCGGAAGACGGTTGCGAATGGTCCTCGCCGATACCCCAGGAGCAACAGTGTCCCTAATTTGCTGGGAAGTGGCGGTGCGGTCCCCTACGGCACTGCGTAGGATCCTACGGTCTTGGCGTGCATCCGTGCGTCGCTGCGGTCCGGTCCCAGGTCGACGGGCACGTGCACCTTCCACCGACCACTGGCGACAACATCGATGTACTGTGGAGACCTCACGCCCCACGTGTTGAGCAATTCGGCGGTACGTCCACCTGGCCTCCCGCATGCCCACTATACGCCCTCGCTCAAAGTCCGTCAACTGCACATACGGTTCACGTCCACGCTGTCGCGGCATGCTACCAGTGTTAAAGACTGCGATGGAGCTCCGTATGCCACGGCAAACTGGCTGACACTGACGGCGGCGGTGCACAAATGCTGCGCAGCTAGCGCCATTCGACGGCCAACACCGCGGTTCCTGGTGTGTCCGCTGTGCCGTGCGCGTGATCATTGCTTTTACAGCCCTCTCGCAGTGTCCGGAGCAAGTATGGTGGGTCTGACACACCGGTGTCAATGTGTTCTTTTTTCCATTTCCAGGAGTGTATTTGGACGGTATTGTCGTAGCAGGTCTTACACCTGAAGAACATATTGCAAATTTGCGTGCTTTGTTTGGTGTGTTATCTGATGCAGGACTAAAGTGTAGACTGGACAAGTGTGCTTTTTTTAAATCTGAGTCGCAGTATCTTGGTCATAAACAGTCAAGGTGTATATCCTCTTCAGTCACATTTGTTAGCCATACGAGACTTGCCATTTCCTCGCAATGTCACAGAATTGCAGTCAGTTTTAGGGAAAATGAACTTTATATTGGGTTCATACTGAATGCTGCACAAATCGCAGCTCCATTGCATGGCTCGTGTCGCAAGAATGTCCCCTTTGTTTGGACAGATGAGTGCCAAGTAGCTTTTCGAAAACTTAAAGATGCCTTACTCAGTGATCGATGCTTGGGTCACTTTGATCCTTGCAAACCAGTTGTATTGCAAGTTGACACTTCCTCTTACGGAAATGGTGCAGTGCTTTCGCACAGAATTGGTGGTATAGACAGGCCTATTGCTTTCGCATCAAAAGTGTTGTCCAAGGCTTAGCGTAACTATTCACGAATTGAAAAAGAGGCGTAAGCTATTGTGTATGGTGTCACCAAATACCACCACTATTTGTATGGCACAAAACTCTACTTAGTAACGGATCACAATCCATTGCAGTCTTTCTTTCATCTGATGAAGCTGGTTCCTGTACGAAATGCCCAAAAATTGCAAATATGGGCTTTGCTGTTGTCTCAATACTAGTACGATATGGTGTACCGTTCGACAGCTCAACATGGTAATGTGGACGCACTTTCACGTCTTCCCGTTGGGCGCTGATACAGACTTTGACGCTTCTGCTGCATCTTGTTGTCACATCGATGCTGAGGATTCTGAATTGCTTCAATCTTTTCGCTGAATTATAGAAAAAATGCACAGGCCATGGAACCTAATTCAGATTTAAGCATTTTGCTAACACATCGTGGCCTCGTTCCTTGCATAGCATGAAAAACTGTGTAGTGCGATGATACTTTGCACGTCCGCATAGCCTTGCTACACAGAAAGGAGTCGTTCTTGTTCAAAATGACAGTGGACAGTCAAGTGTGTTGATCCCTAAAGTTTTGTAAAAATAAGTGTTGTAGTTACTTCACCAAGGACGCTGGGGGATTGTTCGTACAAAACAGGCAGGGAATGGACACCCAAATAGAACAGATGCCGTTACAGTGTCATGCATGTATGGACAATCAGTCCGATCCTCCACAAAAATTCTCTGCTTGGCCTCAGTCGCAATCACCATGGCAACATGGGCACATAGACTTTGCGGGAACTCTTGGAACACTCGTTGTTTGATTGTGGTTGGCTCATATAGGAAGTTTCCTCTCCTGTGACAAAGAACTCGAAACATCACGTAGCACAACTCAGGTGTTGTCGTCTATTTCTTGCCTCCAAGGTTTACCTGAAGTCATGGTGTCAATGGTCCTCAGTTCATGTCAAATGGATTTGAAACATTCTGTGAACGCAATGTCATACAGCATCTAACTAGTGCACCGTTCCATCCACAGCCAAACGGCGAAGCAGAACTGCAGAACCTTCAAGCAGCAGATGGCCAAACTTTATGCCGCTGACACCAGGGATCAAGCACTACAACTGTATCTCGCCTCCTCTTGTTTGCTCTCACGAGATGGACCATCGCTGGCGGAATTGCTTCACGGCCTCCCCCATCGGACACTCTACATCTGCTCCACCCTCCTGAGCATCCGGCGCCAAAGGAAGGCCGTAAGTATAGCTTCGCTCCACATGATATTGTTTTTTACAGGGTTCTTAGCAGCAGCAGACGGTGGACGCGGGACGAGATCGTCCGTCGACTTCGCGCTTACATGTATCTTATTTCAGGTCCAGATGGCTTGCAGCGCCGACATCAACATCAACTTCACCACTGTCATGTGTACGATGATCTTTGTGTCTCTTTTCGCTCAGATTCACGGATCCCGAGGACAGCGCCGTCACAGCAGCCGTCAGAGGATGTCATCTCGACACTGCGGTGCGACCCCATGGAGACAGAGCCTTCACCTCCTCTACCGCCTTTCGTCTTTCCGATGGAGCTGGACTCGCCCACAACGCAGCCGCCAACGCCTTCCCCATGTGGCCTCTGGAGGTGGACGCGTCCCCTTCTCGTCGTTTTCCGGGGAACGTTTCCGCCAGACCGAAGGCCGGATGGCGGGATACGACTGGTATCTTGACGTACCCTGCAGCCACAGCTCCCAGTCCAGCGCCACGTCCACCCTCCAGCCTCTCCCGCCGTTGCCCCGCTCCCTAGGCGACGACGGTCCGTCGCTTTGAGGGGGAGCAATGTTCTGGCGTAACATCAAGCGCCGGTACGTTGGCCCAGAATGTAACTGCAGAGAAGGCTGTGAGACGACGTCAGCCAGTAGAACGCTGACTAGGACAACACCACGACAGGAGTGGCACTTATACCAATATCAGCGCCGCTCCAGCTGGTCTCGACCGCACAAGAAGAGCCGCACTAGAAGACGAGCCGTATTCCTGGCTCTTTAGTCGTGACTTGAGCATTGTATTAATTCCTTGCATGGAAATTGTCTATATCGAAGGACATTGATTATTTACATGCCGCCCCTTGCTTACGACACCTCATTGTAACTCCGCTAAATTACTTTACTTTACTGTAATTAAAACCATTAATGTGATTTGCTTGAATGTTGTTTAGCTCTCCGAGAAAACACCCTATTGTAGACGAGTGGGCAGGACCCTACAGTTTGTGTGTTGTGTTGTTCTGTGCTGTGTAAGGTTTTGTGTGTTGTGTGTTCGTTCCTTTTCTGTTTACAAATTTGTAGACTTCATTTCTCCATCATACATTTATGATGTAACCATTTTCTTCTGCTATTTGTTTTGTTGTGTTTAGCTCCTGTGTGTAATTCTGTTTGCTTATGGGCGTTCTGTTCAATCTATGCAGCATGAATCTGCTTGTGTGCCACCAGGTGGTTCAATAGATTGTGAGTCGTGGTGCTCATGGTTGTCAGTTTCCTCGATATTATGAAGTCATGAGTGTTGTACGTTTTTCGTGTGGTGACTCCACAAAATTTAGTGTGTTGTCTGTTTCTGTTTCCAGTGTGAAGTGAATTTTTGGATGTAAGTTGTTTGTCATGTTGTGTAGCTGCTCTCTCTCTCTCTCTCTCTCTGTGTGTGTGTGTGTGTGTGTGTGTGCGTGTGTGTGTCTGCGCGCACGCGCGCTAGTGTGGGGCATATTATGTCATCGATATAATGAGTCCCGGCTATAACTATGTATTTTTTGGTTTTTTTATGTGTGTGAAGATTTTGTTCTCGATGTTATTCACGAATATGTTGGCTAGGTAGGAGGCCACTAGTTGCTGATCGCGTTGGCAGTGTTTTGCATCCTGATTGAGTTCATCCTTTATTTTCAAGTGACACCAGGCTTCAGCTTTTCTGTCAGTTGAAACATGTGTTCTATTCATACGTCCATTCAACTAAAACCACTGTTTAATAGTTTAGTTGACTGAGTTATCCAGACTTCCTTCTGAGTGAAAGCAGTCTGTAGTAGTTTTGTCAGGTGAAGTGAAGCAGCGGCGTACAATAATAAAAACAGCTGTGCACATACCCCCAATAAGGTCACCCCACCCCCATGCGTACATGAAGACATCTCAATGAGTACACCAAAATTGAAATATTTATTTAATTATTTACTGAAAAACGAATTCTTCTTCCACCATTTGAAACTGTTAAAATAGATCGCTGCACAAAAAATTGTTCCAAATGCAATTTGGCAACACGTGACTGATAAAGTACGTACGCTTGGTTGGGAGTTAGTTGTTGAACAAGCATAAAAGTTCTCTTAGGGGTGTGTGACAAAGAAAGGATACACGCTAGATTTTTGAACTGTTCGTATTCTGCTTTCCTGAACAGGTGTGGTGACGACGACCACCCATCAATCAATCAATCTATTTTCATCCTGAGAGTCCGTTTCCGCACGTTTCACGTCAGCGCCCTACTGCTGGCAGGGCCAGGAACGCAACCGGCACGAGGAGGTGGCGGCGTGGACGGCGCGGCGCGGCGCGGCGCAGGCGCAGTGCCGCTAGCAAGCGCTCACTGGCCACCTCCTCCCGCCGGCTGTTCACCTGGTCCTTGCAGCAGCAGGGCGCTGACGTGGAGCGTGCGGAAACGGACCACAAGGGGAACCTCCCATCGCACCCCCCTCAGATTTAGTTTAGTTTAGTTTAGTTGGCACAGTGGATAGACAGATAGGCCTTGAAAAACTGAACACAGATCAATCGAGAAAACAGGAAGAAGTTGTGTGGAACTATGAAAAAAATAAGCAAAATATACAAACTGAGTAGTCCGCGCAAGACAGGCAACATCAAGGAGAATGTGAGCTTAGGAGCGCTGTGGTCCTGTGGTTAGCGTGAGCAGCTGCGGAACGAGAGGTCCTTTCTTTATTTTCGCAAAGTTATGATCGTTCGTTCATTGACGTCTCTGTTCACTGTAATAAGTTTAATGTCTGTGTTTTGCGACCGCAAAACTGTGCGATTAATAGACGAAAGGACGTGCCTCTCCAATGGGAACCGAAAACATTTGATCGCAAGGCCATAGGTCAACCGATTCCTCCACAGGAAAACATGTCTGATATATTCTATATGACACTGGTGACGGCATGTGCGTCACATGACAGGAATATGTTGTCGACCCACCTAACTTGTACACTTGGGGAATGGGTAAAAGATTCCTCTACCTTGCCCGATTTAGGTTTTCTTTTGGATATGATAATCCACTCCCAAAAAAGTGATGAAAACATAAGATTTTGTCACATAAACTGCAACAAATGAATGCAACAGTTTCACAGTCGCACAGTTTTCCCTATGCTCTGTCAAAACATATGTTGTTAACGTTTTCAAATTTTTCCGTGTGTAGACCGTCAAATCCTGCATATGTCCAAGCAAATCTGAAATGACCTGGAATTTTGGAGAGCGAAGTTGATTATGTGTGAGTGCCTGAACTTTGATAATTGTCTGAAAATAAAAAATTAAACTTTTCACTCGAGGGACGACTTGAACCAAGGACCTCTCGTTCGGCAGCTGCTCACGCTAACCAGGGGACAACGGCGCTCCTGAGTTCACACTCTCATTGATGTTGCCTATCTTGCGCATAGACTACTCAGTTTGTATATTTTGCTTATTTTTTTCTTAGTTCCACACAACTTCTTCCAGTTTTCTCGATTGATCTGTGTTCAGTTTGTAAGTAGGCTGTTTAGGTTTTTTTATTGGTAACGTCACCTCTGTATGAAAATCACTGGCTGTGCTGTGTGCAGTCTGTGGCTGCTTTGCATTGTTGTAATACTCGCCATTGTAGTGCTAGGCAGCTGGCTGTGAACAGCGCGTAGCGTTGCGCAGTTGGAGGTGAGCCGCCAGCAGTGGTGGATGTGGGGAGAGAGATGGCGGAGTTTTGAAATTTGTCATGAACTGCTATATTTATATATGATGATATCAAGGTAAATACATTGTTTGTTCTCTATTAATATCTTTCATTTGCTAACTATCCCTATCAGTAGTTAGTGCCTTCCATAGTTTGAATCTTTTATTTAGCTGGCAGTAGTGGCGCACGCTATATTGCAGTAGTGGGAGTAACCAAGATTTTTGTGAGGTAAGTGATTTGTGAAAGGTACAGGTTAATGTTACTCAGGGCCATTCTTTTGTAGGGAATTCTGAAAGTCAGATTGCGTTGCGCTAAAAAATATTGTGTTTCAGCTTAAGCACAGTCCTGTAAAAATGTTCAAAGGGGAAGTTTCATATGTCGACCCTTAGCCGAGGATACCTCACTGGAATCTTCTGATTTTTTCTTGTAGTTTGTGTAATTAGTGTAGCTTTTGTTTATTGCTAGCGCGTAATTATAGAGAGAATTTCCTTTGTGGTTGTAGTTTTTCATTGTGGTACAGTAAAACAGTTGTAGCATGCATGCAGTTTTACACCAAGTATTTCTCAGCTGCGCGTGCAATTAACTAGATATTTTTTCGGTGCTATGTTAATGTGTTCTCTTATTTTTGCTCTTCCAATTGTGCTTTTCTGTGTTATCGTGTGAAATATTGTGACAATAATGGCGTGTGAAAAACGTAACACTAGGCTCCAAAGTAAACTGAGAAATGACAGTGAAAACGAAAGCAGTGTGTTAGCGCCATCGAGTAATGAATTAACTGATGTTCAAAGTAGTAATTTGTGCATAGGGAAATGGAGCGGGCGGCAAACAATGGCGTGGACAGTGAAACAATTAGTGAAGAGGGAAGCATTATCGATCGATCGGTCAGCAACAGCTCGCCTCATGAATCGGGAATGACACGACACAATTTTGCAAATACTGTAAATTCAGGTTTGGGTCCTCACCGTTTTCTTAAATAAGTCAAGACACAATTTCTGCTTGTCAAAATGTAAATGTTGCCGGTGCAAATGCAGTGCCGAAAAGCATAGAGAAACAGATTCCAGACACTAATACATTATTATTGCAATTAATGCAACAAATGGAACAAAATCAGAGACAAATGGAACCAAATCTCAAAAAGTTAGACACAATGGAACAAAATCAGAGACAAACACAGCAACAGTTAGACACAATGGAACAAAGTCAGAGACAAACGCAGCAAAAGCTTCAAAAGATAGACTCATTGGAACAAATTCTTGAACAAACACGTGAAGATTTAACTACTGAGCTACATAACATTGAATCGAAATGTCAAAAAGTCTGTAATGACGTAAAAACACAAATTTGTGAGCATTTCCAACCTATTTTTTCGCGGCATGAAAATGCACTACAGAATCACGAAGCAGCCATAAAAGAACTGCAAACTACTGTTCACGAAAATCATGAGACCTTGCAAGCTAAATTTGACTCAGTTGCATCTACCGATTCGGTTACGCAACTTGCAAAAACTCAGGAAAACTTAAAGGACACAGTAGATACTCTGAAACTTGGTTCAGAAAAACACACTGAGGATATGTGTTCACTATCGGAGAAAGTAGCCGAACTTTCGGATCAGTTCACTAACTTATCTACGAAGGTAGATGATAATCTGAATGACACAAAACCGGTAGTCTTTAATGACACAGAAGAGAGCGAACAAATTAGGAAACTGAAACAAAATCTGAATCAAATTAATACGCAACACCAAAGAGAAATCTGGGAAGTACAAGATCAGCTGACACAGGTAATACAAGAATTACGTATTTCAGAGGACACTCGCGCTCCAGTACGGGAAGAGGGACATAGAAATACGGAACAACCACAAAATAATAACACAGGACATTTCGGAAATTATGAAAGAAATTGGCAAGCGCATTGGATTTTGAGATGGAACCGCCGACACGACGTAACAATGACCGATATGCTACTCGCCGACACGATGATTTTGACTATAAGCTGTTCATTACTACACGTAAATTCAAAACGTTTAAGAATTCTGCCAACGACATTCATCCACAAGCATGGCTCCATCAATTCTCTCATTGTTTTCCTCCCAACTGGTCGTTAGAACACAGATTAGAATTTATGTGTGGCTACTTGGAGAATGAACCAGCTGTAAGAATGCGATTGGTCATTCACGATTGTCACAGTGAAGGAGAATTTTATCATGCCTTCCTCTCAGCGTATTGGTCTCAAGCTACACAAGACCGAGTAAAACATAGCATCATAATGATGAAACGTTTCGAACAATCTGAATTTTCCAGTCTTATGAAATATTTTGAAGACATGTTGCATAAGAATCAGTATCTTTCAAACCCATACAGCCTCTCAGAACTCATCCGCATTTGCTTAATCAAATTACCTGAACATTTATGGCATATTATTTTAGCAGGACGTTGCAAAGACGACATTGAAGCTTTTCAGGGACTGTTACAAGAACTGGAAATTGACACTGACAATCGCGGAACGCGAGAACAGGAGCACAATTACAGGTCACATCTGTCACAATTCCGCGATGACAGAAATAATACACGACAAGGCTATTCTTATAACGTAAATCGTGACCAAAACAGACACCACCCGTATGACAACCGTTGGCAGAGTAGTAATAACTACAGGGAAAGATCACCTCTCCGCGGTAATGACTATTACAGAGACAATCAGAGAAACAGACAATATGGGAACCAAAATAATTATTATTACGGGAGACAGAATAACTTTAGATGCAACGGTCCAGCGTGCAGTTACGATTCAGGGAGAAATTCTCCACCACTTAACCGACAAGAAAGAAACTACAGGAACTACCAACATGACAACAGACGATGTGATCGTAACGACAGACCCGAATTGCATCAGAACTGGCGGGATTTAAACAGGGCAGGGCCTTCTCGTCAGAATGAATTTGTAGAAGTTAGGTCTCCTAATCCCAATAACGGCGCGCGCCAACAAAGAGACAGACAATGACTCGCACAGCAGGCAGCCGCGTGCGCCCGCTGGCTCCGAGAAAAATAACATAAGACGCTAGCCTTGAGAAAAATTTTAGCATTCTTTACCGATGTATACAACATGATAATTGCTTTAAAGTTGAAACTCTGTGCACTAGGAAGAGTAAAGGTTTACACCACATTTCACATGTAAAACCGTTTATTGAGAGATAATCTGCTTTTTAACTTAGTCTTTGCTATAAAATTTTTCACTTCACGCTACTAGTATGCTTTGTCACACTGAGAAACTGTTAACATGCAACAATGTTTGAAGTTAAATATCCAATCAAGAACCAAGAGAACTTATTTAAACAGAAATTACGAATGCATTGTTATTGTGAACAGACGACACAGTGTTATTGTGTGTGTACATTCTTGCTTGTTAGTTGAACAATTACGTAACGACTATCAGGCTTACATACTTAGGACACATACTGGTACTGCTAATGAGATTCTAATGCAACATTTTGGTTTACTTGAAAATACATTCTGGATTTAAAGTACTTTCAGTGAGATACCAGATGACATAGTGGTTAGTTTATATGACAGCTACACGATTTTATCACGACGCTACTAATGAGTGACAATTTACAATGTTGCTTTTGCGCTGTATCTGTTTTATATCTGCACAGTTTTCTGAATTCTTTTGGAAAGAAAAACATGTTTTAGTAGTAACTTTTGTGGTATAGCTACAATGAGACAGCCTTTTTCGTAGCACAACAATACGTTACAGCACAGTACTTTCTTCATCACAGCAATAAGCGTAATAACTAAGATATCTATTCGCTAAGTATTTCATTTTTGTGTATCGTGAGGTAAGTACATTGACTTCTGCAGAACTTAGCTTTCGGAGGACGATAACTACGACACTTCCACAGAGATTATCTTACAACAAGACGCATAGTTTAGCGCTACAGTACACGCATTTGAGTGATTAATTTTGTACTTAAAACATTTATTTTTAAAGATATTTGAAGTACAATGATACAAAGGTATTCCGTGATACATTTCATTCCATTGCTGTAATCTGTAACACCTGAGGGTATTATTCATTTATCCTCAGGGGGGTACACGCCTACTTTGTGTACCATGTGTTTGGCAAGCACAAGGAACCCTAGCTAATATGGTATTTGCTTATACAACTTTACATATCGGTACCATATTTCTCTAACACAGAATTACACAGCTATCTGATTATTTGACAGAGAAACAAACATTCTTTTTGCTACATTAGCGACAGATGTTTACGTAATTACACAGTTGAATAACTTCACACTTATGAAATTGCATTTTGTCAGTACTTTGTAAACTGTTCATATTTTTTCGGAACCATTGTGATATTATGAGAGCTTTGAATGATGTATTTGGTATGGGATCATGATTTTAAAGTATGTTTGAGACAGATGACACTTTTGACATGAGCAGAGAATTTTTTAGGTTTTGAAATTATTGGAGGAAGCTACGACGATTTTGAGAGTTGACTGAGGTATTATGATGTTATTTTTACGACGACGATGTGTATTATGCTGTTGAGGTATGTTTATGATGAACAATTTGATGCTATATGGAGAATTTGATTATGCTATGTATTTATTACGATGAAATAGTGAAGTGTCGTCGCAGGATTGACGTGTCGACGAATATGTATATGTGTAATAAGGTAAGGAGTAATGAATTAGGGACTCTGCTTTGTGGAAAAGGATGTTGGAAACCAAGAATCGTATTTTAGAATTATGAAATGTGTGTAAATGCGTGAATGTATCACAATGCCGGCGAAAATTTTTTGGACACTGTTATATTCATAAGATTTTGTTTCTACACATTTGTAACCAAATTCTCAACCTGTGAATTTTTTTTATATGAGACTGTCACTGTAGCGAAAACTGCTGTCGTAAATATTTTGGTATGAAAGGTAAGTGACCGTGACGTAATTCGTTGTGAGCAGCCAGGTGTGCCAGCCGCCTTGAGAAAAAGCCATTATTGCGAGCCCTTTTCAGTGGCACAGGTAGAAAAAAAAAGGGAGGCCATTATCCTCGCTATTGACGTTCCTTTGTAGAAAGCATCGTAAATACGACACGCTAATAATAACTTGGAAACATTTTTACATCTGCACACCTGATTCTGACAAGTGTCTTTCTACGACAGTTGAGAGAATTTCTACTAACTTATGAAATGTCACATGACTCTTGAATGATATTTTTATGCTTTGGTTTGCGTAATTGCTTATTTCATTTGATATCTGGTTTCCAGCTGTCTTGCAGCATTGGTTTCATAAAATAAAATTAAATGCATTTGCTAATGTGAACACTTTCTGTCAACAGATCTATTAAATAATTACTTTATGATCCACATTCTTCGAAAAAGGAGCTCTTGGAATGGAAAGAACAATAAGAAGGGACTAGTAACAGGAACTGCATACATAATTTTCTTTTCAACTACTTGGTAATTTTTTTGGTAGAGTAAGTTATCGTGATGCATCACTCTAGTGTTAAGATGTGACATAGGTATTAGACATGGCCATTTTTAGTGTAATATTTTTTCTGCTTGAGCTATGTCATGTTTAGAGATAAGTTTTTTTTTTGCTGCTGCTGTTTGCCAGGCATAGTGCTACTGAATTTTAATTTGTGTTACTCTGCTAAGCCAGATTTATTTTTCTTGTTTGCTGCTCATTGCCTTATGTTAGTTGTAATTTATGTTGCTGGCTTCGCCATTTGTATTTTTGATCATTGCTGTTTGTGTTAATTGTTTTGTGCTACTGCATTGCCTCGTCCCTTAGTTTAGCATCTGAGCTCAGTAGATTTAAGTTAGCTTAAGAGGGGGTAGACTATATAAGAGACTGCGCTGCGATGAATTGGAAGAAATGCATTGAGAAGTCATACGAAAAAAGTACAGAAAGCAGGTATAGATAGGACTTTTTGGAAATAGTGAGGAACGAAGGGAGATCT
The DNA here is from genome assembly GCF_023898315.1 of Schistocerca nitens. Lineage (NCBI taxonomy): Eukaryota > Metazoa > Arthropoda > Insecta > Orthoptera > Acrididae > Schistocerca > Schistocerca nitens. The sequence continues at coordinate 1,099,602,993 of NC_064615.1, read as the reverse complement.
CCGAGAAGTAAAGGAAGTTTTGTTTGCAAAATACTGCAGTAAAAGAAACCCTGTCCTTTCCTTGTGTTATCCCACTATGTGTTTGTGTTCCCTTGGGTATTTATGTTTTTCCTGTATTTATATGTTTATCTGATAAGACTTGTGTTGTAGAATTTTTTAATACTAAGCTACATTCACTATGATGAGGAATACTGTTATCCTCAAATATAATTGGCATTAATAATATGTTATTTACCTTGTAAATATGCTTAAACATTATTTGTTCTGTTTTGTTTTAATGCTCATGGGTGAAGTTGATGTTTCGAAAGTTACTCTGATCTTTCATGTATGTACTCATGTCATAATTCCTGTAACACTGATGTATATATTTTTATTCTTTTGTAAAGCCTGTATTACTACAAATGTTATCTGTATTGTTATGTTCTTTAATGATGTATTTTGTACCTTTGTAATTGTATTCTTCTGTTATAAAATTGTAATTGACACCAGGTCATCAAATTAAGTAACTTGTAAGTTACATTTCACTGCACACGTTTCTATTGGTCATAGTATATGGACAATATGTGAGAAGTAGGGACTGTTAGTGTTTGCACGTGTGTTAATAATTCGGCAAGGGACTGGTTAACAGCATTGCTGGTTCTCAGGACAATTCAACAACTTTGTGAGTGCACAAGTGGTGGTTATGGACTTGCTCTATTATCCGCAAGACTCTTCAGTGGTGATTGTGCACCTGCATAGTCACAACAGATGGCTGCTGGCCATCTCTACAATGACCACAGTGGGTCTGCATCTTTGATGACCCACCAGTACCATTATCTCTACAAGGACTACAGTGGGTCTACGTCTTTGATGATCCATCAGTACCATTATCTCTACAAGGACTGCATTGGGTCTGCACCTCTGGTGGCCCACCAATACCGTAATCTCTACCAGGACTACAGTGGGTCTGCTCTGTGATGACCTACCCACCAATACTCTTCAAAACGTCGACTGACTCCGCTGTGGGTTTGCTCTGTTGTGGCCCATGACCTGTCTGCATGTCGAGAGTCAGCACTGTCTTTCCGTTGGAAGGACAACGCTACTTCTTCAGGATTGCATGGAAATCCACTACTTCCGTGTGCATTTTCTTTTCCTGCTCAGACTTTGAGAAAAACACTGCAATGTGATGAATGATCAGGACTGTCTTTATGGACTGTGAGAAAATTTTAGCTTTTGACCAACATTGTATCAATAAGTGTGTGCATTTGATTTCATTGTTATTGTAATTCTGAAAAATTTTTTCAAATCTGTATTGGCCACTGCCCAAACCAATTTGTAAAATTTTTTGTGGGGAGCATGGGGGCTATGTAAGTAGGCTGTTTAGGTTTTTTTATTGGTAACGTCACCTCTGTATGAAAATCACTGGCTGTGCTGTGTGCAGTCTGTGGCTGCTTTGCATTGTTGTAATACTCGCCATTGTAGTGCTAGGCAGCTGGCTGTGAACAGCGCGTAGCGTTGCGCAGTTGGAGGTGAGCCGCCAGCAGTGGTGGATGTGGGGAGAGAGATGGCGGAGTTTTGAAATTTGTCATGAACTGCTATATTTATATATGATGATATCAAGGTAAATACATTGTTTGTTCTCTATTAATATCTTTCATTTGCTAACTATCCCTATCAGTAGTTAGTGCCTTCCATAGTTTGAATCTTTTATTTAGCTGGCAGTAGTGGCGCACGCTGTATTGCAGTAGTGGGAGTAACCAAGATTTTTGTGAGGTAAGTGATTTGTGAAAGGTACAGGTTAATGTTACTCAGGGCCATTCTTTTGTAGGGAATTCTGAAAGTCAGATTGCGTTGCGCTAAAAAATATTGTGTTTCAGCTTAAGCACAGTCCTGTAAAATTGTTCTAAGGGGACGTTTCAAGTTTTTCAAAGCCTATCAACTGTGCCAACTTATAACTAAATCTGAGGGGGGTGCAATGGGGAGGTTCCCTTGTCAGGATGATAGATAGGTGGGTGATAGATTACAATGGTGGTCATCACACCTGTTCAGGAAAGCAGAATACGAACAGTTGCAAAAATCTAGCGTGTATCCTTTCTTTCTCACACACCCCTAAGAGAACTTTTATGCTTGCTACATCGGTGGTTATCGCTGTGTTAAAGAAAATGGCTCCAAGCACTATGGGACTTAACAAAAAAAATGGTTCAAATGGCTCTGAGCACTACGGGACTTAACATCGGAGGTCATCAGTCCCCTAGAACTTAGAACTACTTACACCTAACTAACCTAAGGACATCACACACATCCATGCCCGAAGCAGGATTCGAACCTGTGACTGTAGCAGTCTCACGGTTCCGGACTGAAGCGCCTAGATCCGCACGGCCACCGCGGCCGGCGGGACTTAACAACTGAGGTCATTAGTCCCCTAGACAGAACTACGTAAACCTAACTAACCCAAGGACATCACACACATCCATGCACGAGCCAGGATTCGAACCTGCGACCGTAGCAGCAGCGCATTTCTGGACTGAAGCGCCTACAACCGCTCGGCCACAGCAGCCGGTTCACTGAGTTCTTAGGTTGGGTTTGGGGTTATATATATATATATATATATATATATATATATATATATATATATATATATATATATATATATATCGGTTTTATTCCACACCACTTTAATTTGACAGATGAAACCACTCAAAATAACCAGTTTCTGAAACAACCGATTTCCGGCTTTTTATTGGTGTTTCTTCCTGCAATAAACGTAGAAATCGAACGAAGATTGAAAAAAAAAATAAAAGAAATTCTCTCTTTCAAGCAAGATGCATCTAGAATGAAAATTGTAACGTTGTTGCTTCTAATTTGTTATGGAAGCGGTGCTGATAGACAATAAAAGCGGTTTAAAAGCTGTGAGCTGTCTGGGGAAGTTAACCTTGCATTACTGAGCAACTGTTTCACCAGGTATCCAGTCTAACATTAATGATAATCTTTTAATCGTCATACGACAACCGGTGATATATACACTCCTGGAAATGGAAAAAAGAACACATTGACACCGGTGTGTCAGACCCACCATACTTGCTCCGGACACTGCGAGAGGGCTGTACAAGCAATGATCACACGCACGGCACAGCGGACACACCAGGAACCGCGGTGTTGGCCGTCGAATGGCGCTAGCTGCGCAGCATTTGTGCACCGCCGCCGTCAGTGTCAGCCAGTTTGCCGTGGCATACGGAGCTCCATCGCAGTCTTTAACACTGGTAGCATGCCGCGACAGCGTGGACGTGAACCGTATGTGCAGTTGACGGACTTTGAGCGAGGGCGTATAGTGGGCATGCGGGAGGCCGGGTGGACGTACCGCCGAATTGCTCAACACGTGGGGCGTGAGGTCTCCACAGTACATCGATGTTGTCGCCAGTGGTCGGCGGAAGGTGCACGTGCCCGTCGACCTGGGACCGGACCGCAGCGACGCACGGATGCACGCCAAGACCGTAGGATCCTACGCAGTGCCGTAGGGGACCGCACCGCCACTTCCCAGCAAATTAGGGACACTGTTGCTCCTGGGGTATCGGCGAGGACCATTCGCAACCGTCTCCATGAAGCTGGGCTACAGTCCCGCACACCGTTAGGCCGTCTTCCGCTCACGCCCCAACATCGTGCAGCCCGCCTCCAGTGGTGTCGCGACAGGCGTGAATGGAGGGACGAATGGAGACGTGTCGTCTTCAGCGATGAGAGTCGCTTCTGCCTTGGTGCCAATGATGGTCGTATGCGTGTTTGGCGCCGTGCAGGTGAGCGCCACAATCAGGACTGCATACGACCGAGGCACACAGGGCCAACACCCGGCATCATGGTGTGGGGAGCGATCTCCTACACTGGCCGTACACCACTGGTGATCGTCGAGGGGACACTGAATAGTGCACGGTACATCCAAACCGTCATCGAACCCATCGTTCTACCATTCCTAGACCGGCAAGGGAACTTGCTGTTCCAACAGGACAATGCACGTCCGCATGTACCCGTGCCACCCAACGTGCTCTAGAAGGTGTAAGTCAACTACCCTGGCCAGCAAGATCTCCGGATCTGTCCCCCATTGAGCATGTTTGGGACTGGATGAAGCGTCGTCTCACGCGGTCTGCATGTCCAGCACGAACGCTGGTCCAACTGAGGCGCCAGGTGGAAATGGCATGGCAAGCCGTTCCACAGGACTACATCCAGCATCTCTACGATCGTCTCCATGGGAGAATAGCAGCCTGCATTGCTGCGAAAGGTGGATATACACTGTACTAGTGCCGACATTGTGCATGCTCTGTTGCCTGTGTCTATGTGCCTGTGGTTCTGTCAGTGTGATCATGTGATGTATCTGACCCCAGGAATGTGTCAATAAAGTTTCCCCTTCCTCGGGCAATGAATTCACGGTGTTCTTATTTCAATTTCCAGGAGTATATATATATATATATATATATATATATATATATATATATATATATATATATATATATATATAAGAGAATTTAATTAAAAAGAAATAAATCAGTTTATATTTGGAAATTTATTTTAACATCTATCATTGAAATTTCAGCATATTAAGCTTGAGTCATAACTAAGCTGGTGCCTTATTTAGGACTGTGAAAATGTGAGTTTGTAATCTTACGGAACACATCAAATAGGGAGCCAAGATTGGGAGACTGCATACAACACTGCATTCATAAAATAACACACGAAGAACGTTGAAACATATGCAAGAGGAAATTAACCACAACCAACCGATTCAATTTTCATCCAAAGAAGTTACGTTCGTAGCACAATCCTGTCCGTCATGTAATTACCACACACTGGTATATTAAATTCATACTAACTCTCTGTGAAATCTTTCCGAAAAGAATATCTGAGGGCTACTTTGATGATTACACCACAAGGTACACGTGGTCAATTTGGTTTACACAAAGAGCGTAACTCCACAATAATTTTGATAATTAAAATAAATTACATCGAAACGCAATGTACAAAAGAAAAACCTCGAACTGGTTACTATCGTCTTACTAATCACCTGATGGGTCAAACAGTTGTATAAGCACGTGGTACAGGTCTCACAAAGTACACCCCACGTGGGTTGAACATAAAGAAAAGTTGCTATATTGAAAAATATTGTCAAGACGAGACGTTATAATCTCACGATCTCACGCACATTCGCATTTAAGATTGATGAACTTAGTTAGAGTTACTGATGAACACGTGCTTCCACTTTACTCACAAAGTAGTGACAAAGCAACTACTGGAATATATTCTGAACTTCACACTCGAATTACACTGTGTTGCAATTTAAGATAACATTAGATATTTTAGAGCTAAACCTGAAATAAAGGTGATTACATTTTCAGTTAGGCTGAACTTAAGAAATCCATTGTCCTACGGACTTAGCGGACACACGCTTAGCCGGAGATCTTACCACTTCAGACGCTCGCCGCGGACAGACTGCCGTGGTCCCTTCCTGAGGGGTGCCTCACAAATACAAACAGAAGTGACCAGAGAGGCAGCTTCCTATACCAACATGACAAGGGACGGACAGGACCATACTAAGGATAGAAACCTCTTTGCTTTTAGAAAGCGTAGCTACCTGTTCCGACGTTGGTCCTACTGTTCTCTAGCAGACAGGCTTGTCTGCTACCATCCAGCATGCAACTAGAAATACATTTGCTCATTCATCCTCTCACACAGAAGGGAAGGGGGATGACAGTATCTTATCATATACAGTATATAAAAGAAAGTGGATGTAGGTTCCGTATGAGACTGTGTGACATGAATTACATATAAACTGTGTTTTAAAGTGTAGTAGTGTGACAGATCGTTCTTGTTTATGTGTAAAAGTACACGTTTCACTGCTCAGTCTCCTCCCAGATAGTCAGAAACACCACAGTAAATTTAGAAGAGGAATTTATGCCGTAAATCACAACAGATTTAAGAAGTTAACATGAAAGGAATCCAACAGAGACCTTTCAAAATATCTAATTAAATAGTAAAAAAAATTTATTCCGTTCACCTGTCGTTGCTTTTCTCGAAAAGAGGTAAGTGGTTGAATACTACAAAAAAATCGCCAGTATTCTCCTACTGATACAAATTTTTTCAGACTCTGCTGAAAACTCACATTGTAATCGGGGATCATACCACAAAAATGGGCATTACAAATAGTCAGTGCTAAAGGGTGAAAACTGAGGGTGAAGAACACTGTTTTTAAGTTTTAATTCGTCCGTTTTCAAGGGCAGATAAAGACAGAGATGTCGACACAGGTAGCAGCATATGAGTTACTTTCGGTTTTTATATTATGCTTTGAACGAGTTGTTGTTAAATATGTAATGCGTTACTGTTGCCATATTTTCTTTTACCTTTATTATTTCAGAGAAATGGCAGACAAATCTTTAAACTCTCAAAGCAAATGAAGCACTGCTCTTCATTGGTGAATCACTTCATAAGAATGTTTCTAGATTAGGGTTGGTGCCATTTGCAGTACAACAGGTATCTGGCGGCGAAGGCAAGAAACTATCGATAAGACCAGGTGGATGAGATTTTTGCACACTGCACGTACACACGTACGACACATGGCAGCAGGGACATTGTTCTGTTATGTCTCAGAAATGTTGTACAAGTTCTTATGCTGTGCGTTTGTCGCTCGATTCTGACGACATTGTTGTTAAAATATTACTGATCGCTTTTTTCCATTATATATAACGACGCAGAATGGAGGAAGGAGTAAAAAATGGTTCAAATGGCTCTGAGCACTATGGGACTCAACTGCTGTGGTCATTAGTCCCCTAGAACTCAGAACTACTTAAACCGGACTAACCTAAGGACATCACACACATCCATGCCCGAGGCAGGATTCGAACCTGCGACCGTAGCAGTCGCACTGTTCCGGACTGCGCGCCTAGAACCGCGAGACCACCGCGGCCGGCAGGAAGGAGTATATAGAGGGTCTATTACAAGGGCGATGTACTTGAGGACAATATTATGGAAATGGAAGAGGATGTAGATGAAGATGAAATGGCAGATATGATTCTGCGTGAAGAGTTTGACAGAGCACTGAAAGACCTGAGTCGAAACTAGGCCCCGGGAGTAGACAACATTCCATTAGAACTACTGACGGCCTTGGGAGAGCCAGTCCTGACAAAACTCTACCATCTGGTGACCAAGATGTATGGAGACAGGCGAAATTCCCTCAGATTTCAAGAAGCGTCTAGGGTCTCTGTAATAAAAAACCTGAGTCAAGGAACCAACGATCAATTTGAACGGATGTCTTGAGACGTCCGCCCCGACCAAACAAAACGAACTATATCGGAAAAAAAGGGGGTAGCGTCTTTGATTCATAATAAAAAACATCTTCGGTCCCGGGTTCGATCCCCTTCACTGCCTAAATTTTGATAAATAAGCATTGGCGGCCGAAGACTTCCGGCATAAGAAGTCAGCCTCATTCTGCCAAGAGCCTTGTCAAAGAGGGCGGAGGAGCGGATAGATGTTCAGGGCACTCTCTTGTCCTAGGAGTGGGAAATTGCCCCTAAAGGCGGAAGAATCAGCAATGATCAACAACATGAGGATGCAGAAGGCAATGGAAACCAGTGCATTAAAGACATGTAACGTGTATCCACAGGACATGTGGCCTGTAATTGAAGAAGTGTCATGATGATCTCTCCATTGGCAAAAGATTCCGGAATAGTCCCCCATTCGGATCTCCGGGAGGGGACTGCCAAGGTGGAAGTTACCATGAGAAAAAGATTGAATAATCAACGAAAGGATAACGTTCTACGAGTCGGGGCGTGGAATGTCAGAAGCTTGAACGTGGTAGGGAAACTAGAACATCTGAAAAGTGTAACCTCCCCGCAAAAATATTGTAATGACAATGATAATATAAATGAACCTTGTCTAGACTTCCCACAAAATTAAAGAATGATAATGGCCCAAAATGTAAACTCCCCACAAAATATCGTTAAGGAATGATGATTGACCATAAACCCACACAAAAATATTAATTAAATAATGAACCATGAACCAAATGGAACCTCTCAACACAAATAATAATATCTGGTAAATTTTATAAGGACAGCAGCGCTGACCTTCGGCCCTGTATTCTGAATAAAGAAGCAAAAATTCTTACCTCAGTAAAACTGCATCTATATCTGCTCTTATTTATCGACACAGCTTCGTGCAATGCTGGCGTATATTTAATTTTGATTCTTGGAGGAAATGAATAGTAAATATTCTTTGAATTGAAATGAATCTATTTCCTTAAAACAGTTACTTTATAAAAAAAAAGTATTATTGGGGCATTTTTTGAACAAATTAATTACAATTAACATACATTACTAGATGTGCGCAATGCTGCTTCATTACCTTCTACAACAGTACTCATCGTCCACCACAATCCTGACCAGAGTCGCAAGAAGAACCCGCCGTCGACGCATGCCGACGCTACTGCAGACAGAGTGCAACAGCTCCTGCCAACTCGCTACACGCAACTGCCTACTCGCTACTGTCGACCGAGTACAACAGAACACTCGCGCGGTCAAGCGCAGACTAGCAACGATAAATAACTCTCTGGTCAGAGATTCTGTCATGCCTCGCCATCGCTGGTAATGAATACATACATCTTTCATAACCGTCCACTGGGGGGGCAAAAATTTGGCAGCGATGGTGAGTCATTTGGACTTGCCATGAGCAACAAATTTTTTCTTAACTAACTAACTTTACAATCACCGAATATACAGATATATAGGTGTAGAACATGAAGTAAATATAGTGCACATGCACCGAGTACAGACATATCAGGTAATGACAAAATACTGTATATATACAATGAGTATAAAACATATTCACAAATGGCAAAAGTGCACACGCACAGTAGTACAGAACATATCAGAAAATCACAAAAAATGTATATGCAATGAGGAGAAATCATGTTAACAAAATGACAAAAGTGCACATGCACTGTAGTTCAGAACATATCAGCAAATCACAAAATGTATAGGCCATGGAAACAAATCATGATAACAAAATGATTTTTACTATGTTACAAGAATTAGGATAGGAAAGGGAAGGATTGCGTCATGGTTGTAGCACTTTAAGTTGCACGCAGCTGCACTGAAAGACCATATTTTTCTACAGAAGCACAACACCAAGTGAGACAATCTGAAGTTCTTTTCCCAGAAGTATTAATCAGTGCAGCCAAGACACTGAAATGTCGTAGTAATGTTCCATGTTATCCTTTTGGTGGTACATTAGGTACACCAAACAGTGGGACTATAAGAGCATCTCCATCGCTCATGGTGGTGGACAGCATGTCGTGTCAACACCACGTTCTTGTCTGGTACACCAACGTAGAATTAGTGCAAAAACCAAATATAGTGCTCCATGATCATGAGGATATACAGGACAAACGGATATTGCAGTAATTCCAGGTAATTAGGTCAGAAGGTGAAGGACATTAAGTCACATACTAGTCTTCATTGAGAATTACACTAGTAATGGGTGGCACTCATTGCCCAGTTATTGAACATTTCTGTACCATGTATGTAGTATTACAGAATAATGTTCATGAGTAGTTTTACAGAGAACATTGGCATTCATTGTCTAATTACAAACCATCAGAAGTCATCGTTGATAACAGGAGCTAATAAATGACATAGTGTTACATAATAATATTCATGAGACGTTTTACAGAGAACATTGGCACTCATTGCCTAATTGCAAACCATCAGAAGTCATCATTGAAAACAGGAGTTAATAAGCGACATAGTATTATATAATAATATTCATGAGACGTTTTACAGAGAACATTGGCACTCATTGCCTAATTGCAAACCATCAGAAGTCATCATTGAAAACAGGAGTTAATAAGTGACATAGTATTATATAATAATATTCATGAGACGTTTTACAGAGAACATTGGCATTCATTGCCTAATTGTAAACCATCAGAAGTCATAATTGAAAACAGGAGTTAATAAGTGACATAGTATTATATAATAATATTCATGAGACGTTTTACAGAGAACATTGGCACTCTTTGCCTAATTACAAACCATCAGAAGTCATCATTGAAAACAGGAGTTAATAAATGACATAGTATTACATAATAATGTTCATGAGACGTTTTACAGAGAACATTGGTACTCATTGTCTAATTACAAACCATCAGAAGTCATCATTGAAAACAGGAGTTAATAAATGACATAGTATTACATAATAATATTCATGAGACGTTTTACAGAGAACATTGGCATTCATTGCCTAATTACAAACCATCAGAAGTCATCATTGAAAACAGGAGCTAATAAATGGCATAGTATTACAGAATAATGTACATAATTAATCTAATTATAGTAATCATTGTCAGACATTGGCCAGTTACAAAGCATTATATATATATATATATATATATATATATATATATATATATATATATATATATATATATATTATTTTTTGCTAGCATTGCATTGCGTTGGGATCGATAATAATATTTGCTTCTCAGTTATTGCTGCAAATGAAAATGTGTAACGTCATTCGTCATGAGTCAGCTGTAGCAAGGTTATGGAACAAGTAGAGTATATGTGATCACATTCATAAATGACATAGGTTTAATGAACAACTGCTTATAGCACATTAATTTCATAAATAATTTCTCCTGCAAAATATACAAAAATGGATTATTAAACTGAAAGAAGATACGCATTTTATGCTGAAAAGTAGTGAACTTCGAATTAACAGGTAGTGAAATGTGTATAAAATATATGTGTGTTCCCTAGCTGTCCTTTCCAAAACCTTCAGTCATCATACTATGCAATATAACACATACTGTCAAAACGAACTGCAACAAATACTTAAATAACTACGTAGCATAAATACATAAACTTCAACATCATCCTCATCTGTAAAGAAAAAACTTCATTATCCATATTATCATAATTCCATTATTATCATCACCTGTAAAGAAAAACTTCATTATCCATAGTAGCATATTCTTCATCATTATTCATCACCATTCATTATCATCTGCCAAAAAAATCACTTCATTATTCATTATACAACTATTCGTTATTTCTAGCATATTTTATCACTAAAATTAAAATGTGTAGTTCTGTCTGACAGCCTGCATCAATCGCCTCGTATTCTGAAAGAAAAAATTAGTTAAGACTGCTATCCTACGATGTGTATAGTATATTCTTGTTAATGCTTGTTAATTCTGATCCATTTACTCTTCCTCATGAGGTATTGCATTTTCTTTCGTTCTTTCCGAAGGTGAAATTCCCATTTCTGTTTAATTTATTTCCTTTACACGTTATTTCTTTCTGAAAATGATGAACAAAGATTAATGTCTCGCATTTAATTCATATACCCATTAAATGAAAAACTGGTTTATAGTAACATAATTCAGCATACAGCATAGCATGACAGAAAACGTAATATGTCAAAAAACATAGACAGTGTTCAAATGCAAAAATATACACAGTGTATCACAATGTAGCAGCAAAAAAAAAAGTAAGGTAGTCACGATGTTGAGATATCATAAGGCAAAAATGTTAAAGTCAACTGGTGTTTGTTATATCTGAAATATTTCATAGTGCATACAAACAAAACAGGAAAACAATCATACATACATGAAAAATGGAAAATATGCACGGTCTGATGTGTAACGACAAGAAGAGCGACCTGCTAACCTTACCTTGTCGGGCACTTGCCAAGAAAAAATACGACAATCATCAGTAAGTATTCATGTGAATATAAATGCATAAGTGGTCAAAAAAAATAGGAAATGGCACTACAGCATGTTAAATCATAAAGTATCTTCATTCAATGAAAGGTTTAACGTTCGATATGTGGTGGTTTCCTTTGGATTTTCTGGTTCTCAAAGTTTCGACGTGTACAACATTGGGGTGAGGAATGCTGCGAATCCGATATGGACCTGCGTATAGAAGTTCAAATTTACTGCACCTACCTTTTATTCTGTTGGATAAATACTGTGTACGTACTAATATCTTGTGTCCAATGTGAAAGTCACGGCGTGTACAAACCTGTTTTTGCTGTCTTCTTCGGCGCTCTGCGGCACGTTTGATGTTGTTCAGCGCAATGTCTATTATTTCATGGTGTCGAAGTCGACGAGATGTAGGAAAGGTTACTAATTCTTTAATTTTGTTAGGTGGTTCAACATTTTTCGGTATAACAGACGGAGATAGCATAGTAGATTCATTTGGTATGGAATTAATTACATCCTGGAATGAGAGTATGTGTGTGTCCCAATCAATATGTCTTTTATGGCAGTAAATTCTACACACTTTACCAATTTCTTTCATTAATCGTTCACAAGGGTTCGAAGAAGCATGGTACCTGGATATATAGATCGGAGAAATGTTTCTAGCTCGTAACATACGTGTCCAAATAGCAGATCGAAACTGTGATCCATTGTCGGAAATTACTTTCAACACATGCCCTACATGAACTAGAAAATATTTTACAAATGCTTTCGAGACAGTTTTAGCAGTAGCTTTGCGTAACGGAGTGAAGGTAACAAATTTTGAAGTGAGTTCAACAGCGACAAAGATGTAGCAAAAATCTCTATTAGTTCTGGGAATCGGACCAAAAATGTCTACAGCGGCCATATGTCTCAATTTAACAGGTACAATGGGATGTAATGGAGAAATATGTGAAGTTGTGTCTGATTTAGATTTCTGACAGATTTTACATGACGCTACAACTCGTCGAATACGTTTCTCCATGTTGGTAAAATAACAGTTCTGTCTCAGTATAAGAAAACATTTTCTGGCTCCGTAATGTGCGTAACTTAAATGAGTATACCAGATTAAATTGTTAACAAGCTCATCAGGAATGCATAATAACCAATTGTTGCTGTCAGGGTGAGAGCGGCGAAACAGAATGTCATTGCGTACAGTGTAATGGTTTCTGATGGTAACATTATTCCTATCTTGCCAAATGTGTTTAATTTCTTTCCACACGTTGTCTTTACTCTGCTTCTGTGCTATATCTCTTAATGACGACGAAATGAAATTTTCAAATGCAACTTGTTGAATGTGCATGACGCTGAAATTTGCTTTGCAGAAGTTGGTTGCGATGTCTTGCTGATTGTTGCTGAGAGAACGAGATAGTGCGTCTGCAACAACATTTTGTGTGCTGGGAATGTGAACAATTGTGAAATTAAATTCCTGTAAATAAAGTTTCCATCTACTTAATCTGTCGTGTGTAAATTTAGCCGAAAGCAAAAATTGTATAGCTCTATTGTCTGTGTAAACGGTGGTATGTCTTCCATAAAGAAAATGCCTAAATCTGGTAAAAGCCCTAACAAATGTTTCAAGTTCTGTAACAGAATAATTTCGTTCAGCAGGTGACAGAATGCGACTTGCAAAAGCGATATTTTTAATTACTGTACAACCATCTTCTTCAATTTCCTGGAAAATATGTACGCCTAAAGCGGTGTTAGAACTGTCGGTTGCAATGGAAAAATTTCTGGTAAGATCTGGGTGCGATAAAAGTGGTGCATTCAACAAAGCTTCTTTCAGGTTCACAAATTCAGGATGTGCTTGCTTATCCCAGGACCAAATAGTGTTTTTACCTGTCAATTGACATAATCTAGGAGCGTCTAAAGCAGAGTAATGAATAAATTTACGAAAAAAGTTAGTTAAACCCAAAAAGCTGCGTAGTTGTTTCTTCGTCGTAGGAACAGTAATGTCACGTAAAGCTTGAAGTTTTTCCGGGTCAGGCGTAATCCCCTCTGCTGAAATTACATGTCCAAGAAATTTTATAGAAGTTTTGCCAAAATGCGATTTACTGAGATTAACTGTGAGTCCTTGTGCACGAAAAGTTTGCAACAGTTGTTCAAGAATCAGATTGTGTTCAGACCAGTTAGCTTCTGCAATAAGAATGTCGTCTACGTACGTTGTAATTCTGTCTTTAAGTTCTGTCGGAAGTATTGTATTCAAACCGCGAATAAAAGCTGCTGAAGAAATAGTTAAACCGAATGGTAATTTACAAAACTGATAACAGTCACCAAAACAGAGAAAAGCTGTGTACTTTCTGCAGTTCGGATGGAGCTGAATTTGCCAAAATCCCGATTTCAGATCTAATGTAGAATAAATAGCAGTACCGTGAAATTTCTGTAGTAGTTCTTCTAGTGTCTGTGGACGATCTGTTTCATTAATAATAATGTCATTGATGTGACGCGAATCAAGTACGAGGCGAAGTGAGCCATCCTTTTTCTTAACAATATGGAGCGGGTTTATGTACGGACTAACTGCCGGTTCAATAATTCCTTGGTGAAGCATAGCTTGCAATTCTTTCTTAACCTGTTCTCTATGAATATACGGAATGGGATAATGTTTGGTTTTAAATGTGTCGTGCTGTTTAACTTGAAATTCATACATAAAACCGGACATAGTACTAGGAACGTTGTCGAAAACTGGAGCTTGCTGTAAAATAATTTTGTGTAGTTGCGTGCGTTCGTCGTCTGTATTTGCACTACTCTGTTTAACTTTATCAGAAATCATTTGCATAACGTCGTAGTCAGCTTCGTCTGGAGTATTATAGTTATGTACGTACGTATCTGTGAACAATGTGGAATTACAGTCTATGCCACGTGATACGGAAATGACCTCTGTACGATTAATTGTTTTTTCTTCCGCAGATAATGAGTGCTGAAATTCTAAAGCCAATTGTACATTTTCATCCTTTAACATTAAATAGGAATTTTGAAAATCAATAACTGCGTCATGTTGTACCAGAAAATTCGTACCTAGAATAACGTCTGTTGTCAATAAGGGAACAATCCAAAAATTTGAGTGAAATGTGTGATCTCCAATACAAAATGATAAATGTTTCTGTAATTTAACATCAACTCATTTACTAGATACTGCTCCTTTTACTTTCGTTTTGCCTAATGGTAACGTAGGATAGGTATTCTCTTTGTTACACTCGTTGAAAGTTTCTTCATTTATAACTGACATAGGTGATCCAGAATCGATTACTGCTGAAAATTTCGATGATCCAATTTTAATTTCGATGACAGTGTGTGAAATAGTTTTTTGAACAACTGGTCTTTCCTGCAAAAGAGTGTCTCGGATGTCGTCAAAAGTAATAACATTTTCATGAACAACATTCTGTGTGTCTGAAGTATTGCTTATGTTACTGGAAGATGCAACCTGTACTGTATCTAGTCAAATTCTATCTGACGTGTTATTATTTTCAGGAGGATTCTGTGGCATTTCGACTATTTGAACTGTTCTGTTATTTCTTCCAGACGTTTTACGTTCTGGATGATATCTACTGTCTGGTTCATTCATGATTATATGCTGTGGTGGATGTTCTTGCTGCTGATTAGATCGACTGTAATTAAATGTACGCTGAAAATTGTACTCATTGTTTTTACGTCTGTCGTGATAGTCATTTCTATACGGTGCATTGCGATAGGAATTAAAATACTTGTGTTTTCTGTACGTAGTTATTTCCTTGCTGCCGCGCGTTACTATTTGTTGGAGCTGAGACTATACGTGCACGCGGCGAAACATTAAAGCTTGGTTGACCTTGTGGACTGCATTGTTGGTTAGGTATGCTAACCGGCTGACTTTCATGCTGTTGCGGTGAAAAACCTGTATTGTTACCAAAATGTGTTTGCTGTTGCTGATAATTTTGACGATACTGATAATTAAAAATTTGCCTGTTATTAAAGTTCTGTTGGTTGTCGTTCCTGAAGCGTCTATTACCTTTACTATTGAAATTGCGTGGCTGTTCGTAATTACTGTAAGTTTGTTGGCCTTGGTTATTATATGAAAAATTTTTGTTTACAAAGGAATAACCCGATTGCTGCACTTCCAAAAGCTGTAACAGATCTCTGAATGCCGAAATGTTTTCTTTTTGCTGACCCGTTAAAAGTGACACTCTTAATGATCGTGGCAATTTAGAAATACATAATTGAATGAGTGCAGATTCACTATATGGTTCACTTAAGTACTGGTTTTGTTGGACCATATGTTCAAAAAATTGCGTGACACTGGGAAAATTTGAGTTCTCATAATTTGGTAAACTAATTAGTTGATCCTTAATTCCGCGCTGTGTCGTCTTCAACCAATACGCTGACAGAAAAGCATTCTGAAATTCTTCTACCGAGTAGCATTGTCTCGCGATCGGTCTCATACGAGTTGCCGGTTCGCCTTCCAAAAAACTGCAAATAAATTCAAGTTTGTGCGTTAGAGGCCAAGTCGGTGGAAAAGCAAAGCTAAATTGTTGTATCCAATCCAGTGGGTGAATCTGTGTTCTGTCATTTTTAAATACTTTAAATTTTCTCACTGATAGAAAATGTTTGTAATCAAAATTATCGTCTCTGTATGTCGGAACCGGTTCAGGATTGAATGAAAATCTATTTGACTGGGACTGTTCGGAATCTAACTCACGTACTCTTTGTAGATTACCTAAATTATACTGGCTGTGTGAGTGTGAGAAATGTTCGGAATTCGCCGTATGCTGTGACGTGTTATTAACTAAAATATTTTTTATCTCTGTTACCTCTTGCTGTAAACTTGACAATTTTCTACGTAATGTGTTATTAGACGAATCGATCTCATTGATTGTCTGCTGTAAATTTTGGAATTCAGGTGTTTGGTTAAACAAAATCAGTGCAGTATCGTCTGATTTGCTGTCATTATTACTTTCGATAACATCAATACGACTGGCCAATTCATCATATTTTTCAGTCAGTATTTTTATTTGATCATCGTTTTTAGCGTTAGAAGCATTAATTTGTTTTTGTATTTTACGTGTGGTTTCGCTCAATTTTTTAACGTCTGCTTTAATGACATCGGAATCCTGTGTTAGTTCTAATTGTTCGAGTCTGTCTGTCACTGTCTGAAAGTCTGCTGTGTGTGTGTCTGTTTTCGATTTAAGATCGGAAATTTCATCACGCAATTCTGTATTCAACTGTTTGATGGTATTAATTTCGTCGGACACTGTATCAATATTGTTGTCTACGTATGTTTCTGCTTTCGCAAACAATTAACGTTTATCTTCCTGTCTCTGTGCGGTAATTGTTTCCATAACTTGTCGTTTTACTTTATTCTGTTCCTGTATGAATTTACGGAAACGCGTATCACTATTTTGTAGGTGAAGATTAGAACGTTCGTCAATTTGAGTGTTCTGTTGGTCGAATTTCGCGTCTATCTTTGCATCCATTGTGCGCGAAAGTTCTGCTGTCATTAATTTAAACTCGTCGCGTAATTGTGTTGCTTTTTCAGAGCATTGTTTACCGACTGCACTAATTTCGTCTCTAAGTGATTCTGTTGCAGCTGTTTGCATATCCCTTAATTATTGAGCAACAGATCTAATTTCTTCGCTACTTTTCCTAGCACAAGCCTCAATTTCCTCACGTAATTGTTCTTTAGTATCATGACACTGCGCGGCAACGGCTCTAATCTGTTCACTAAGCTGTCTGGAATTGTTGTCTAATTTTTCTTTAAGGTTGTCTTGATTTTCATTAAGTTGTTTGATCTGTTCACTAAGGTGTTTGTGATTGTTGTCTTGTCTTTCATTCTGTTGTTTAGAATTTTCATTAAGTTGTTTCAAACTTTCCTTAACTTGTTTGTTATCTTCATTATTTTGTTTGTTTGATTCAAGAAGTTGTTGCAATAATACCATCATTTGATCCGAGCCAAAATTAGCATTTCTATTGTCTGTGCTGTTTGATGGTGTACCTGCAATTGTCACGTTTTGTGTATCCATTTGGATATTCTGTGATTCTTGAAAAGGTTTGCTAATCGGATGTGCACTGTTAGTCCCTACCTCAGAATCAAATAAATCTGCCGTACTTTGAGTACACTGTTCATTTTCATTAGAATGGTTATGAGCACTATGGGACTTAACATCTGTGGTCATCAGTCCCCTAGAACTTAGAACTACTTAAACCTAACTAACCTAAGGACATCACACACATCCATGCCCGAGGCAGGATTCGAACCTGCGACCGTAGCAGTCGCGCGGTTCCGGACTGCGCGCCTAGAACCGCTAGACCACCGCGGCCGGCATTTTCATTAGAAAAATTTATCTGTTTGTCACGTAAAACCTGCAAACCGGGTGTGTCAAGCTGGGCAGCGCTCATTGCAACAGAACGTCCCGCGTCATCAATTGTCGTCAAATTAACGGAGAACACAATTGAATTCGTTTGTTCAACGTTAAGATAAAAATCATTACAAGTGGTCGGTACGCACTGATTGTCAGTAAACGGAGGATTGTCATCATTACACTGTGTGTCACAAGTACTATCGGTCAAGTTATTTAGGTCGGTTATTTCACTCATTATACATCGCGATGTACTGTTAACAGTTTTTCGCGGCATTTTTACACAAATCACAATTATTCACAAATGAAACAAAGACAATGCAAAATCCAACAAACACTATTACAACAAAGAGCAACAGATTGCCGATGATCTGTGGAAGAAAATGACAAAATTAGAAAATGCGTTGCGCCAAATGCTAATTATATTAAGTAAATAAGAGCAGATATATGACTACTTCTCAGAAGATTCCCAGAGAAATACGATCCTGGTTCGGATGTCGCCAAGTGGAACCTCCCCGCAAAAATATTGTAATGACAATGATAATATAAATGAACCTTGTCTAGACTTCCCACAAAATTAAAGAATGATAATGGCCCAAAATGTAAACTCCCCACAAAATATCGTTAAGGAATGATGATTGACCATAAACCCACACAATAATATTAATTAAATAATGAACCATGAACCAAATGGAACCTCTCAACACAAATAATAATATCTGGTAAATTTTATAAGGACAGCAGCGCTGACCTTCGGCCCTGTATTCTGAATAAAGAAGCAAAAATTCTTACCTCAGTAAAACTGCATCTATATCTGCTCTTATTTATCGACACAGCTTCGTGCAATGCTGGCGTATATTTAATTTTGATTCTTGGAGGAAATGCATAGTAAATATTCTTTGAATTGAAATGAATCTATTTCTTTAAAACAGTTACTTTATAAAAAAAATTATTATTGGGGCTTTTTTTGAACAAATTAATTACAATTAACATACATTACTAGATGTGCGCAATGCTGCTTCATTACCTTCTACAACAGTACTCATCGTCCACCACAATCCTGACCAGAGTCGCAAGAAGAACCCGCCGTCGACGCATGCCGACGCTACTGCAGACAGAGTGCAACAGCTCCTGCTGACTCGCTACACGCAACTGCCTACTCGCTACTGTCGACCGAGTACAACAGAACACTCGCGCGGTCAATCGCAGACTAGCAACGATAAATAACTCTCTGGTCAGAGATTCTGTCATGCCTCGCCATCGCTGGTAATGAATACATACATCTTTCAAAAGGGAAATGCAAAGGCTCAATCTAGATATAGTAGGGGTCAGTGAAATGAAGTGGAAGGAAGACAAGGATTTCTGGTCAGATGAGTATCGGGTAATATCAACAGCAGCAGAAAATGGTATAACAGGTGTAGGATTCGTTATGAATAGGAAGGTAGGGCAGAGGATGTGTTTCTGTGAACAGTTCAGTGACCGGGTTGTTATAATCGCTATCGACAGCAGACCAACACCGACAACGATAGTTCAGGTATACATGCCGACGTCGTAAGCTGAAGATGAACAGATAGAGAAAGTGTATGAGGATATTGAAAGGGTAATGCAGTATGTAAAGGGGGACGAAAATCTAATAGTCATGGGTGACTGGAATGCTGTTGTAGGGGAAGGAGTAGAAGAAAAGGTTACAGGAGAATATGGGCTTGGGACAAGGAATGAAAGAGGAGAAAGACTAATTGAGTTCTGTAACAAGTTTCAGCTAGTAATAGCGAATACCTTGTTCAAGAATCACAAGAGGAGGAGGTGTACTTGGAAAAGGCCGGGAGATACGGGAAGATTTCAATTAGATTACATCATGGTCAGACAGAGATTCCGAAATCAGATACTGGATTGTAAGGCGTACCCAGGAGCAGATATACACTCAGATCACAATATAGTGGTGATGAAGAGTAGGCTGAAGTTCAAGACATTAGTCAGGAATAATCAATACGCAAAGAAGTGGGATACGGAAGTACTAAGGAATGACGAGATACGTTTGAAGTTCTCTAACGCTATAGATACAGCAATAAGGAACAGCGCAGTAGGCAGTACAGTTGAAGATCAATGGACATCTCTAAAAAGGGCCATCACAGAAGTTGGGAAGGAAAACATAGGTACAAAGAAAGTAGCTGCGAAGAAACCATGGGTAACAGAAGAAATACTTCAGTTGATTGGTGAAAGGAGGAAGTACAAACATGTTCCGGGAAAATCAGGAATACAGAAATACAAGTCGCTGAGGAATGAAATAAATAGGAAGTGCAGGGAAGCTAAGACGAAATGGCTGCAGGAAAAAGTGAAGACATCGAAAAAGATATGATTGTCGGAAGGACAGACTCAGCATACAGGAAAGTCAAAACAACCTTTGGTGACATTAAAAGCAACGGTGGTAACATTACGAGTGCAACGGGAAATCCACTGTTAAATGCAGAGGAGAGAGCAGATAGGTGGAAAGAATACATTGAAAGCCTCTATGAGGGTGAAGATTTGTCTGATGTGATAGAAGAAGAAACAGGAGTCGATTTAGAAGAGATAGGGGATCCAGTATTAGAATCGGAATTTAAAAGAGCTTTGGAGGACTTACGGTCAAATAAGGCAGAAGGCATAGATAACATTCCATCAGAATTTCTAAAATCATTGGGGGAAGTGGCAACAAAACGACTATTCACGTTGGTGTGTAGAATATATGAGTCGGGCGACATACCATCTGACTTTCGGAAAAGCATCATCCACACAATTCCGAAGACGGCAAGAGCTGACAAGTGCGAGAATTATCGCACAATCAGCTTAACAGCTCATGCATCGAAGCTGCTTACAAGAATAATATACAGAAGAATGGAAAAGAAAATTGAGAATGCGCTAGGTGACGATCAGTTTGGCTTTAGGAAAAGTAAAGGGACGAGGGAGGCAATTCTGACGTTAAGGCTAATAATGGAAGCAAGGCTAAAGAAAAATCAAGACACTTTCATAGGATTTGTCGACCTGGAAAAAGCGTTCGACAATATAAAATGGTGCAAGCTGTTCGAGATTCTGAAAAAAGTAGGGGTAAGCTATAGGGAGAGACGGGTCATATACAATATGTACAACAACCAAGAGGGAATAATAAGAGTGGACGATCAAGAACGAAGTGCTCGTATTAAGAAGGGTGTAAGACAAGGCTGTAGCCTTTCGCCCCTACTCTTCAATCTGTACATCGAGGAAGCAATGATGGAAATAAAAGAAAGGTTCAGGAGTGGAATTAAAATACAAGGTGAAAGGATATCAATGATACGATTCGCTGATGACATTGAAATCCTGAGTGAAAGTGAAGAAGAATTAAATGATCTGCTGAATGGAATGAACAGTCTAATGAGTACACAGTATGGTTTGAGAGTAAATCGGAGAAAGACGAAGGTAATGAGAAGTAGTAGAAATGAGAGCAGCGTGAAACTTAACATCAGGATTGATGGTCTCGAAGTCAATGAAGTTAAGGAATTCTGCTACCTAGGCAGTAACATAACCAATGACGGACGGAGCAAGGAGGACATCAAAAGCAGACTCGCTATGGCAAAAAAGGCATTTCTGGCCAAGAGAAGTCTACTAATATCAAATACCGGCCTTAATTTGAGGAAGAAATTTCTGAGAATGTACGTCTGGAGTACAGCATTGTATGGTAGTGAAACATGGACTGTGGGAAAACCGGAACAGAAGAGAATCGAAGCATTTGAGATGTGGTGCTATAGACGAATGTTGAAAATTAGGTGGACTGATAAGGTAAGGAATGAGGAGGTTCTACGCAGAATCGGAGAGGAAAGGAATATGTGGAAAACACTGATAACGAGAAGGGACAGGATGATAGGACATATGCTAAGACATGAGGGAATGACTTCCATGGTACTAGAGGGAACTGTAGAGGGCAAAAACTGTAGAGGAAGACAGAGATTGGAATACGTCAAGCAAATAATTGAGGACGTAGGTTGCAAGTGCTACTCTGAGATGAAGAGTTTAGCACAGGAAAGGAATTCGTGGCGGGCCGCATCAAACCAGTCAGTAGACTGATGACCAAAAAAAAAAAAATAATAATAATAATAATTCCAATCCCAAAGAAAGCAGGTGTTGACAGATGTGAAAATTACCGAACTATCAGTTTAATAAGTTACGGCTGCAAAATACTAACGTGAATTCTTTACAGACGAATGGAAAAACTAGTAGAAGCCGACCTTGGGGAAGATCAGTTTGGATTCCGTAGAAATATTGGAACACGAGAGGCAATACTGACCCTATGCCTTATCTTAGAAGCTAGATTAAGGAAAGGCAAACCTACGTTTCTAGCATTTGTAGACTTAGAGAAAGCTTTTGACAATGTTAACTGGAATACTCTCTTTCAAATTCTGAAGGTGGCAGGGGTAAAACATAAGGAGCGAAAGGCTATTTACAATTTGTATAGAAACCAGATGGCAGTTATAAGAGTCGAGGGGCATGATAGGGAAGCAGTGGTTGGGAAAGGAGTGAGACAGGGTTGTAGCCTCTCCCCAATGTTATTCAATCTGTATATTGAGCAAGCAGTAATGGAAACAAAAGAAAAATTCGGAGTAGGTATTAAAATCCATGGAGAAGAAATAAAAACTTTGAGGTTCTCCGATGACATTGTAATTCTGTCAGAGACAGCAAAGGACTTGGAAGAGCAGTTGAACGGAATGGATAGTGTCTTGAAAGGAGGATATAAGATGAACATCAACAAAAGCAGAACGAGGATATTGGAATGTAGTCGAATTAAATTGGGCGATGCTGAGGGTATTAGATTAGGAAATGAGACGCTTAAAGTATTAAAGGAGTTTTGCTATTTGGGGAGCAAAATAACTGATGATGGTCGAAGTAGAGAGGATATAAAATGTAGATTGGCAATGGCAAGGAAAGCGTTTCTGAAGAAGAGAAATTTGTTAACGTCGAGTATAGATTTAAGTGTCAGGAAGTCGTTTTTGAAAGTATTTGTATGGAGTGTAGCCATGTATGGAAGTGAAACATGTACGATAAATAGTTTAGACAAGAAGAGAATAGAAGCTTTCGAAATGTGGTGCTACAGAAGAATGCTGAAGATTAGATGGGTAGATCACATAACTAATGAGGAGGTGTTGAATAGGATTGGGGAGAAGGGAAGTTTGTGGCACAACTTGACTAGAAGAAGGGATCAGTTGGTGGGACATGTTCTGAGGCATCAAGGGATCACCAATTTGGTACTGGAGGGCAGCGTGGAGGGTAAAAATCGTAGAGGGAGACCAAGAGATGAATACACCAAGCAGATTCAGAAGGATGTAGGTTGCAGTAGGTACTGGGAGATGAAGAAGCTTGCACAGGATAGAGTAGCATGGAGAACTGCATCAAACCAGTCTCAGGGCTGAAGACCACAACAACATAATGACGAAGTATTTCAAACCACTGCAAATATTATGTATGAATATTACTCGTTTTGTAAAAAAGGTTCATTTAAAAACGAAAAATTTAGCACTGCTGCTATGCGTAATTGATATTTCGGTTTTCTGTCCAGTTATTAGCAAAAAATAAAAAAAAGACCTGTTATAACTGAGACCAAACAAATACCGAAAAATACCGGTTATTCAGAACTAAAATAGCAGTATCGGTTTTAACTGGTCGGTTTTTCCCATACCTACCATGCGCCCGCCCCCAACGACCGTTGCCCTCCCCCCATGGTACGGAAATGAAATCACTCAAACACAGAGACAGTGAAAACATTCATATAAGTGATGTAACTGACACACACTTGTGTAAAGCGATTGTCTTACTGCAAGTGAAACTACTCAAGCCTAGAGAGTGATGTGACCGCAGAGGAGTTCCATTCGGTTGTTTCTCTTGACTGAAAAAACCGACTGAACGGAAAACAATCGATGGGAATCGGTTGTTGGAATCGGTCGGTTGTCCTATCAATACGTGAATTCGCTGGTTGAAATATCGCGTGAAAATGAGAGTATTTACAGTGAATAAAAATCTGATACAAAAATGCGAAAATCAAAGCTAAAATAAAATGGTTTTTTAGATCTACAGATTTAGCTCGCGGTAAAATAAAATGTGTGGGCGAGAGACCTTTTAATGACTGTGATTTGTATTTGACTTTGAACTGAATTGAATTGAAATTATTTTTGAAATTTTATCTATACTTTTGAGTTTATGCTTTCAAAAACTGGCTGATTACTAAAAATTAAGATGAGCAAACTTTTTGTTCACGTTAAAGTTACTTTAATGTGACTCAGTCTAAAAACACATTGCATTTAAATTGAAACCTGAAATAATATTTTCGTATTTTCCTCGGCTAATATTTTTAACAAGCATGAGTTCTTTGTTATAATTTGTAGCTGCCCACATACGCGAGAGAATTGTTCTTACCGCCGTTAACAAATAATTGGACCTCGGCGAGTAACTGAAAATAAAAATCTTAAAAACTATGTTTTCTTCCGCTGCCTCAGGTGGCTGTGCAAAAACATTTGTTATGTTTTGTGCGGGCGATCTCTTCGCTTCCGCTAAATTCGTTAATTAAAAATGCCACGTTATGGCGTCTGTTGCTGCAGCGGCGGCTGCAACTATTGACCTGAAAATTACTCAGAATACTGAGGAAACGGACATGACACAGGGCTCACGTTCTACAAATAAAGGTGAATAATAACTTTAAACTATTATATTATTGAATTAATATCACAAATGAGCTTACACTCGTCAGCAATTAACAAACATCAGACAAGAGAAAAAATTTAGATAGTAGAACAAATGATCGCTTTTCTTCTTCACATTAAACTTACATAGATTATATTGTGCATAATTAGTAATCTATGCACTCAGATATTGAAATTAACATTTTACATAATAATAATATAAATGAGAAAAAAATTTATGCCGCCTGTGCGGCCAGTATCGCACTCAATATATTTCGGATCGAGATAAAAGCTCTCGTCCATGTTAAATCTTTTTAATATTTGCGTTTACGTTTTTTCAATATTTTCCCTGGGGACAGCACATTTGGAAATTTTGGAAATTTATGGTATGATCATCGGTCCCTATGCTGTTTAGGTTTTTATGTTGGTAGCGCCACGTAGCGCTCTATATGAAAATCACTGACTGTGCTGTGTGCCGCCAGCAGTGGTGGATGGGGGAAGAGAAATGGCAGAATTTTGAGAGCGGACGATCTGGACGTGTGTCCATCAGAAAGAGTAAATTTTTATATTGGATATCATGAACTGATTTTATATATATATATTGACTTTTGAAGACCTCAACGGTAGTGAAGACGGAGATGAAGATCATCGGTACGGCGGAACTGGCGGAAGAGGCAAGCATTATCAACAAGATAAAGCATATTGAAAAGCCCAGACACGCCTGTGTGGCAACCACCGGTACTCTGGCCAGCGTCTGTTCACCATGTGAGGTGCGGCTGAACACCAAGCTCCAGGAACTAACAATCCCTGGTTCTAACTACCCAACATTAGCTGGAACTTAATTACAAGCAGTATGATTCGTACAAGTAAAATTAATATTACCCCAGGTGGCCAATCCACTCGCCCTGTGGCGACAACCAAGCTATCGGATTCTGGGGAGCTTGGGCTCGTACGACAGAGAAAGTCGGAGTTCTCTAGTAAACGTCCACGAAAGTCCCATACATTTATTGGCACTTTTAACATTCAGACACTAATTCAGACAGGCAAACTTCATAATTTTACAACAGAACTCAACAAACAGAAAATTCAAATCCTTGCTCTCCAAGAGACCAGATTCACTGATTCAGAAACAATAGACTACAACAATTACCGTATCTTTAAAAGTAAAACAGACAAGAAAATTGGCAAAGGAGCTGCAATATTTGGCATGGCTTTTATTGTAAATAAGGACACCCTTGACTCTGTTATAGACATAAATCAAATCAGTAACAGACTAATGACCATGCGAATCAAGCACACCAACAAAATATATACAGTTATTAATGTTCATGCACCTACCAACATTGCCAACAAAAAAGAACCGGAGAAGACAGAAAAATTTTGGGAAAAACTCGAAACTGAAATGTCCAAAATTCCAGAGGAGGATGTAAAAATTCTTCTAGGGGATTTCAACGCGCAAATTGGCAAAGAGAGGAAATATAAAAAAACAGTCGGTAATTACCCTGCACACAAATTCACAAACAAGAACGGCATGAGACTCATCGAGTTATGTCAGCAAAACAACCTAAAAATCGTGACAACATCACTTCGAAAAGACCCCAAGAAACAAAAAACATGGAGATCACCAAACCTTCAGCTTGGTGAATTTCAAATAGACCATGTTGCGATCTCCTATGACTTCCAGAAAGAAATACACGACGTTCAAGTCCGCAGAGGGGCAAATATAGATTCTGACCACTACCTTACCAGAGTTAAAATTAAATTCACTCCAAAAAGGAAACGCCAAAGGAAATCACCACTAATTCCCAAATTTGACTTGAAAAATATCAAGGAATCAGAAATTACAGAAGCATGGGATAAACAACCAACAAACAACTGGAAAGATTTCCGAACGAAAATTATACAGAAAGCAAGAGATTTGATTCCGTTAAAGAAAATATCCAAGCATCCATGGTGGAATTCGAATTGTGATGACGCATTAGAAGAGAGACAACAAGCCTTTTTAAATTACAATTGTGACAAATCAGAAACCACACAACAAACATTTTTCAAAGTGAGAAAACAAACAGCTAAAATACTTAGACAAACTAAAAGAAAATACCTTAATGAACAGCTAAACACAATTGAAGAAAACTTTAAGAACCACAACACTCAAGATTTTTATAAAATATTCGCAAATCAAATCAAAGGATACACTCCACAAAATCTCTGCTTCCGGAAACAGAATGGAAAATTGGCACTAACTAACAAAGAAAATTGCCAAGAACTAGCTAAATATTTCTCACAACTCCTAAATTGCCCACAACCAAGTACAAGATTCCCCAGATTACAACCAGAACACACGAATGAGACTTCACTACCACCATCTCAAGAAGAAATTTATAGTCACATTAGAAAACTCAAAAATAATAAATCATCGGGAGAAGATGGAATTGTAGCTGAACTACTGAAAAACCTTGGTCCAAATTCGTTAAAAGAGATCACTAGCATCATCCAAGAAATTTGGCAGACAGAAAATATCCCAGAGGAGTGGAAGTGTGCACTAATTCACCCATTGCACAAAAAGGGAGAGAGATCAGACGTAAACAACTACAGAGGCATTTCACTTTTACCAGTTACCTACAAAATTCTATCTGCATGTCTCCTAAAGAGGGCACAAGAACAACTAGAACATACAATTTCAGATTACCAAGCAGGCTTTCGTCCTAATAGATCATGCCCGGAACAGATATTCAACCTTAAAACTATTTTAAAGATTAAAGCAATCAGGTCAAAACCAATAATCTGCACATTCGTTGATTTCAAAAAGGCATACGATTCCATAGACAGACAGTCTCTATGTCACATTCTCGAAGAACGAGGCCTAGACACTAAAACCCGAAAACTAATTGAACAAACACTAACAGAAACCAAATCAAAAATTAAATTCAGAGGGGAAATTTCGGAACCATTCTCAATTAAAACAGGAGTAAGACAAGGAGATGGGATCTCACCACTATTATTCAATATAGTTTTGGACAAAGTTATGAAAGAGTGGGAAGTAACACTAAGGAAACAAAGCTTGTGGAAGCCAATTGAACTAGGAAGAGGTAAAGGAAAATTGAACATCCCTTATTTAGCGTTTGCAGATGACTTGGCAATTATAACTGACAGTGAAGAAACAGCAGTAAAACAAATTGAGACACTTAAAGAATGTGCTGAGAAGGTTGGCCTGCAAATCTCCTTTGAGAAGACAGAATTCATCTGCTCAAAATTAGATATTTCGAAACTAAAAACAAAGTATGGTGAAATAACTAGAGTCAAGCACTTTAAGTATCTCGGTGAAGTTATTGAACCAACAGGACTTGAGAAAATAGCACAAAAAAACCGATTACAGAAAATCAAGAAAGCATTCGGACTTATTCAAAATATATATAACAAGAAATGTCTATCAAAAGGCACTAAAATCAGACACTACAACACAGTCATCAAACCAACAGTCACATATGCAAGTGAAACACTCTCCCTGAATAGAAAATTAGATTTACACGAAATTAAGAAAGTAGAGAGAAAAATTATTAGAAAAATCCTAGGACCACGATACACACAAGATGGATACAGGCTGCAGACTACCGAGACAACCGAAAAAATATCAAACATCGAGGCAGATATCAGGAAGAGGCGGATGAAGTTTTATGGACATATAGACAGATTACCTGGAAACAGGTTAACTAAACGTCTATTGGACTATATGACATCACTTAAGGCAACAATACCCTGGGTAACTGAAGTTAAGAAGGATTTGAAAAAGGCAAAAATTGACATAACAAACACATCAGACCGGGATACATTCAGAAGAAAAATCGACAAGTGGAAGTTTACTCCAGAGACGGAACCTAAACCTTTCCGACCAAAGTGGACCGAAGAAAGGAAGAAGGCCTTTGGGGAGGCAATGAAGAAATACTGGGAAAATAAGAAGAACATTAAGAAATGTTAATCACCTGCTTATCGTTCTCCCATGGGGACATTCGCTAATAATAATAATAATTGACTTTTGAACACTATTAAGGTAAATACATTGTTTGTTCTCTATCAAAATCTTTCATTTGCTAACTATGCCTATCAGTAGTTAGTGCCTTCAGTAGTTAGAATCTTTTATTTAGCTGGCAGTATTGGCGCTCGCTGTATTGCAGTAGTTCGAGTAACGAAGATTTTTGTGAGGTAAGTGATTGATGAAAGGTATAGGTTAATGTTAGTCAGGGCCATTCTTTTGTAGGGATTGTTGAAAGTCAGATTGCGTTGCGCTAAAAATATTGTGTGTCAGTTTAGTGTTGATCAGAATAAGTAAAGAGAGAAATGCCTGAGTACGTTCAGTTCTGCTCAGCTGTTTGAAAATCAAATAACGTAAGGGGTTTACCAGCACAGTAATTCATTAATTTTTCTAAGGGGACGTTTCACCTAAGCTTACACATTACTTAATCTAACTAAAACTAACTTACGCTAAGGACAACACACACACCCATACCCAAGGGAGGACTCGAACCTCCGAAGGGGGGAGCTGCGCGAACCGTGACAAGACGCCCAAGACACAATTACTGACGTACACAATCTTTTCGTTTAACAATAAATCAGTTCGCATATTTGTATTAAACTTTAATTCATTTTCCTAGAAACTTTCTTCAAAAATGCAAATATGTTATTCTTATATGAAAAATATTATCCATGTAGGTGTTGCGCAGGTCTGCGCTCACGTATCAACAATTTTGTTATGAAGATATTTTAGTTATCCTATGGCTCACCTAGTAATGGAAGTTGGATTTTAGCACCAATGGAACACATATCAACCGTTTCCTCCTTCCATTTCAAAGCTTTACAGTACGTACCCATTTGGTCCATTCTTCATGACATGAGTGATCGATGATTAACATAGCCAATTAAGGCATTATAACCAAACGCAGCTTCTCCAAAACCCTCCCACGTTATGCATGTTGGCATGACGTCTCTCTGATTGTTGTGCAGCATTTCAATGACGCCATCGGTATGAGTCTTCAAGCATCTGAACAGTTATAAGAGATGCATGACGGTCAGCCTCTAAAATGCGACACCCTGTGACAGTTCTCATGTCTCTCTAGCTCTTAAGGCCGCATGACATTATACATCCAAGTTCTGTCGTATTTAACATTGCTCAAAGGTTTGTCGGGTTCGCATAACTTTCATAGCACGAGCTCTCTTAGAACTGTGCGGAAGCTCTCGCCAACTATTATATTATTGAATTAATATCACAAATGAGCTTACACTTTGGAAGGCATATCGTGAAATATAAATAATATGTTTCATAAGACTTTCGCAACGTAATACACTCCTGGAAATTGAAATAAGAACACCGTGAATTCATTGTCCCAGGAAGGGGAAACTTTATTGACACATTCCTGGGGTCAGATACATCACATGATCACACTGACAGAACCACAGGCACATAGACACAGGCAACAGAGCATGCACAATGTCGGCACTAGTACAGTGTATATCCACCTTTCGCAGCAATGCAGGCTGCTATTCTCCCATGGAGACGATCGTAGAGATGCTGGATGTAGTCCTGTGGAACGGCTTGCCATGCCATTTCCACCTGGCGCCTCAGTTGGACCAGCGTTCGTGCTGGACGTGCAGACCGCGTGAGACGACGCTTCATCCAGTCCCAAACATGCTCAATGGGGGACAGATCCGGAGATCTTGCTGGCCAGGGTAGTTGACGTACACCTTCTAGAGCACGTTGGGTGGCACGGGATACATGCGGACGTGCATTGTCCTGTTGGAACAGCAAGTTCCCTTGCCGGTCTAGGAATGGTAGAACCATGGGTTCGATGACGGTTTGGATGTACCGTGCACTATTCAGTGTCCCCTCGACGATCACCAGTGGTGTACGGCCAGTGTAGGAGATCGCTCCCCACACCATGATGCCGGGTGTTGGCCCTGTGTGCCTCGGTCGTATGCAGTCCTGATTGTGGCGCTCACCTGCACGGCGCCAAACACGCATACGACCATCAATGGCACCAAGGCAGAAGCGACTCTCATCGCTGAAGACGACACGTCTCCATTCGTCCCTCCATTCACGCCTGTCGCGACACCACTGGAGGCGGGCTGCACGATGTTGGGGCGTGAGCGGAAGACGGCCTAACGGTGTGCGGGACCGTAGCCCAGCTTCATGGAGACGGTTGCGAATGGTCCTCGCCGATACCCCAGGAGCAACAGTGTCCCTAATTTGCTGGGAAGTGGCGGTGTGGTCCCCTACGGCACTGCGTAGGATCCTACGGTCTTGGCGTGCATCCGTGCGTCGCTGCGGTCCGGTCCCAGGTCGACGGGCACGTGCACCTTCCGCCGACCACTGGCGACAACATCGATGTACTGTGGAGACCTCACGCCCCACGTGTTGAGCAATTCGGCGGTACGTCCACCCGGCCTCCCGCATGCCCACTATACGCCCTCGCTCAAAGTCCGTCAACTGCACATACGGTTCACGTCCACGCTGTCGCGGCATGCTACCAGTGTTAAAGACTGCGATGGAGCTCCGTATGCCACGGCAAACTGGCTGACACTGACGGCGGCGGTGCACAAATGCTGCGCAGCTAGCGCCATTCGACGGCCAACACCGCGGTTCCTGGTGTGTCCGCTGTGCCGTGCGTGTGATCATTGCTTGTACAGCCCTCTCGCAGTGTCCGGAGCAAGTATGGTGGGTCTGACACACCGGTGTCAATGTGTTCTTTTTTCCATTTCCAGGAGTGTAGTTGTAAATACGGTTCTCGGACTTACCGCCGAATTTTATAATTATATCTCTACTAAATTTCGCCATTAAAACGGTCCAGCATCGCCATGTCGTCTAGCAATTCTTTTTAAAGTTTCAGGAACCCGGCGCACGAGTAAACATTGGTTCTCACTGACACGGAATAATCTCTAAACGCTCAGAGTCGTCCACCTCCGCGTAAGCGTCGACTGCATCACACTCCCGTATATCGTATTTAGAACAGACAGAATTAGTCAAAAAAAAGGTTACAACTTTGTAAAGGAGCCTTTGTTCCTCCTGAAGGTCCAAGGTATGTCCATGCCAAATTTCATCGAAATCGGTTGAGTGTGGAAACATAACAGACAGACTTACTTTCCCACCTATAATATTAGTATGGAAGAGTATGGATGTTCGCTAATTGAGGTTTCCTGTAGTTTATAAACATGGAGTTTAAATAAAATTTTAGAAAATGTTCGTGTTAACGCGATTCAAACCAATGACGCTGGGCATACGACAACAGGCAACTGCACTCGAAATCGCTGCGAAATCTTCGGATCTTAAAAGGTGACTTCTTGGAGCAATTTTGTTGCTAGTGCAGGATTTTGTGCACGAACTGACGTCTCAGTTACTGTATGTCCGACAAAAGTTCGATGTGATACATGTCAGGGGGGTACGGGTGGCCAATCATTCGCTCGAATTCTTTATAATGTTCTTATAACGAATCGCAAACAATTGTGCCCTGGTGACATGGTTCATAGTCGTCCATAAAAACTCCATCTCTGGGAACATGCAGCCCATGAATGGCTGCAAATGGTCTCCAAGTAGCCGAACATAACCATTTCCAGTCTATGATAGCTTCAGTTGGACCAGACGACCCAATGTATTCCATGTAAATGCAGCCGACACCATTATGGAGCCGCCACCAACTTGCACAGTGCCTTGTTGACAACTTGTGTCCCTGGATTCGTGGCGTCTGTGCGACACTTGAACCCTACCATCAGCACTTACCAACTGAAATCTGGACTCATCTCACAAGGCCATGATTTTCAAGTCGTAGAGGGTCCAACCGTTGTTAAAAGCTGGACATTATGATTCTGCCTTGTGCATAAACAAACTCTGAGTCTGAGATACTATTATCGCGAGTAGTCGCGAGCTAACAGTTGTCAAGGGGAGTCGGAAGTAGTCGGACGAAGAGTGCGGTAGAGAAACCGCGCGACATGAGAGGTCACAGCCTGCCGTGACCGTGCTAGGAGTGCCGGAGGAGACTTTGGTATTAATCGAGGATTTTTTGGTTGTTTGCCTTTTTGCTGCTCGTAGTTGTTGGTTGCTTGCGCACTGGAGAGATTTTGTGGAATTCCCGCTTCAAGGGGGGGGGGGCGTTGGGTCGTTTGGGGGATGAGACC
Source organism: Schistocerca nitens (assembly GCF_023898315.1). Taxonomy (NCBI): domain Eukaryota; kingdom Metazoa; phylum Arthropoda; class Insecta; order Orthoptera; family Acrididae; genus Schistocerca; species Schistocerca nitens. The sequence goes on along the minus strand of NC_064615.1, from coordinate 1,099,570,078 downwards.
AGACAGCGAGGTCATCGGTGTCATCGGAGTAGGGAAGGACGGGGAAGGAAGTCTGTCGTGCCCTTTCAAAGGAACCATCCTGGCATTTGCCTGGAGCGATTTAGGGAAATCACGGAAAACCATGTAAGTAGGCAGTTTAGGTTTTTATGTTGGTAACGCCACGTAGCGCTCTGTATGAAAATCACTGACTGTGCTGTGTGCAGTCTGTGGCTGGTTGCCATTGTTGGAATATTCGCTATTGTAGTGTTGGGCAGTTAGATGTGAACAGCGCGTAGCGTTGCGCAGTTGGAGGTGAGCCGCCGGCAATGGTGGATGTGGAGAGAAAGATGCTTGCGTTTTGAGAACGGACGATCTGGACGTGTGTCCGCCAGAAAAAGGAAATTTGTAAAGATGGATGTCATGAATGATGACTTTTGAACACTATTAAGGTAAATACATTGTTTGTTCTCCATCAAAATCTTTCATTTGCTAACTATGCCTATCAGTAGTTAGAATCTTTCATTTAGCTGGCAGTATTGACGCTCGCTGTATTGCAGTAGTTCGAGTAACGAAGATTTTTGTGAGGTAAGTGATTCATGAAAGGTATAGGTTATTGTTAGTCAGGGCCATTCTTTTGTGGGGATTATTGAAAGTCAGATTGCGTTGCGCTAAAAATATTGTGTGTCAGTTTAGTGATGATCAGAATAAGTAAAGAGAGAAATGTCTGAGTACGTTCAGTTTTGCTCGGCTGTTTGAAATTAAACAACGTAAGAGGTTTACCAGCACAGTCATTCAAAATTTTCTAAGACGACGTTTCTTCCTAAATCATGATGGTCAGACGCGGGATTGAACCGTCGTCCTCCCGAATGCGAGTCCAGTGTGCTAGCCACTACGCCACCTCGCTCAGTAGCGCTTTTGTCAGTGTGTGTGAATACCCTCAGAGCAATATTCGTATCCTTGCTGTGGCCAGAAACGTGTTTATTCAGCATAGACATTGTGGGATGATTAAAAGTGTGTAAAGCCTGTCAGCATTTAAATCATCGATTTTCTGGATATAGAAAATTAAAAGTTTTTATTGATTTCTTTCATTTTTCATTATATCGTTTAAGATTAGTTGATTAAACCCCTCCTAATCATTTAATTTCTGTGTATAAAAGTATGGCAGTGATTGTTGCAATTAATCCATGCATTGCACTCGGCACGGATCGCAGTATTGCTTTTTTGAAATATTTTAGCATATTGCTGATCACGCAGTTCCAGCGGCAAGACGAGGTAAGTAGTCTTTCGTAGAGGAGTATTGCAGAACAGTTGTTAGGATATGTTAGGCGATATTTTAAATCTCGCTGTCAGAAGGCTGAGAATTGATTCCTTTATAATTCGTGGGAGGAGTAATCAATTTTCTGTTCCTATTTCTGTTTCTTCAGTCTGATTTCCATTATTGTCAGAGACGGAACGTCACACACATATTTCTGTACATGTCATAAAATAATTACGAGCCCGTTTCGTTGTGGTCACGAGCCGAGGAGAGGCGTTGCAGGTGATATCACGCTGTTTGCAAAGGCACTCGCGTCGGTCGTCTGCAGCCGTAGCCCATTAACGTCCAACACTGGTTTCTGCTGTTATTTTTACGCACTACTGCTTGTCTGTTACCACTATCAACTGTATGCACACGCCTTGCTCTCCGTTGCGTTGTCCGTGGTGAGAGGAAACGCCCGAAATTTCCTACTCTCGGCACCCTCTTGAAACTGTGGAATACTGAATTCTCCAACGATTTCCGAAACTGAATGTCCACACGTCTTGCTCTAACGATCATTCCGCGTTCAAAGTCCGTTAATTCCCTTCGTGGGGCCATAATCGCATAGGATACCTTTCACACGAATCACCTGAATACAAATGGCAGCTCTGTTGCTGTTTTTTTCCTTTCTTTATTGTGATTTCATTCCCCTGCCCCATATGGACAGGGGAGGGCTGTCAGCGGCACAATCCGCCGCTCTTCAGCGGAGTGACTTGACAGCTAATACAAGAAGAAAATGTTACATATAAGGTGATAAAAAAGGAGGACATAAAACGGAGTAAGGGGAGATAATGGAGGTAAAAATACACTGACATGGAGAAATTCATGGGGGGACAATTAAAAAAGTTCACATAAAGTTAAAAAACACAGTTGGCGATTCGTAGAACACAAAAAAAAGACACTGAAGTCACATGCACAGGTTAAAAGTTGGCCACAGTATTAAAAACACTCCAGAACACACTTTAAACCCAATTGGAATACACACGACGAAGAATAAAACTCCCAGGTCGGACCTGCCGAGGGAGAGGCCCGCAGGAGACAGGTGGGGCAGGAGATGAAGAAGGAAGACAAGGCGGGAGGGAGTGCAGAGACACTGAAGGGGAGCACAGGAGAGGGAGGGGGAGTAGGAGGGGAAAGCCACTCAGGAGAAGGGAGGGGGAGGAGAGTTTGCCCTGAGGAGGAGGCATGAGGAAGGTGGGGTTAGAGTTGGTAGGAAGGGCGAAGCTCACCATCTGGGAGGGGTGCAGCTCCCCCAGTGCACTAGCCTTTTACACATCGGGTATGCGCTACTGCCGCCATCTGTATGTGGGCAGATAGCTATCCCGTGACTTTTGTCACCTCAGTGTATGAAAAAATGGAGGAGGGTGGAGAAATTCATTACGTGTGTCCCTTCTGTGTCATCGAGCCGTTCATACACTGCAATCCGCGCCTTCCGGCTGCACTCCAGACCGATTTGGTATGAGAGTGTTATGTTAGACGGGTCACCTACGAGAACCAGATGCAACGGACGTAGGTGAAGAAATTGGTGTGCATACCGTATTCTGAAAAGAAGTAGTAGCGTCCCGGTGGCTACGTTATCGAATCCGTACGTCGCGAGCGGCTTGTGCAGAACCGCGATTGCTCCCACACTGACGTAGGAGTGACGCGGATGCTGCAGCGGCTGAGCTTAGGCCCGCCGTCTCGGCTACGGGCTGCTGACTCGCCGGCGTGGCGCCGCCAACTGCAGTCGCCCGCCTCCCGTTCAGCCGCTCCGCCACAGAGACAAACCCAGGACCCGCCGCCATGAGGGACCTCTCCAGCGCCAGCGGCCGTAGCAACACTGAACTACCAGCAGAAAGGGACGCTCCCTACGTGAGTAACACTACTGTCATTTCCGTACCACATTCGTCTGTTTCTGTAGGCCAAGAAAGTGTTTTTGACTACTGAACAACATACAAATGACATCGCTTTAAAGAAGCAGTACCAAGTGCCGTACTCAACAACATACAAATGACATCGCTTTAAAGAATGTGATACAGCAGTACCAAGTGCCGTAAACACGTACACAAATTAATGTTGCTATCCGTAGGTAACATAAACAAAGTATGCTTCTGTAAGTTTGGGGGAGAATCAGCTTTCTGTGTGGAATTATGCATGCCTCGATATAAATTCATTACCAAAGACTAGCTTCTCAGTCTTCCACCTCCGTAAAATTTGCACGAAATATTTAGCTCCTACTCATTAAAGCATCGAACTCCCATGTATAAAACAACTTCCGAGCTCTAATTATATTGCAAATCAGTTAAAGTGCTAACTGTCTGACATTAAGCGAGCAAATGATACAGAAATCAAATGGCTCTGAGCACTATGGGACTTAACGTCTGAGGTCATCAGTCCCCTAGAACTTAGAACTAATTAAACCTAACTAACCTAATGACATCATACACATCCATGCCCGAGACAGGATTCGAACCTGCGACCGTAGCGGTCACGCGGTTCCAGGCTGTGTCGCCTAGAATTGCTCGGCGACTCCGGCCGGCACAAATGATGCATATAACAGAATTTAGTCGTCAGTAATATATTATCCTTCACTATTTACAAAAGTCTGCCAACGCTGGGGTTGCTTTTCGATTCCGCCACTGTAGAAATCACGTGGTTTTGAGGCGAAGAACTGTAAGGAGAGCATTTTCATCCGGTAAACAAATCCCTTGTAGGCTGCTGGATAGAGAGCGGAAACGTGAATATCTGAGGGCGCAAGATCAGGTGAACGAGGTGAATGCGGAATGACTTCCCAACCCAACTCCTGTGTAGTGTTTTTTGTTAGTCTAGCAGAACGCGGCCGTGCGTTATCGTGAAGTGGCAATACTTCACGCAGTCTCCTTGGCCGTTGTTCTTGAACAGCGTCTGCAAGACGTTTCACTTGTTGACAATAAATGTCAACAGTGACACTTACACCTCGGGGAAGCTATTGATGTTATACCACACCGTTGCTGTTCCACCACATGCGTAACATTAAATTTTGTGAATGCGAGCAGTTCTTTGTACGGGGAGTTGCCGCTTTGTTTCGGCGCAAACATCCCTTTTTTTTCTTTATGTAAGCAGTAAGACGCCATTTCGCTTCACAAGTAACGATACAGGATATGAATGCTCGCTGTTCTTCGCGAGCCAATTGATGACGAGCAAGCGAAGATACATACACTATGTGATCAAAAGTATCAGGACACTCGCAAAACATACGTTTTTCATATTAGGGGCAATTTGCTGCCACCTACTGCCAGATACTCCATATCAGCGACCTCACTAGTCATTAGACATCGTGAGAGAGCAGAATGAGGCGCTCCGCGGAACTCACGTACTTCGAACGTCGTCAGGTGATTGAGTGTCACTTGTGTCATACGTCTGTACGCGAGATTTCCACATTCCTAAACATCCCTAGGTCCACTGTTTCCGATGTGATAGTGAGGTGGAAACGGGAAGGGACACGTACAGATCGACCTCGTCTGACAGAGACCGTCGACAGTTGCAGACGGTCGTAATATACACTCCTGGAAATGGAAAAAAGAACACATTGACACCGGTGTGTCAGACCCACCATACTTGCTCCGGACACGGCGAGAGGGCTGTACAAGCAATGATCACACGCACGGCACAGCGGACACACCAGGAACCGCGGTGTTGGCCGTCGAATGGCGCTAGCTACGCAGCATTTGTGCACCGCCGCCGTCAGTGTCAGCCAGTTTGCCGTGGCATACGGAGCTCCATCGCAGTCTTTAACACTGGTAGCATGCCGCGACAGCGTGGACGTGAATCGTATGTGCAGTTGACGGACTTTGAGCGAGGGCGTATAGTGGGCATGCGGGAGGCCGGGTGGACGTACCGCCGAATTGCTCAACACGTGGGGCGTGAGGTCTCCACAGTACATCGATGTTGTCGCCAGTGGTCGGCGGAAGGTGCACATGCCCGTCGACCTGGGACCGGACCGCAGCGACGCAAGGATGCACGCCAAGACCGTAGGATCCTACACAGTGCCGTAGGGGACCGCACCGCCACTTCCCAGCAAATTAGGGACACTGTTGCTCCTGGGGTATCGGCGAGGACCATTCGCAACCGTCTCCATGAAGCTGGGCTACGGTCCCGCACACCGTTAGGCCGTCTTCCGCTCACGCCCCAACATCGTGCAGCCCGCCTCCAGTGGTGTCGCGACAGGCGTGAATGGAGGGACGAATGGAGACGTGTCGTCTTCAGCGATGAGAGTCGCTTCTGCCTTGGTGCCAATGATGGTCGTATGCGTGTTTGGCGCCGTGCAGGTGAGCGCCACAATCAGGACTGCATACGACCGAGGCACACAGGGCCAACACCCGGCATCATGGTGTGGGGAGCGATCTCCTACACTGGCCGTACACCACTGCTGATCGTCGAGGAGACACTGAATAGTGCACGGTACATCCAAACCGTCATCGGACCCATCGTTCTACCATTCCTAGACCGGCAAGGGAACTTGCTGTTCCAACAGGACAATGCACGTCCGCATGTATCCCGTGCCACCCAACGTGCTCTAGAAGGTGTAAGTCAACTACCCTGGCCAGCAAGATCTCCGGATCTGTCCCCCATTGAGCATGTTTGGGACTGGATGAAGCGTCGTCTCACGCGGTCTGCACGTCCAGCACGAACGCTGGTCCAACTGAGGCGCCAGGTGGAAATGGCATGGCAAGCCGTTCCACAGGACTACATCCAGCATCTCTACGATCGTCTCCATGGGAGAATAGCAGCCTGCATTGCTGCGAAAGGTGGATATACACTGTACTAGTGCCGACATTGTGCATGCTCTGTTGCCTGTGTCTATGTGCCTGTGGTTCTGTAAGTGTGATCATGTGATGTATCTGACCCCAGGAATGTGTCAATAAAGTTTCCCCTTCCTGGGACAATGAATTCACGGTGTTCTTATTTCAATTTCCAGGAGTGTATAATAAGCAGACGTCTATCCAGACCATCACACAGCAATTCCAAACTGCATCAGGATTAACTGTAACTATTCTGACAGTTAGGCGGGAGGTAAGAAATCCTGGATTTCATGGTCGAGTGGCTGTTCATAAGCCACTCATCACGCCGTTAAATGCCAAACGACGCTTCGCTTGGTGTAAGGAGAGTAAACATAAAAAGTAGCAAATGAAACACCACGCATAACTAAGGCAAAGAGCGAATCTGCCTACACGAAAAGTAAACAGATCTTTGGAGAAAAGAGAAGCACTTGCTTGTGTATTAAGTGTGCAGACGGCAGACAAATATTATGCAAACAAGAGTGGACAAGAAAGTGGAATGAGTGTGTAGAAGGGCAGTAAAAGGGAAATGAACCTGAAGAGAATATTACGCAAAGGGAAGAGGAAGTAGGTAAACAGGAAATAAAGTATTACAAGAAGAATTTGATAGAGCACTGAAAAACCTAAGTCGAAAAAAGACCTCTTGAGTAGGTGACACACTCTCAGAATAATCCAGGTCCGTGAGCCAGCCATGACAAAACTTGGTAAGCAAGATGCACGAGTCACGACATACCCCCAGACTTCAAGAACAATGTAATAATTCCTTTTCCAAAGAAGGCAGGTGGTGACTGGTGTGAATATTACCAAACAATCAGTTTAATAAGCTGCGGTTGCAAAATACTGCCTCAAATTATTTACAGAAGAATGGTAAAACTGACAGAAGCCTATCTCGGAGAAGATGACTTTGGGTTCTGTTCCGGAATAATGTAAGAAGCTGCGACTTATCTTTCAAGATAGGCTGAATAAAGGCGAACTTCCATTTATAGCGGCCCAAATGTTGCCAACGCTGTTTCGCGTACACAGCCGACGTTTCACTGGGGAGCGCATACACACCTTCCATACAGTCTCAACTTCTCCCTATGCGATTTCCATATTTTTCGGACCCTGAAGAAAGAGATTCGTGACGTCGATTTGCTTCGGACGAAAAGGTGCACGCCTGGGTGCAATCACAGCTCCGTTTTTCCAAGAGGGCACTGACCATTTTGTCTCACAGTTGGATAAATGTATTAACGGTTACGATGGCTAATTTTGAAAAAATAAACGACTTACTTTTCTCCACCTGATTTGTTTTCATTTGATTATCCCTTGGATAAATGTATTAACAGTTATGGTGGTTACTTTCGAAAAAATAAAAGACTTATTTTTCTCCAAATGTTTTGTTTTCATTTCATTGTCCCTTACAGATTTCGAAAAAGTTTTTGACAATATTGAGTGGAATATGCTCTTTGAAATTCTGAATGTAGCAGGGATAAAATAAGGGAGCGAAAAGTTATCTACAACTTGTATACAAATCAGACTGCTGTTAAAAGTATAGACGGCAATGAGACGGAAGCACTAGTTAAGAAGGGAATAAGATGGGATTGTAGAGTATTCCCTTTGTTATTCAATCTGTACAATGAGCAAGCATTAAGGAAGCCCAGGACAAATTTGGCAGAAGTTTAACATACAAAGAAGAAATAAAAATTGAAGTTCGCCAATGACATTCTAGTTCTGTCAAAGACGCAAAGGATTTGGAACATCTGTTGGACGGAATCAATAAGGAATGTATAATATCTCGAATATACATTATAGGATGAAATCAACAAAAGTAACTAGATTATAATCGACTTAAATCAATAGATGGTGAGGGGACTAGATTAGTAAATCAGACACTGAAACTAGATGTCTTATGCTGTTTGAGCATAAAATAACTGACCGCAACCGAAGTATCGAGGATATTTTGATCATTTGCTTAATAACATAAAAAGTCAACAGGTAGCGAAGCAAGTTTTCACTCTAATTTAAAATCATTTCCCCTGGACAATTCCTATTCCATCGACGGGCCGGCCGAAGTGGCCGTGCGGTTAAAGGCGCTGTAGTCTGGAACCGCAGGACCGCTACGGTCGCAGGTTCGAATCCTGCCTCGGGCATGGATGTTTGTGATGTCCTTAGGTTAGTTAGGTTTAACTAGTTCTAAGTTCTAGGGGACTAATAACCTCAGCAGTTGAGTCCCATAGTGCTCAGAGCCATTTTTTTTATTCCATCGACGAATTTGTACTTACGAACTGGTAGCCGGTAAAAAAAAATAAAAATAAAATAAAATTGTAGTTTTTGAGGTGTACCCATATCATTTCGATAAAGGAATCGTTCAAATTATCTATGGGACGTGTAAATAACTAATTATAAAGTGGAGGTTGGCTTTAGTATGTAAAGAGTTTCTGAGGAAGAAAAATTTGCTAATGCGGAATACGAATTTAAGTTTAGGCTATCTTATAGGAAGGAATTTGTCTGGAGTGTACGCTTGTGAAAGTGAAACGTGGACCATAAACAGTTCAGACAAGAAGAGAATAAAAGCTTTTGTAATGCGGTGTTACAGCTGAAGATTGGATGGATAGATGCGAAACTGATGAGGAGGCACTGACTCGAACTGGGCAGCAAAAATATTTGGCACAATTGGACTAAAAGAAGGGTTCAATTGATAGGACACATCCCAAGGGATCAAGGAATAGTCAGTTTGCTAATTGGAGGAAGACTAGGCGTAAAAATTGCAGTGGAAGATCAAGGCTCTTCTACAGTAAGTATTTTCAAATGGGTGGATGTGGCAGTAATTATTCATAGTTGAAGAGGCCTGATATGTTGTGACCAGACGAACTGTGGGTTCTTTTATCGCTCTGAGTCAGGCTCATGAAAGCAGAACACATGAAATATTTTTTCACTCTATTACATAAATGAATAAAAGATTTACTTCTCTCTGACACAGTTCTACGAGGTGCGACAATAAATCAATGAGACTGATGTTGCTTACCGTTTTAGTCAAGTTTAGTGTTGTCTTCTTCAAAGTAGCCTAGTTCCCTTCTGATTGCACACACTTTTTCCAGCGCTTCTGCCATTGATGGTAACATTTCTGGAACTCGTCTTCTGTAATATCCTCCAAGACCCTCGTCACAGCTTTTTGGACATCTTGTGTTGTTGTAAAATGGTGCCCCTTGACCGCCGTTTTGACTCTTGGAAATAGAAAAAAGTCGCACAGAGCGATATCTGGTGAATAAGGTGGCTGTGATAGCACTGAAATTTGTTTTGAGGTTAAAAATTGCTGTACTGACAGAGCAGTATGAGATGGAGCGTTATCGAGAAGCAGAATTCAATTATCAGCAATGTTGGTACGGACACGAAGAACTCTTTCACGAAGTCTTTCTAAAATTTCTTTGCAGTAAAATTGGTTAACTGTTTGTCCAGGAGGCACCCACTCTTTATGAACAATTCCCTTGGGATCAAAGAATCACACAAGCATGCATTTCAGTTTTGACTTTGACATGCGAGCTTTTTTTGAGCACCATTGAGAACTTTGGCGTTTTGTCTCTGGATCGTACTGAAAAAACCAACTTTCATCACCAGTGATAACACGGCTCAACAGTTCTGCATTGATTTCCGTTTGCTCTAACAGATCGGCTGCCACATTTTTCCGTGTTTCTCGCTGTTGTGGTGTGAGATTTTTGTGGACCATTTTTGCACAAATCTTTCTCATGCCAAGATCTTCAGTTAATATTAGACGAACCGTTTCTCGATTGATGTTCAGTTCTTCTGCAATCATTTTCACGGATAATCTTCGATCAGATCGTACGAGTTCACGCAGCCTGGCCAAGTTGACATCTGTCCGTGAGGTTGATGGTCGTCCACTGCGGTATTCATCTTCAACATTCGTTCTGCCTTCACTAAACATTTTATGCCAACGAAAAACTTGAGTTCTTGACATAACCTTATCTCCAAAAGCCTTCTGAAGGTTAGCGTAAGTTTTCGTCGCGTTTTCATCCAGTTTAACGCAAAAAGAAATGGCATACCGTTGCGCAATATTATGCGGTTCCATTTCCGTGACGAGAGACACAAACACGTGTTAACTTATTACAGCACAACTCACGACTGAGCAGTTGCATCGATGTGTCACTTGGACTAGAAGCAGCGTATAGACCAAGGTCAAAGGTATTGTGCCTGCGCAAGCCTGCATGGTTGCCACATCTTGCAAAGAAAATCAGTCTCATTGCTTTATTGTCGCACCTCGAACACCATAGGATTGCTTGGAAATTTACACTGTCACTCGTTATGAAAGCATTACTTGATGCAGTAACTAACTGTTCTCTTAAGGTTCAATGTTCGACATTTACGTCAGCACAAGTTGACCTGAAACTTCAACAATTCATTGTTCCTATACAAAAATGTTGACCTCTGTAGCTGAGATCACAAGCTGGGGCTCAGTTCTTGTATGCTCGCACTATATTGGCCTCAGTGGAAATGCACTGCTATGCTGAGAGCCTTCTGTAGCGCTTCCCATTGGTTGTTGCGAGCCGTCGCTAATGTCTGTGGCACCGATTCGCTTTGCCGACTTTGGTGTGGCACCGCGACCTCTGGACGGTACCACAGAATCAAACCATGGTTTGGACTGAACACCAAACAACACAAGGCAACCACTGAAGCAACTGAAGACCTCGGCTGAAAACAGTGTTAAGGGATGGTCTATGAGAAACAACAGAGTTATTACATGTAAAACATGATAAGTGATGTGCAATAGTTCCACGATGAAACAAGAACTGGCCGCTCTATCTCTAATTTCAGATTCTCACTAATGGCAACTTTGTCATGATGTCTGCCCTTAAACAGTTGTGGCTCCTAGTAGTAGTAATGTGCTTTGTTTTTGCTCCAGGAATATGCTTTTAAGGGATGAATTGGACAAATACGAGGATGATGAGGATAGCTACGACTCAGACAAAGACCCTGAACATGTTCTGGAACGCAAACTGGGTAGATGCGAATAATTCTATAAGCAAATGTACTATTTTAACTTGTCCCTTACCATCGTTTTTGTGAATTTACGTGACAGGTGTGATGGCAGAAATGTTAAGCAACATTCTTAATATTGTAGATTGCTGTTTGACGTTGTTATACTTCTTTATTTCTAAACGTTATAACGCAAATCTTAGTACCATAACCAGAAATAATTCGGACCTGTTAAATTCGTACTTTTGAGAGTTTTCACAGTAATGTTTCGTTACCTTACCCAGCGAGTAAACAGTGGTAATTCAATGGCAGCCCAGTTTGTAAGTAAACAATGTTAAGTACGTGTTGAGATTTTTTTAAGAATAAAATTTTGGAGAGAATTTATGTTTTCATAAACTTGTCTCTACTCTAGAAATATTTGAAAACAATGGTTTCTTTCAATAACAATAGATATACTTGAAATGTCTTAAATGTAGACAGCGGCCGTTGTGACCGAGCGGTTCTAGGGACTTCAGTCTGGAACAGGGCGACCGCTACGGTCGCAGGTTCGAATCCTGCCTCAGGCATGGATGTGTGTAATGTCCTTAGGTTAGTTAGGTTTAAGTAGTTCTAAGTTCTAGGGGACTGATGACCTCAGATGTTAAGTCCCATAGTGCTCAGAGCCTTTTGAACCATTTCTTAAATGTAGATTTTGTTGAAACTTTACTGTGTAATTACTCAAACCAAACAACTTGTCCCTTTCCATTGTTTACAGCCAAGGTCTTCGATTATGAAATTATACAAAACAATAGCCTTACCGACACTGGCATATGAAATGAAAAAAAATAACTTATTCAAATACCTGCAATGACGTACCAACGAAAAGGTACGGATACAACAAGATTTGGCTGATAATGGGACGAAAAAAATTATAATTACTGATCTACTTACATCAGGGTTAACATACAATGCGACGACTGAGCATATGTTGGGCAGGACATGCCTAAAACAAAATCTATGATTGATGATGATAGTGATGTTGACGAAACGTAGATGGTCATCTAAAAGGCGAGAACTAGGAAATAACTTCAGTTCTATCTCAAAATGAGAAACTGTAACATTTTTGAAATATTTTGGAATACCTATAAAGCATACTACTTCTGGAAATAACGTAAGAGCAGAATCAAGCACGAAATGTGAACTAGAATGAGAGTCGTCATATACGCTCAGTATTGGAGCTGCAGTAAAAATAAAAAGCAGTAAAAATAAAAATACGGTCCTTTCCAGTTCAAACTGACAACAGAACAAATGTCATTACCCCGGAATGTTATTAATAAAAATCTCTGGATTGTCATTCATACTTTCTGAATTTCGACATTTCCTTAACTTTATTTTATGCCTTATACTTCAAGTTTGTAATCGTTGTGTGACGTACTAGGGGTAGCGATAAAATCTTAAGTATAATTTTGATAAAACAAAGGTTACTTTATTAATTTTTGGTTGTTTGAAATTACATTTTCCCAGTGCTGGAACACAAATTCCTGCTCCACAGTAATCTAGCAGTACAGCTATTTCACTTCGTTCCAGGACTGCAAATGAGTATCTACTAAGAAAAAAATAATTACGAGGGACAAACGAAGTCTTATGAGTACCCCCACCCCTCGCAGGTGGTGATATCTCTCGACTTTTTTCTCTGTGTCTCTATCTTTAAAATCAGAAATGTCAAATCCGAGATTTGTTCGAACGTTTTAGTCAGCGGTATGATTAAAGACCGAACTAGTTCCTTAGCATGGAACTCCATCACTTTTGTTTTGGCACGAGTCATTATGCAATTACACTCTTTTGCAATGACAAAGAAAACAACATTTAGAGCGCGTAATACCAATAAAGCCACGTTGTATAACGTATCAGAAGAAACTGAGATACGCAGTTATCTGCGTTTCGGACTGTCGTAGAAACCGCGAAAGTCATTGCAGAGTGGTACACGGCCGGGGTATAGATCGGAAATCAGTTGTCAGTTGATTCTCAAATGACTTGCAGTTTCCCACTCACTGACTCCATTCGCTTCATTTCAGTGCATTTAATTCATCTCGTATGCGTTTCTTGTACTAGAACTAGGCATGGTCCTCGGCCACATTTCTTTAATTTTTTTTTCCGGTGGTGCTGCGAGACTGAATCTATCGTTGTGGTGATCGGAAACATACATGAAAACATGAATGGCAACGAAAATTTGTGTCTGGCTAGGTGTGTGCTCGTATGGACGCAAGGTTAAGGCGACGAGTCGCGGTAAATGAGCTTCGATTCCCAGTCGCGTACAAATTTTCAGTGGTCTCTTCATATTAGCCGATATCCTGCAGGTTGAGCAGATATGACCTGTTTGCCCCGATACAATTTCATGTCTCTGCATCTTCATTGATTTTGTCCGCGTCAATGTCGTCACGTTGTAACCATACTCATGTCCTAATCCGAAAGATTATTAAGAACAGCAACGTACAGCCCGAACAGAGCTCATCTGCTGGAAGGATAGTACAGTTATTTATACAAGTATCGTAATTTCAGGAAGTCAGTATTTCTACATGCATAGAATATCCCACATATACGAACACTGCAGGCATAAGATATTTCTAGAATCTGCCAGAAATGAATAATACGAAATAACAAATAATTATTGGTTGTCAGGTTTGAACCAGTACCCGTAACAGGCCACCAGCGACGCTAAGCGTTTCACTACGCCAATGTCACGTACATCTACAGAGAAACAAATGATTACAATATCAGAAAAATTGGATGATTTGTTCAAGAGAAACAGCTTCAGAAATTGAGCAAGTCAATCAACGTTGATTTACCCCTGGCCCTTACACATGCAATTATTCGGCTTGACATTGAGTGATAGAGTGGTTGGGTGTTCTTCTGAGAGATATCCAGCCGAAGTCTGTCCAACTGGCGCGTTAGAAAGTCAAAACCCCGAGGTGGATTGAGGAGCCTGTCCATAGTGGTCCAAATGATCTCAATTGGGAAGAGATCCGGCGTAGTTGCTGGCCAAATAATGGTTTGGCAGGCACGAAGACGAGCAGTAGATAGTGTCGCCATGTGTGGGCAGGCATTACCTTGGTGAAATGGCTTGCAATGAAGGGCAACAAAACGGGGCGTAGAATATCGTCGACGTGTCGCTGTGCTGTAAGGGTGGCTCCGATGACAACCAAAGGGGTCCTGCCAGGAAATGGAATGGCACACCAGACCACCAGTTTTGGTTGACGGGCCGTATAGCGGGCAACAGTCAGGTTGATCATACAATGAAGGCTTTCATGTCCGGATGTTTCAGCTGCCGAGAATTCTTCCGGGTTGTATGGCCGTGGTTCATGGAACTCTTCTATCCCTGACGTTTCGTCCAGAGCTACGTTGGATATCTTCGGAGGTGCTTCTGGTTGTGCTGAATCTTGCCTGGTTCTGTTGAGTCGGCAACGTCAGGGATAGAAGAGTTTCAAGGACCACGGCCATACAACCCGGAAGAATTCTCGTCAACAGGCACGTTGGTATCCCAACATGTTCGGGGGCATCTCTTGACAGTTTTCGGCCTGAAATTTCATTGAGTGGACTAGATTTCTCTTCAGTAATGAGTCCCGCTTCGAATTGAGTCCTGACGACCAGCGAAGAGATATCTGGAGACTCCCCAGACAGCGGTGTGGTACCAACCTGTCTGTTGCAGTGCGGCCCGACAACCAGGAGCGGTAGTCTGGGATGCCATTTCATTTTATAGCAGGAGTCCTTTGGTTGTTATAGCGGCACCCTTACAGCACAGCGACCCGTCGACGGTATGATACGCCCCATTTTGTTGCCATTCGTGAGAAGCCATCAAGGGCTTACATTTCAGGAGGATAATGCCCGCCCGCACACGGCGAGAACTTCTACTATTGTCTTTGTGCTTCTCAGACGTTACCTTGGCCAGTGAGATCGCTGGATCTCTCCCCAAATCAGAACAGGTAGTGCATTATGGGAGAGCCGCCCAACTAGTTCTGGATTTCGACGACCTAACGCACCGGCTGGACTAAATTTGGCACGAAATCCCACAGGAGAACATCCAACAGTTCTATCAATCAATGCCAAGCCGAATAGCTAAATGCTAAGGGGCAGAGATGGTCCAACGCGCTATTGACTTGGTCTGTTTGTGAAGCTGTTTCTCTCGAATGAATAATCCAGTTTTTATGAAATGGTAATCATGTGTTGGTCTGTACATGTACATCACATCTACTGATATCCGTCCCATTCGGGTAATTAAGATTTCAGTCGGTTTCGTGGCCCAGCCGACTGCAGTTCAAACTTGCGCTGCGGCCCTGCTGACGCTCTCGTCGACAGATCGATGCACTTCAAGCATACCCCGTTCCAAGCACTTACAGTTCACTGTAGTCGCGGAAAGCAACTCAATAAACAAACACCGAAGAAAGTTTGTCTTTAGGGGATCCACAGCCTCCAAATGGGCACTAATTGAAAGCATAGTACGTAGTACGCTATACTGTAGTCGATTTTTATTTAAATCGCGCAGTTAGCTAATTTGGACGACTTGTTATTTTCAAGCACATGTGCATTATTACGTATTACATGTCGTAATTGTCAAATTATTTTTCACTATTTTATTAAACACCGAAGAGGGTGATACACGTATATCGCTTTTAGTTCGTAATTTCCTGTGCAGTCTCCTCTTACTGCGTCAACTAGACCCCTTCAAGTGTTGCTGTACGCGCCTCTCTACTTGAAAAATCACTACACATCACCACTTTAGAGAAAACAGGTCGCCCCCCTGTTCGTGATAATACGACGCGCTACAATTTCCTCCTGCCCGCTTATTCAGGAACCGTACATCGTAGATCACGCAGGGCAGCCAGACTACGTAACGAGTGTTGTTCTTTCAAAGCTTTGTAAATATCCCGGTAGTGCGTTTGTGTGTCTTGTGCTGCCGTGAAGTCCTTATCAGCTGTGATAGTTGCAGGCTGTCGTATTAAGCTATTAAGTAAAATGTACGAGCGCCAGGACTACCGGTTACGTTACACTCTGACATCCGTGAAGCAGGGATATTTGACCGCGGGGAAGGGGGGAGGGGGGGGGGGGGAAGGACCAGCAAGGACGAAGGTTACTGTGAACAGATGCCGGTCAGCGCACATACGAGGTGTGGCTAGAAAAAAACCGGACTAGTACTGGTGAAACAATAAAACGAATGCAATAAGGCTGAAAGTCGCGTGGCCTGTCACGTGACTCTCGCTGCGCCTACTGCTCGAGTTTCATCTGCCTCCTGCACTCAGTCTGCCCGTGGCGTCTGTTTTAAGTAGTTGACGTTTTGTCTGTGCGTCGGAAAATGTTGAGTGTACAGAAAGAACAGCGTGTTAACATCAAATTTTGTTTCAAACTAGGAAAATCTGCAAGTGAAACGTTTGTAATGTTACAACAAGTGTACGGCGATGATTGTTTATCGCGAACACAAGTGTTTGAGTGGTTTAAACGATTTAAAGATGGCCGCGAAGACACCAGTGATGACACTCGCACTGGCAGACCATTGTCAGCAAAAACTGATGCAAACATTGAAAAAATCGGTAAACTTGTTCGACCACGATTCATCGCAAGTAATAACATTTTGTAAGAAGGCGGGATCACTTTGAATGTTTTCCAGGATGTCAGAACAAATCATTCTTCGGCGTTCCTTCTGTTCAATTGTGAGACACTTTGGAACCATTTTTGAACACACTTTGTTCATGTTGAAACTTTCATGAAGAATCTGCCTAACACTTTCCTTGTCAACTCCTGTTAACTCAGACACTGCTCTGATTGTTAAACGGCGATCTTGTCGAACAAGTTTACCGATTTTTTCAATGTTTGCATCAGTTTTTGCTTACAATGGTCTGCCAGTGCGAGTGTCATCACTGGTGTCTTCGCGGCCATCTTTAAATCGTTTAAACCACTCAAACACTTGTGTTCGCGATAAACAATCATCGCCGTACACTTGTTGTAACATTACAAACGTTTCACTTGCAGATTTTCCTAGTTTGAAACAAAATTTGATGTTAACACGCTGTTCTTTCTGTACACTCAACATTTTCCGACGCACAGACAAAACGTCAACTACTTAAAACAGACGCCACGGGCAGACTGAGTGCAGGAGGCAGATGAAACTCGAGCAGTAGGCGGAGCGAGAGTCACGTGACAGGCCACGCGACTTTCAGCCTTATTGCATTCGTTTTATTGTTTCACCAGTACTAGTCCGGTTTTTTTCTAGCCACACCTCGTATGACGTGGAATACGATGACGAGCAGTCTTCCTATATCTACTTCAGTACTCTGCAAATGACACTCACGTGTTTACCAGAGGATTCGTGGAACCACTTTCAGACTATTTCTCGACAGTCCCACTCTTGGACAGCTCGTGCGTAAAATGAGCACCTGAATCTTTCGCTGGCAGCTCTGATTTCTCTCATTTTACGGTGGTCATTTATGCCTACGTTGATGAGAATCAACAAATATGGGATGAAGAAAAAAATACAGCACTTGCAGGTCGGCACACGATTCTTTATCCCAGTTTATCCTGCAAAACATAGTCCACCCAATAAGGTTTAACAGAGATGGGATTTTAAAAAAGATCTTCTTGCAACGCTGGAACTGCGTGCAGCGTAGCTAAGAACAGGTAGCATGAACTCTACAGTTTGCTGGGTGTGTCGTGTTGGCTCATCGGGACGAGGTAACGCAGTGGGGAATGTATATGCAGAGTCGTCGATGTTCGAGACAGGTTCACGGCAAACATTTTTTTTTCTATACTTAAAGCATCAAATTGCATGCAATTTACACTTCCACAATGCTGTATCTTGCGTATTTCTTTCTTGTTACCTTTATTTAAACATTAAGACACCATACGGACTTATTACAAACGTAAACGACAACTTTGTTTCGTCCATCGCACAAATTAAGTCAATAGCAAACAATAGTGGATACAGAAACACTGTCTGTATCCAATGACATACAAAAAACACAATAAGTAGGCTACACTAGGTTCCACACCGTACTATATCTTCACAGAGCCGGTACGTATACGTGCGAGCAACTTCACTATTGCAAACACTTCGCCACTCGCTGGACCATACTTTGATGGAACCTACGCAATACACCTGTATCCGAAGCGGCATGCACACGAGTTATTAGGTCACGTATATCCATGGGTGGAGTACTATGAACGTGTTCCTTTAAGTGTCCCCACAAACAAAAATTCAGGTTCAGGGGACGTGGAGGACAGGACATCGGACCTCCACGACCAATCCTTTTCCCAGGTACTTAAATAGTTACGAACATTCATTCCAAAGTGTGGCGGTGCACCATCATGCTGAAACCATAGCTGTGGCCGAACGCCAAGTGGAACGATATCTGATGCGTCAGGCAAAATATTGCAAATTGTGCGGCAGTAAGGGTACAAAAGGACTCCTTCCACGACTCCAGCCCACAGGTTTATGCCAAACCGTGCCTCAAAGCCACGTTCACAGGTGACATTTGGGTTATGCTCCAACCAATTATGGCCGTTGTGGAGATTGAAAATACCTTCACGAGTGAAACTGGATTAGTCAGGCGATATCGCGTTGTTTATAAAATGTTCATTATCTTCAACTTGGTGCAAAAGCCATTCACAAAACTGGACTCGTCAGATACGTTCTTATGGCCGCTGGTGTTGAGTTAACGTGTAGGGATACGGACACAGTTCTTCACGGTGCAACACTTCAACAACCAGTCTTTGAGATATTTGGAACTGCCTTCCAGCATCACAGGTACTTGGCTGAAATGATTGGTGAACGAAGAGAACTAGGGAACGGACGTCAAAAATATCATACCTCCATGTTTTACATTATTTTTTTCGAAACATTACAAATTGTTACTTAAAAAAAGAAACGAAACCGGATTTAATCCTACACAGTTTCCGCCACTTTAGAAAGAAAAAAATTCGTTTCCAGTCGTGGCTGCAACCACTTTTGTTTACTTTTGTTTTATTAACTAAACGAAAAAAACAAGACAAACAGGGCCATAGAAATCACAAACTGTCTAACAATACAGCTGAAAAGGGACTGTAACGAAAACACCAAAATGACCCACTCAAAACTTTTTTTTGTTTTCTGTCAAGTTTATTAAAAGCAAGGTAACAGGAATTAGACATTCGAGCAGAAAAGGAATTCTAGGCTTCATCCAACTCCTTGACGATTAAATAGCAGGTACAGCAAATATGCTCATGATAACGTGGCATCCTTTGCCATGTCCAACGCGACAGGTCGCAGACGCTCCCCACCACCTAATGAACATAATGCTCGACAAGCCACGTAAGTGTATTGTTCTTCGTTCTGGGAAAGAAGCCTGAATCGGCACGCAGGAGAACCTCACTCTCTACTGCTGCTTCCGTCGTCCTGGCAAGAAAGGCCAATTGTCGGCGG
Source organism: Schistocerca nitens (assembly GCF_023898315.1). Taxonomy (NCBI): domain Eukaryota; kingdom Metazoa; phylum Arthropoda; class Insecta; order Orthoptera; family Acrididae; genus Schistocerca; species Schistocerca nitens. The sequence continues at coordinate 1,099,550,616 of NC_064615.1, read as the reverse complement.
AGCCAACTCTAATGTCTGTGTCCGCAGGCGACGAACTGATGACATAAAGCATCCGATTCATGGCAACGACTCCATCGGTCTGTCTCACTAAGGCCAATATGATAAAGACGAACGTTGATCGGGAGAAGATTATGAACGACTTGGTATCATGGTGACGCCACTTCCATCGGTAGAATAGGTAGGCTGACATTGGATCAAACAACCTTACAATGTTTCTCTAGTGATAGGAACGTCACAGAGGAAGCGCGATTTGGAAACGTCCAGTGACATAATAGCATTTTTACAGAGAGATGCGACTGGGAAAGAATATCGACCCCCAAATAATCTCAGGCCGGCCGAAGTGGCCGTGCGGTTAAAGGCGCTGCAGTCTGGAACCGCAAGACCGCTACGGTCGCAGGTTCGAATCCTGCCTCGGGCATGGATGTTTGTGATGTCCTTAGGTTAGTTAGGTTTAACTAGTTCTAAGTTCTAGGGGACTAATAACCTCAGCAGTTGAGTCCCATAGTGCTCAGAGCCATTTGAACCATTTGAAATAATCTCATGAATAAAAGATTCCCAAATGTGTCTTAATTTATTATTTATATTAATTTATTATTTATCCCACCAATGGTGGATGTGGACTTGATGTCCCAGCAGTCAACTGAGCGAGCTACGACGGCTGATAAGGCAGTGCGGGGTGATGCACGTTTCTCTGCACGTGGCGATACGCTGAACACTGTGACAGTGTTGCCAGCTCCACGTTTTCATACATTTTTCAAAATACATCCGATCTGATTTCACTAGATAAACTTTTGTCTTGGATCTGGATGAGGAATCGCTCGCCGACCTCCAAGTGCGGCATTTTTTCTTTACCCTGTATTTCAGCATTCGGAGAAACAACAACAACCATAATAATAATAGTGTTACCGTATGACCACAGGCGTGGTGCATGACTTTTCAGCCGGGAGATAGCACCCGGCCTTTCCCCCATACAAGTACTAACCTGGTACTACGTTGCTCTACTTCTGTTATCGGGCGACAACAGATGTTAACAGCGTGACAAAGCCTTTGGTTAGCATTCGCAGCAGAGAGATGGTGATGTTAATTTCACGAAATAATCTCTTCGCAACGAGAAACGCCTTTGTTTCAACGATTACCGAGTCAACACACTTATATCCGTGACACTTTCTCCACTACTTCAAAAAATGGTTCAAATGGCTCTGAGCACTATGGGACTCAACTGCTGAGGTCATTAGTCCCCTAGAACTCAGAACTAGTTAAATCTAACTAACCTAAGGACATCACAAACATCCATGCCCGAGGCAGGATTCGAACCTGCGACCGTAGCGGTCTTGCGGTTCCAGACTGCAGCGCCTTTAACCGCACGGCCACTTCGGCCGGCTCCACTACTTCGAGAGAGTAAAAAACGACCTGGGACTCTTCAGACCACCTAGATGTGCTCCGTCAATCCTATCCGACAAGGATACTCTAGCAGAGGGCGAACATGCTTAGTGTAGGAGACCCGTTTAGTAGATTTGTTGCATATCCTAAATGTTCTGCCAACAAAACGCAGTCTGTGAGTCACCTTCCCCACAACATATGCTATTTAGTGGCTCCAATTTAAGTTGTTTGTGATTGTAAATCCTAGGTATTTGGTTGAAACTACAACCTTCAAACTTCTGTTGGTGTAGCGGAAATTTAACGCTCACGTTCAAACGCTTGCTAATGGAAAAGCCTGTCGCCGAAATTCCTTCACCTGTAGTCACACAACACACACACACACACCATTAATGCTACAGGCCGTGGTGCTTTTCGTGCGGACAGTGTATTTCGGTTTGTTACGACATTACGCACAATTATAACTGCCGTATCCGTAAGCGTTTTAACCGCTAAATTTTGTGATACATTACCAGTGGCGTTAGCATTACCATCATCGTTAACGGCTATCTGACACTTATTGCTAGATAAATGTCTGCTCCAGACTTCCCGACGCATTACGCTCGCAATGGCGGGTCTGTCTGCCCGAGTCTGGCCCGGCATGTTTTCTGACGTCACCAGTCCACTTTCCCACCATACAACACAAACATAACAGCACCCTGTAGACGCATCCGTAACACTCACCTACACAAATCACATACGACCCATCTCTCACGTATCCGCGAGGAAAGGGCTCAATGTGTGCAGAGGAAGGGGAAAACTTTCCAACGCGGTGGTTGAATCCACACATGTGATTTTCCAGTCAACAAGACCATAGGACATTTACATTTATATTTTTTACATTTCAAACTAATCAAGTGACTTCCAATTTGGATCACATAACTATATTCAGATCCGAAAATGTGGGTACCACTAAAAGAACTGTTTCTAAACGTTTGGAAGAGCACAAGGGAAATTGTAGAAGAGGAGAAACGGAACGATCAGCTGTAGCGGAGCATGCTTTCCAGCCAGGGAACCACAATATTCGTTTCGAGGAGACGCAAGTACTAGCTGCCACAAGCGGATATTACGAAAGGCTCTACAGGGAGGCAATCGAAATCGCTAAACACCCAAATAATTTCAGCCGAAAGGAGGAGGGCGTGAAATCAAACGGTATATGGATGCCGGTGCTAAAGAAGATGTGTACCACCAGTCCACTACTGGGTGATGGCAACACCGATCGACGGCGACGGACAGCGGCCAATTGCACTGACGTTTTCAAAACACGTGACGTCACGCGGACACGGAATTTAGCGGCAGTCAGTAGCGAGCCAGTGGGTGTGTTGGACCTTCCATCGAGCTACGAACCCCCTTGAAGATGTCTCCCGCAGTCGGAGACGAAACGTTGGGAATCGACACAGAATTCATCAACCGACCACGGCATAACAGCCCGGATAATTATAATGGACATATATTCAGATCTTCATGAGCCGTGGTAAAAATTGCTGTTTAGAAGAGCGCGCCGCAGTGCGTAGTGTGAAGCAGTCGCCCTCCGTTTCTGGCGGTGGCGCCGCTGTGGCAATCGCAGCTTTGGTGTCTCCCTCTGGTGAGAAAGGGGAAAGGTTGCCCGTTCACGTGCATTTAAGGGGCACTATGAGCTCGCCAGTCGGTCAGTCTGGGTCAGTCTCTCGTCCCCAGCTTGCTAGTCTGTCTCTCTTCCGCATTTGTTAGGCAGTTAGTGTCTGTCTGTCGTTCGGAGTGCTACTATGTCTGTCGTTCGGATCAACCTTTAAAGGCGGCAAAATGAGAGTCTTTCCATGTGATTACGAAGGCTTTCCCGGCGTAATAATTGATAATATTCTTCTCCGGTATGCAGCCGGATCATAACGTCTTCATGACACAATATTTCCGCGGTCCAACTGGCCGCCATCATCGGGTGAGAGCGCTGGTGCACAATCTCGCCGGAACTTGTAAGTAGGCTGTTTAGGTTTTTTTATTGCTAACGCCACCTCTGTATGAAAATCACTGGCTGTGCTGTGTGCAGCCTGTGGCTGTTTTGCATTGTTGTAATACTCGCCATTGTAGTGTTAGGCAGCTGGCTGTGAACAGCGCGTAGCGTTGGGCAGTTGGAGGTGAGCCGCCAGCAGTGGTGGATGTGGGGAGAGAGATGGCGGAGTTTTGAAATTTGTCATGAACTGCTCTATATATATATATATATATATATATATATATATATATATATATATATATATATATATATATGTATATGATGATATCAAGGTAAATACATTGTTTGTTCTCTATTAATATCTTTCATTTGCTAACTATGCCTATCAGTAGTTAGTGCCTTCAGTACTTTGAATCTTTTATTTACCTGGCAGTAGTGGCGCTCGCTGTTTTGCAGTAGCTTGAGTAGCGAAGATTTTTGTGAGGTAAGTGATTTGTGAAAGGTATAGGTTAATGTTAGTCAGGGCCATTCTTTTGTAGGGATTTTTTGAAAGTCAGATTGCGTTGCGCTGAAAATATTGTGCGTCAGTTTAAGCACAGTCATGTACAATTGTTCAAAAAGGGGACGTTTCATATGTCGACCCTTAGCCGAGGATACCTCACTGGAATCTTCTGATTTTTTTTGTAGTTTGTGTAATTAGTGTAGCTATTGTTTATTGCTAGCGCGTAATTGTAGAGAGAATTTCCATTGTAGTTGTAGTTTTTCATTGTTGTACAGTAAAACAGTTGTGGTATGCATGTAGATTTGCACCAAGTATTTCGCAGCTGCAATTAACTAGATATTATTTTCAGTGTTATGTTAATGTGTTCTCTTATTTTTGCTCTTGAAATTGTGTTTTTCTGTGTTGTCGTGTGAAACACTGTGACAATAATGGCGTGTGAAAAACGTAACACTAGGCTCCAAAGTAAATTGAGAAATGACAGCGAAGACGAAAACAGTATGTTAGCGCCGCAGAATAATGAATTAACTAATGTTAATAGTAGTAATTTGGTAATTGCGCATAGGGAAATGGAGCGGGTTTCAAACAATGGCGTGGACAGTGAAACAATTAGTGAAGAGGGAAGCATTATCGATCGATCGGTCGGCAATAGCTCGCCTCAGGAAGCCGAAATGACACGACACGATCTCGCAAATACTGTAGATACAGGTTCTGGGTCATCACCGTTTTCTCAAATGAGTCAAGACATATTTTCTGCTTGTCAAAATGTGAATGTTGCCGGTGAAAATGCACTGCCAAAAAGCATAGAGAAACAGATTCCAGACACTAATACATTATTATTGCAATTAATGCAACAAATCGAACGATTGCCCCACACTTCCGTTACGTAAGATTAAATTACAAGGTGCAATCTTTGGAAAAAGTGTAGATGTACGCCAACAAACCAACTTAGAATTCTTTTGTCAAAGCCACAGTTTCTCTATGAACTTTCTTATTGTTCCATTATTGTCGACGGAAATTATACTGGGAGTAGACTTTTTGAATGAATACAAAGCAATCTTAAGCTTTCACGATGCTGAAATAAGTTTAGAAAAAGAAGGTAAGTCAGTAGCTTTGAAATTTGAAGATTGGCTCTCAAACCATGACGAAGAAATTAATCGGCTTTACCTCCTGTTAGACAACAGTTCGGAATTTTCGACGGAACTAGACACTAACAATCACTCTGCAAGTACTGACAGGGATGATATCGACGGCGCATTTGATACTAATGAGTTAATTCAGAATAAAATTCAAACAATTGAGAATTGTAATGACACTGATAGGCAGGACCTTTTTGAGATTTTACAAGCACATTCCACAGTTTTTACTCATAAAACAGGAACAATCAAGGGATTTCAATACCAATTTCGTGTTCGTGAGCATACTAAATTTTGTGTTAGACCATACGTAATTCCGGCGCATTATAGGGACCGTGTTAGAACAGAAATACAATCTATGCTTGACGAGGGCATTATTGAGCCTGCTGTAAGCTCATACAACAATCCATTACATGTTGTTGAGAAGAAAAATGGATCAATCAGGCTTGTCTTAGATTCGAGACAAATTAATACTATCATTATTCCTGAAACAGACAGGGCGCAAACGTTGGAAGAACTTCTTCAAAATTTCAATGGTGTAAACGTGTTGTCTTCCATTGATCTCAGATCCAGCTTTTATCAGATCGAACTTCATCCAGAATGTAGAAAATACACAGCTTTCCTTTGTTTCGGCGTTTGTTATCAGTTTCGGAAACTTCCTTTTGGTTTGAACATTTCTTCAGCAGCATTCATTCGCGGGCTAAATTTCATATTACCTGAGTTCTTAAAACGTCACATCACCTTATATGTGGACGATATTCTAATAGCAGAAGCTTCATGGGAACAACATAATCGCATCCTCAACAGTTTGTTACGTATTTTTGCAGAATCTGGAATTACAGTTAACTTGGAAAAGTCTGAATTCGGTAGGTCAAAGGTGAGGTTTTTGGGACATATTATTTCTTCTGAAGGCATTCAGCCGGATCCTGAAAAGTTAGAAGCAATCAGAGCCATTCCAGTTCCATCCACAAAAAGACAAGTCCGCAGTTTTCTAGGTCTCGTAAATTTTTACCGTCGTTTTCTGAACATGCAAATCCTTGTTACACCAAAACTTTGTTCTCTCACTGGAAAAAATACTATTTGGAACTGGGACGAACAAGCACAGTTGGAATTCAATTCTTTGAAAGAATCGCTACTTAACGCGCCAATTCTAGCTCATCCAGATCTGTCACAAGATTTCTGCCTTAGCACGGATTCTTCTAAAGTCGGTCTTGGTGCCCATTTATTTCAAGAAGCCACAGAAAATGACACTACTGTTCAGAAAACCATTGCTTTTGCTAGCCGAGTGCTAACAAAATCTGAAAAAAATTATTCCGTTACTGAATTAGAAGCTTTAGCTATCGTTTGGGCATTTAACAAATTCCGTTTCTTTCTTTCTGGTAAGCACGTAAAAGTATACAGTGATCATCGTGCATTACAATTTCTTATGTCTTCAAAATTAAATCATGACAGGTTAAAACGTTGGGCATTGTTTCTGCAAGAATTCCACTTCACAATAGTCTACATTCCCGGCAAGGAGAACATTGTTGCGGACGCACTGTCACGCGCACCGGCTGGGCTTGAGAAAAGTAACACAGAAGGCAACCTCGAGAAAAATTTCAGTATTCTTTACATTCAGAAAGTCGCCTTTGAAAACTTCATCACCACATCTTTAAAGGACATTGCTCATGAACAAGATAAAGATCCGATTTGGAAAGATATCAAAAGCAAATGGCATGAAAAGACACACACACAGATTCGGCATTATTATCTGGTTAGAAACAACATACTGTTCAAACGCTGCACTGTTGATGACAAGCTATGGGTACTTTGCATTCCTGACGATTTTGTTAATAAGCTCATTTGGTACATTCATTTCAGCTACGCACATTTTGGTCCACGAAAATGTTATCATATTCTTCGAACGACTTGTTATTTTAACAATATGGAAAAGAGAATTCGAAGAGTCTTGTCTATTTGTAAACTTTGTCAAAAGGCGAAACCATCTACTGTCTCACATCGTGCTCCGTTGTTTCCTATTATTCCTTCTAAATTAAAAGAATTTGCTGCAGTTGATCTATTGGGACCCCTTGTCAGAACATCGAATGGATTTTCGTACGTTCTAGTCGCTGTTGAACTTACTTCCAAATTTGTTTCTTTCACTCCGTTACGTAAAGCCACTGGACGATCTGTATCCAACGCCTTTGTAAAAAATTTCTTACGTGAAGTTGGCCACGTTGCTAAAGTCATTTCAGATAACGGACCGCAATTCAGATCTGCTGTTTGGTCTCGCATGCTTCGCAACCATAAAATCAAACCTGTTTTTATTTCATTGTACTCACCACATTGTAACCCCTCCGAACGGATTATGAAAGAAATCAATAAGCTTTGCAGACTTTATTGTCACAGAAAGCATCAGCATTGGGACAGATATTTACACTTATTTCAAAACGTGCTGAATGAAATGCCTCATGACTCCACTGCTTTACCACCTACTCTTGTGCTGAAGAATGAAAAACCACCGAACAGAATCAGAGAGCTTGTACCTTTCCCGAATACACGTAAACTTCGACACAAAGACATAATTGATTTGGCTCTTAAAAATATAAAATCTGCAGCAGACAAAAGGAGAAAACTACACGGAAAAGCAAATGCAAAGAAATTGAATATTGGTCAGAAAGTTCTCATTAAAGCTCATTCATTGTCACATAAGAAGAAACACTTGAGTCACAAATTCTTTCTAGTTTACAATGGACCTTACAGAATCCGACGTATACCACATTATAATTGCGTTGAAGTTGAAACTCTGCGTACTAGGAAGAGTAAAGGTTTACACCACGTTTCACATGTAAAACCGTTTATTGAAAGATAATCTGCTTTTTTTTAATGCAACATTTTGGTTTACTTGCAAATACATTATGGATTCAAGGTGCTTTCTGAGAGATACCAGGTGACACAGTGGTTAGTTTATTTGACAGCTACACGACTATATCACGACGCTACTAATGTGTGACACAATTCACCTTGTTGCCTTTGCGGTGTATCTGTTTTATATCTGCACAGTTCTTCTGAATTCTTCTGGAAAGTAAAACAGGTTTTAGTAGTAACTTTTGTGGAATAGCAACAATGAGACAGCCTTTTCCGTAGCACAACAATACGTTACAGTACAGTACTTTCTTCATCACAACAATAAGCGTAATAACTAAGATATCTATACGCAAAGCATTTCACTTTTGTGTATCATCAGGTAAGTACATTGACTTCTGCAGAACTTAGCTTTCGGATGACGATAACTACGAGACTTCCACAGAGATGATCTTACAGCATGACGCCCAGTTTAGCGCTACAGTACACGTATTTGAGTGATTGATTTCGCACTTAAAACATTTATTTTTTTTAAGATATTTGAAGTGCAATGATACAAGGGTTTTCCGTGATGCATTTCATTCCATTGCTGTAGTCTGTAACACCTGAGGTTATAATTGCATTGATCCTCAGGGGGGTACACGTTTACTTTGTGTACCATGTGTTTGGCAAGCACAAGGAGCCCTAGCTAATATGGTATTTGCTTATACAACTTTACACATTGGTACCATATTTCTCTAACACACAAATTACACAGCTATCTGATCATTTAACTGAGAGAGACAAACGTTTTTACTACGGCAGTGACAGATGTTTACGTAATTACACCGTTGGATAACTTCACACTTACGAAATTGTATTTTGTCTGTACTTTGTGAACTGTTCATATTTTTTCGGAACCATTGTGATACTATGAGAGCTTTGAATGATGTATTTGGTATGGGATCATGATTTTTAAAGTACATTTGAGGTAGATAACACTTTTGAAATGAGCAGAGAATTTTTTTAGGTTTTGAAATTATTGGAGGAACCTACGACGATTTTGAGAATTGACTGAGATGTTATAATATTTTTACGACGACGATGTGTATTATGCTGTTGAGATATGTTTATGATCAATAAGATGATGCTACCGTATATGAGGAATTTGATTATGCTACGGATTTCTAAGATGAAATATTGAAGACGTGTCGACGAATATATATATGTGTAATAAGGTAATGAATAATGAATAGATGTTAGGGACTCTGGTTAATGAAAAAGGATGTTGGAAACCAAGAATAGTACTTTAAGAGTTATGAAATGTGTGTATATGCGTGAATGTATCACAATGCCAACGAAAATTTTTTTGGACACTGTTATATCAATAAGATTTTGTTTCTACAGATTTGCAACGCTAATTCTTTACCTGTGAAATATTTTTATGTGAGATTGCCATTGTAGCGAAAACTGTTGTCGTAAATATTTCCGTACGAAAGTTAAGTGACCACCTGCACGTAATGCGTGCGTCGTGGGCACACAGCTGTGTCAGACGCCTGGAAAGAAAAAAAAAAAAAAAAAAAAAGCCATTATTGCGAGCGAGCCCTTTTCCAGCGGCACAGGTAGAAAAAAAAAAGGGAGGCCATTAACCTCGCTTCTGACATTCTTTTGTAGAAAGCATCGCAAAAAACGACACGGTCGAACTTGAAAACATATGATTACACTGGATGCCTAATGAAATGACGAGAAATATTTTTATGTCTATACACCTGATTATGACTACTGTCTCTCTAGTTGAGAGATTTTTCTACTAACTTATGAAATGCCACATGACTATTGAACGATGTTCTTATGCTTTGCTTTGTACATAGTTGCTTATTTCATTTGATATCTAGTTTCTAGCTGCACTGCTGCATTGGTTCAAATATAATTTTATAGATGTACTAATATAAATATTTTCTGTCTACAGATCGAGTTAATAACAATTTTTGTCAAAAAAAAAGGAAAAAAAGGGAGTGAATGGTAATATTTTTTTACAATAAGTTGTTGTGGTGCACCACTTTAATTACATAGTCATTAAGATGTGAATATACATTTCCCTTATCTGCATTGTTGTCTTTACTGTAATATTTTTCTGCTTGAGCTATGTCATATTTAGGTATAAGTTGCTGCTGTTTGCCAGGCATAGTGTTATTGAATTTGATTTTGTATTATTTTGTTAAGCCAGTTTTACTAATGATTTATTTTTATATTTTTATTGTTTGCTGCACATTGCCTTAGATTAGTTGTAATATTACAATTGCTTTGCTAATTTCTTAATACTGCTTGCTTCGCAAATCTGCGTTTTTTTTATTGCTGTTTATATTAATTGTTTTATGTGATGCTGCATTGCCTCGTCCCTTAGTTTAGCATCTGAGCTCAGTAGATATAAGTTAGCTTAAGGGGGGTTAGCCTATAAGATAATGAGTAGCGATTAATTGGAAAAAATGCATTGAGAAGCTATACGAGTAAAGTACAGAAAGCAGGTATAGATAGGACTTTTGGAAATAATGAGGAATGAAGGGAGATCTCCGAGAAGTAAAGAAAGTTTTTGTTTGCAACATACTGCAGTAAAAGAAACCCTGTCCTTTCCTTGTGTTATCCCACTATGTATTTGTGTTCCCTTGTGTATTTATGTTTTTCCTGTATTTATATGTATATCTGATAATACTTATGTTGTAGAATTTTTCTAATCCTAAGCTACATTCACTATGATGAGGAATACTGTGATCCTCAAATATAATTTGCATTGATAATATGTTATTTACTTTGTAAAGATGTTTAGACATTTATCTGTTCTGTTTTAATGCTCATGTGTGATGTTGATGTTTCGAAAGTTATTCTGATCTTTTATGTATGTACTCATGTCATAATTCCTGTAATACTGATGTATATGTTTATTTCGATTCTTTTGTAAAGGCTGTATTACAAATGTTCTCTGTATTGTTATGTCCTTTAATGATGTATTTTGTACCTTTGTAATTGTATTCTCATGTTATAAAATTGTAATTGACACCAGTTCATCAAATTAAGTAACTTCTAAGTTACATTTCACTGCACACGTTTCTGTTGGTCATAGTATATGGACAATATGTGAGAAGTAAGGACTGATAGTGTTTGCACGTGTGTTAATAATTCAGCAAGGGACTGGATAACAGCATTGCTGGTTCTAAGGACAATTCCAAAAACTTTGTGAGTGCACAAGTGGTGCTTATGGACTTGCTATATTATCTGCAAGACTCTTCAATGGTGATTGTGCACCTGCACAGTCGCAACAGATGGGTGCTGGCCATCTCTACAAGGACTACAGTGGGTCTGCACCTCTGGTGGCCCACCAGTACCATTATCTCTACAACGACTACAGTGGGTCTGCACCTTTGATGACTCACCAATACCATTATTTCTACAAGGACTGCAGTGGGTCTGCACCTCTGGTGGCCCACCAATACCGTAATCTCTACCAGGACTACAGTGGGTCTGCTCTGTGATGACCTACCCACCAATACTCTTCAATACTTCGACTGACTCCGCTGTGGGTTTGCTCTGTTGTGGCCAATGACCTGTCTGCATGTCGAGAGTCAGCACTGTCTTTCCGTTGGAAGGACAACACTACTTCTTCAAGACTGCATGGAAATCCACTACTTCTGTGTGCAATTTCTTTTACTAATGAGACTTTGTGAAAAAAAACTGTAATTACTATTATGATGGATGATCAGGACTATCTTTATTGACTGTGAGAAAATTTTAGCTTTTGACCAACATTGTATCAATAAGTGTGTGCATTTGATTTCTTTGTTATTGTAATTACGATTATGAAAAATTTTAACAAATATGTATTGGCCAGTGCCCAACAAAATTTGTAAAATTTTTTGTGGGGAGCATGGGGGCTATGTAAGTAGGCTGTTTAGGTATTTTTATTGCTAACGCCACCTCTGTATGAAAATCACTGGCTGTGCTGTGTGCAGCCTGTGGCTGTTTTGCATTGTTGTAATACTCGTGTTAGGCAGCTGGCTGTGAACAGCGCGTAGCGTTGGGCAGTTGGAGGTGAGCCGCCAGCAGTGGTGGATGTGGGGAGAGAGATGGCGGAGTTTTGAAATTTGTCATGAACTGCTCTATATATATATATATATATATATATATATATATATATATATATATATATATATATATATATATGTATATGATGATATCAAGGTAAATACATTGTTTGTTCTCTATTAATATCTTTCATTTGCTAACTATGCCTATCAGTAGTTAGTGCCTTCAGTACTTTGAATCTTTTATTTACCTGGCAGTAGTGGCGCTCGCTGTTTTGCAGTAGCTTGAGTAGCGAAGATTTTTGTGAGGTAAGTGATTTGTGAAAGGTATAGGTTAATGTTAGTCAGGGCCATTCTTTTGTAGGGATTTTTTGAAAGTCAGATTGCGTTGCGCTGAAAATATTGTGCGTCAGTTTAAGCACAGTCCTGTACAATTGTTCTAAGGGGACGTTTCAAACTGAGCGCAAGCGGCAGCCCCTATATAGGCCGCAGAAGACCCACAACGCGTGCGCGAGAAGGTGCCGTAGCTGCCCTCTAGCGCAGTAAACATGCCGCGCCGCCAGTGGTGGAAAGCGGCGAAATCGAGACATCGCTGTCAAAAATAAAAGAAATTTTAAAAATTTTTATTCCGACGATTGAAACACAGACCGTTGTTTTTTAATGTCAGATAACACCGGGTCCCAAGTCTTACTTAAAAGATAACCCTTGTCTCTATTAATAAGATTGTCAGATAAACGAATCTCTATGGATTCTTTTAAAACACAGTCCCAATAGCGAGATGCAGGGGCAACCATTTGTGTCGCATCATATAGCATTCTGTGTCCCTCGGTGAGACAGTGCTCCGCCACTGCGGATTTCTCAGGTTGAAGCAGCCGTGTGTGCCGCTGATGCTCAACACATCGGTCCTGAATGGTCCGGATTGTCTGACCAATATAAGCCTTCCCACAGTGGCAAGGGATCTTGTACACACCGGACTTCCTCAAACCCAAGTCATCCTTAACAGAGCCAAGAAGCGCTCTAATCTTGGCTGGCGGACGAAAAATACTTCTGATATGATATCTTTTTAGAATTCTTCCTATCTTCGAGGAAATGCTCCCAGCAAAAGGCAGAAAAGCCAGTCTTTCCACTCCGCCAGTAAGAGAACTCAGCGAGTGGTCGTCCGGTCGGGGTTTAGTTCCTGCATCCGAGTTCGCGCGTTAGGCCGCCAGTCTGCTCGAGTTTGCTCAGGCAATGGTCATTGGCGGTTGGATCGATCGGTTGGTCGGTCGCGCACTGAGACACAAGATGACTTGTCGGTCTTGAGCGTCGGCGCATGTGAGGTCGCCACGTGAGTCCAGTGGGCCGCGGCGTATAGCGAGGGGTAGTGACTTCGCGGTCGACACGAGGGCAACAGGAGTCAACCCACATCAGTCTGGCCGGTGCGAGCTGCGACGCCGTGAGACGGGAGATCGGCGCGCCTTCCTGCGTCCGTTGAAGCGGCTGGCAGCGGACGGTTCGTGAGAGCGATTTGGGGGTGCTGCGCCAGGTCCTCTCGAGAAATCGCAGTTTATTAGAAGTTTGAAACGTCCCCTTAGAAAAATTTATACATGACTGTGCTTAAACTGACACACAATATTTTTAGCGCAACGCAATCTGACTTTCAATAATCCCTACAAAAGAATGGCCCTGACTAACATTAACCTATACCTTTCACAAATCACTTACCTCACAAAAATCTTCGTTACTCGAACTACAGCAACACAGCGAGCGCCACTACTGCCAGCTAAATAAAAGATTCAGACTACAGAAGGCACTAACTACTGATAGGCATAGTTAGCAAATGAAAGATTTTAATAGAGAACAAACAATGTATTTACGTTAATAGTCATAATGTATATAGCAGTTCATGACATCCAGTCTTACAAATTTCAAAACTCCGCCATCTCTCTCCCCACATCCACCACTGCTGGCGGCTCACCTCCAACAGCGCAACGCTACGCGCTGTTAACAGCCAACAGCCCAACACTACAATGGCGAGTATTACAACAATGCAAAGCAGCCACAGACTGCACACAGCGCAGCCAGTGATTTTCATACAGAGCGCTACGTGGCGTTACCAATAAAAAAACCTAAACAGCCTACTTACAAGTTAAGTGATTGGTGATATGTTGTTTGATTTACTATTGTTAAATTCTACTCGTTTTCTTGGTGTGGTCACCAGCCGTTTGCTTGGGGGTCGTCCCACCATTCTTCTCCGTTTGCCCACCCGCGGGAAGTTGGTTGTTTATAAATTGGGTGGTCCGTTTTTCCCTTGTGGAGTAGGGGCGGGTTATAGCAACCTGCGGTTCGGGTTGTTCGGTAATCTCCCTATCAATCTACCGTACGTTAGTAGCTGTCTCGGTCATGTTTGTCGGATTTTTTGTGTTAACGAATTTATTGCTTGGAGTGTAACGGCCTAAACTCCTGAAATATGTTTTGATCTTTGGAAACTTTGATATTATTGGCTATGATCTTGAGAGGCGGTATCTGTGTACTGCAGAGCATCTTTGCTTGACCAACCTTGTAGAATTTTATGTAAGATTGCATTTCATGGGTTTTTATTTAAATGATGATTTTAGTATATAAAATTGGCACCCTTTCACCGTAAGGTTTTTCTTAGACGTTAAAATCAATTAGCACCTTCGGTGGCAAGGTTAATATTTTAATTGTTAGTGTTTTGTACCATTTCCATCCCTCCTACGGGGGTGTATAGTTTGTGTGCTTGTGTAAAATGTTAAAACTCTTAGTTTAAAGTAATCTGGTGTGTTGCAGATTTGCACCAGTGTAGTTTTTCAGAGGTTTTTGTGAGCGGTCATAACTACGGCCGTGTCAAAAGGGAGCGGCAAGGTTCTCTGCCCGAAAGCTCATACAGTCAAAACTTGTTTTTTTCTGCCTCTGAATAAATTGTTACTTTGATATTTAGAGGGTGCTTTCTAATTATAATTTTAAATCTGTTTCTTTTAAAAAAATGCTTTTAGGCACTATTAAAGTGAATAAAATTCCCATTTATTAAAAGGAATTTGGTTATGATTTCATCAGTTACTCCCTGGCAACTACTTCCATGCTTACATAGTGTGATTAAATGTGTTAATGTTCTTGATGAATCGCTAGTAAATAAAATAAATTGTTAAGAATATTCTTTGAAAATAAATCACGGTTCACTTCACTTCTTTGTGTGTAAAACTATACACTGATCAGCCGGAACATTATGACCATCGACCTGCTAACGATATAAACGGATCCGGGTGACAGCAACGACACCGTGCATCTAGTATCAGTCTGCGTGCTATCCGTGTACAGAGTAAGGATGGCGCACGATCTGTCTGAGTTTGACCGAGGGCAGATTGTGATAGCCCAGAGGTTCGGCACGAGCATTTCGGAAACTGCACGCTTGTCGGGTGTTCGAGGAGTGCGGTGGTGGTGGTGGTGGTGGTGGTGGTGGTAAGCTCTTATGGGACCAAACTGCTGAGGTCATCGGTCCCTGGGTTTGCACACTACTTAATCTAACTTAAACTAACTTACGCTAAGGAGGATACACACATCCATGCCCGAGGGAGGACTCGAACCTCCGACAGGAGGAGCCGCGCGAAACGTGACAAGACGCCCCAGACCGCAAGGCTACCCCACGCTGCGGTGAGTGTCTTCAACACGTGGCGAAACCGAGGGGAAACCACGTCCAGACGTCGTGGGGTTGGACGGCTACCCCTCTTTACAGATGTCGGAGTATTAGGCTGGGCCCGCATCTCGTGGTCGTGCGGTAGCGTTCTCGCTTCCCACGCCCGGGTTCTCGGGTTCGATTCCCGGCGGGGTCAGGGATTTTCTCTGCCTCGTGATGGCTGGGTGTTGTGTGCTGTCCTTAGGTTAGTTAGGTTTAAGTAGTTCTAAGTTCTAGGGGACTTATGACCACAGCAGTTGAGTCCCATAGTGCTCAGAGCCATTTGAACCATTTTTATTAGGATGGGCAAACTGGTAAAACAGGACAGGCGGCGAACTGTGGCGGAAATAAGGTCAGATTTTAATGCTGGGCAGAGTACCTGTGTGTGTGAACACACGGGGCACCGAACACTCCTAACGATGAGCCTCTGCAGCCGAGGACCAGTGCATGTGCCAATGTTAACACCACGGTACCAGAAACTACGACTGAGATGGGCACGTGACCATCGGCACTGGACGCTGGCGCAGTGGCAGAGTGTTGCACGGTCTGATACCTTCCTCACCATGCCGATGGGAGGGCGCGAGTCTGTCGTCTTACAGGGGAAAAGCTCCTTGTCGCCTGTACTGCAGGACGGAGACAAGCTGGCGGCAGCTCCGTTATGCACTGGGGAACATTCACGTGGGCATCCGTGAATCCAGTGGAGCTCGTGCAAGGCACCATAACGGCCAAGGAGTATCGTACGCTGGTTAAGGACCTTCATGACGACCATGTTTCCCGACGGCAGTGACATTTTTCAACAAGAAACTGCGCCAGAAGTGAGATGGAGTGGTTCAAGGAACACACCGCCGAGTTCGAATTGATGCGCTGGTCCCCCAGCTCGGCAGATCTAAACTACACTCCTGGAAATTGAAATAAGAACACCGTGAATTCATTGTCCCAGGAAGGGGAAACTTTATTGACACATTCCTGGGGTCAGATACATCACATGATCACACTGACAGAACCACAGGCACATAGACACAGGCAACAGAGCATGCACAATGTCGGCACTAGTACAGTGTATACCCACCTTCCGCAGCAATGCAGGCTGCTATTCTCCCATGGAGACGATCGTAGAGATGCTGGATGTAGTCCTGTGGAACGGCTTGCCATGCCATTTCCACCTGGCGCCTCAGTTGGACCAGCGTTCGTGCTGGACGTGCAGACCGCGTGAGACGACGCTTCATCCAGTCCCAAACATGCTCAATGGGGGACAGATCCGGAGATCTTGCTGGCCAGGGTAGTTGACGTACACCTTCTAGAGCACGTTGGGTGGCACGGGATACATGCGCACGTGCATTGTCCTGTTGGAACAGCAAGTTCCCTTGCCGGTCTAGGAATGGTAGAACGATGGGTTCGATGACGGTTTGGATGTACCGTGCACTATTCAGTGTCCCCTCGACGATCACCAGTGGTGTACGGCCAGTGTCGGAGATCGCTCCCCACACCATGATGCCGGGTGTTGGCCCTGTGTGCCTCGGTCGTATGCAGTCCTGATTGTGGCGCTCACCTGCACGGCGCCAAACACGCATACGACCATCATTGGCACCAAGGCAGAAGCGACTCTCATCGCTGAAGACGACACGTCTCCATTCGTCCCTCCATTCACGCCTGTCGCGACACCACTGGAGGCGGACTGCACGATGTTGGGGCGTGAGCGGAAGACGGCCTAACGGTGTGCGGGACCGTAGCCCAGCTTCATGGAGACGGTTGCGAATGGTCCTCGCCGATACCCCAGGAGCAACAGTGTCCCTAATTTGCTGGGAATTGGCGGTGCGGTCCCCTACGGCACTGCGTAGGATCCTACGGTCTTGGCGTGCATCCGTGCGTCGCTGCGGTCCGGTCCCAGGTCGTCGGGCACGTGCACCTTCCGCCGACCACTGGCGACAACATCGATGTACTGTGGAGACCTCACGCCCCACGTGTTGAGCAATTCGGCGGTACGTCCACCCGGCCTCCCGCATGCCCACTATACGCCCTCGCTCAAAGTCCGTCAACTGCACATACGGTTCACGTCCACGCTGTCGCGGCATGCTACCAGTGTTAAAGACTGCGATGGAGCTCCGTATGCCACGGCAAACTGGCTGACACTGACGGCGGCGGTGCACAAATGCTGCGCAGCTAGCGCCATTCGACGGCCAACACCGCGGTTCCTGGTGTGTCCGCTGTGCCGTGCGTGTGATCATTGCTTGTACAGCCCTCTCGCAGTGTCCGGAGCAAGTATGGTGGGTCTGACACACCGGTGTCAATGTGTCCTTTTTTCCATTTCCAGGAGTGTAGATCGAACACATCTAGGATGTGATTGAACGTGGCGTCAGAGTTCATCGACCCTCTTCCTGGAATTTACGGGAGTCGGATGACTTATGTGTGCACATGTGGTGCCAAGTTGCTACTGCGACCTACCTAGGTCTCACTGCTTCCACGCCGCAACGTGTCACCGCTGTTATCCGTGCCAAAGGTGGAGACACTTGCACCTGCTATTAGGAAGGTGGCCATAATGTTGTGGCTGAGCAGTGTGAAGTGCAGGCTCTACTGTGTTGCCATTCTGGCAGATATAAAAGTGCGAATGGCAAAGCAGAGCACTCATAGCACGATCGACCTCTGCCAAAGTACTGCACGACTCAAACTGTAAACTTCATGGAGTCTGCTCTGATGTTTACAGACTGCCGAAGGGCAAGCAGAGTTACTCGAATGCAGGCTGTGGACCACCACGTGGATGGTATGAAGAAAACGACATAGGAGAGAAGATCCATCGAAGGGAGATTGTTGTGTGGGAAATCTTATGGGACTTAACTGCTAAGGTCATCATTCCCTAAGCTTACACACTACTTAACCTAAATTATCCCAAGGACAAACACACACACACACATGCCCGAGAGAGGACTCGAACCTCCGCTGGGACCAGCCGGAGATTGTTGTCTTTACCAATACTGTGTACAGAAAAGCTACCATCTTTGTTTAAACTGCTGTACCTCTTAAACAGCATTTCTACAGGTATTTTCCAGTCCGAGTTACGCCATTATCAATCGTAGCTGTGTAGGCAGAGCTTAATTAAGTGTGCCACAGACGCTCGGAATTTGCAAATTACTATCTTGGAACACACGAGATTCTTTTTCTCGAGGGTTTCGCCGAACTGCCGCTACGAACAATGCTCTCGCATGTAAGTGACCGTGACAGGCAAAGCTCTCAAGTTGCCGGCTCCGTAATTCGCCCGTACATCGTTGATTTATGAGCTTGTTGTTGCCTGCCGTCTTCCCGCAACCCTACACAACATGGAAGAACAATGGAGAGCTAGCCTGAAAACGTGACCGATACTTCCGCTGCCCTTTGCTTTCCCGCAACTGCCTCATTCTCTGTTGAGAACGCGCTGGATCCTGGAAAAGAGTTGTGACAGTGCTGCCTCAAACTACGTGAGTCCAGTTTACTGATATTAACAACATTCTTCAGGATAACTAAAAACTCTACGGATATTGCATACACTTTGGAATGGGAACCGAGATGGGAGAGGTTAATGTATGACCACGTTGTTGACATTCGCACACTATTTTTAGACATTTGTGTCGTTGTAGAACATTAAAAATGCTTAAAGTGGATGTACAAAACCGAGTAGACAAACTAATTAATTGTTGTATTATGTTTATTTTACTAGCAAGCGGAGGGCGAGGGATGGGTCTCACCTATTCGGCTCACACTGTTCAAATGGCTCTAAGTACTATCGGACAACATCTGAGGTCATCAGTCCCCTAGACTTAGAACTACTTAAACCTAACTAACCTAAGGACATCACACACATCCATGCCCGAGGCAGGATTTGAACGAGCGACCGTAGCAGCAGCGCGGTTCCGGACTGAAGCGCCTAGAACCGCTCGGCTACTTCGACCGGCGTCTCAAACTGTGTGAGTAGAAGTAAGTATATGACCCACTGAAGTTCCTAAAATATTTCAGTTGAGTGGGCCGTAGGAAAAGAGAAAACGTTCTCGAAAGTTTTTTTTTTATTACGTTGTGAGCAGTATATGAATAACTGTTCCACCGTTGGTGGCGTAGTCAGTAAATATACAGAATGATAAATTGGTGACTCCAGTTCGACAACTGCTGCTACCTATTTAAATATAGTTGAACAGTTCGATTTATACACGTAAAATTAATATAAATACAACTTACAATTATTTACGATTACTTTACTTTGAATAATGAGTATAATTAAACAATTAAATTTCGTAATTGGGTGAAGTTTTGAATGAAAGTAATATTTCAGAAAATTCTATCAAAGAATTATTTGATTTTTATTTATTACAGGCAGTTCAATTATACACTGAAGAACCAAAGAAACTGGTACATCTGCCTAATATCGTGTAAGGCCCCCGCGAGCACGCAGATGTGCCGCAACACGACGTGGCATGGACTCGGCTAACGTCTGAAGTAGTGCTGGAAGAAATTGACACCATGACTCCTGCAGGGCTGTCCACAAATCCGTTAGAGTACGAGGTGGTGGAGATCTCTTGTGAACAGCACGTTGAAAGGCATACCAGATATGCACGATAATGTTCATGTGTGACGAATTTGGTGGCCAGCGGAAATGTTTAAACTCAGATGAGTCTTCTAGGAGCCACTCTGTAGCAGTTATGGGCGTGTGGGGTGTCGCATTGTCCTGCTGGAATTGACCAAGTCCGTCGTCGGATGCACAATGGACAGAATGGATGCAGGTAGTCAGACAAGATGCTTACGTTCGTGTCACGTCTCAGAGACGTATCTACACGTATCAAGGGTTCCATATTACTCCAACTGCACACGCCCCACGCCATTACAGACCCTCCACCAGCTTGAACAGTCACCTGCTAACATGCAGGGTCCATGGATTGATGTCTCCATACCCAGACACGTCTATCCGCTCGACACAATTTGAAATGAGACTCGTCCGACCAGGCACCATGTTTCCAGTCATCAACAGTCCAATATCGGTGTTGACGGGCCCATGCGAAGCGTAAAGCATTGTGTCGTGCAATCAATCAAGGGTACACGAGGGGGCTTTCACTCCGAAAGCCCATATCGATGATGTTTCGTTGAATGGTTTGCGCGCTGAGACACGTTGAAGACTCAGCATTGAAATTTGCAGCAATTTGTGGAAGGGTTGCACTTCTGTCACGTTGAACGATTCTCTGCAGTCGTTGTTGATCCCATTCGTTCAGGGTCATTTTCCGGCCGCAGCGATGTCAGGGATTTGATGTTTTACCCGATTCCTGATATTCACGGTACAATCGTGAAATGGTCGTAATGGAAATGGCTCTGAGCACTATGGGACTCAACTGCTGAGGTCATAAGTCCCCTAGAACTTAGAACTACTTAAACCTAACTAACCTAAGGACATCACACACATCCATGCCCGAGGCAGGATTCGAACCTGCGACCGTAGCAGTCGCGCGGCTCCGGACTGAGCGCCTAGAACCGCTAGACCACCGCTGCCGGCGGTCGTAATGGAAAATTCCCGCTTCATCGTTACCTCAGAGATACTGTGTTCCATCGCTCGTGTGCCGACTATAGCACAAAGGTCAAACTCACTTAAATCTTGATAATCTGCCATTCTAGCAGCAGTAACCGATGTAACAACTGCGCCAGATACTTGTTATCGTACACAGGTGTTGCCGACCGCAGCGTCGTATTCTGCCTGTTTACATACGCGTGTCTATACCAGTTGATTTGGCGTTTCAGTGTATTTTTAAGGTGATAGTCGTCAAAGAAACATTTAAAACACAAGCATTGTTCACACCATGCACGTTTTATCAATGCATTTTCTTAACAAGAACATTTTTCTAAAATATGCTTGAATGGAAAGCATACTTCTTTCAAGTTTTTAAATGAAAGACTTTCCTCTAATAATTCTGATGCACACCAAGCATATGGAATCATTGAGGTGAAAACAGGAGCACTGAATTGTTGCTGCACGATCGAATGTATTTTAATTGCATTTTCCCTTGACGATAATTCTCGCTGTTTTTGTAGCAAATGAAGGGCACTTTGCTAATCTTTTAATTAGACTTTTGACTTGGCGATAGGAATACACATCACGAGGTTGAGCAAGAGGGATTCATACTGTACAGACCGTTAGAATATCTTGCAAAACAGTTGAAATCACAACCCGTCAGAGGTGAAGTATTTAAAAACAAGCTCTGTTTAGATGTGTACATTATTCGAATTAAATTATCATAACTTATTGTAAATTGTATATATTTATTTTACGTACACAAACTGAACTGTTAAACTGTGGCTGTGTTATTTTTTTCGTGCACTTGCGCAACGTGGTGTCAGGAAGCGCGAGGTGTTATTTTGGTGGATGGTGTTCCTTATCTTTGTCGTCAAGATATTTAATTTCTTAGCGTTGTTGGATAGTTTTGGCAAGTTTCTAACCAATCAATTCCACTCATATTTCACTTCAAATATTGTATGTGGCGTAAGTACACGGCTACATAATTGGTTACCTCCATCTAAGGATTTTCAGACTTTTCGTTGGTGGGCCTAAGATTACGGCAAAACCTAAGCAGTTAGAACAATGAACGACGATGGAACACGATGCTGTCCGCAAACGGAAGAAATTCACAGGTTTCAGAATGGAACAGAATACTTGCAGCTACATCTCTCTGAAAATAGAAACTTCAAGTATGTGCTGGACCAAAGAAATGACACTGATTGAACAACGCCAGCGCACCCTAGTAAGCTAACAACGTCAGAGACGGCGAAGGTTGCTACAGCACGACCACAGCAAGGAACAGCAGTGGATCTACCCCCTAGTTCTAGCATTGATCCACTCAGTGGTTGCAATTACGATCATGCTTTCCGAGCCACATTCATGGTCCGCTGAATTGGAAAATACAGGGTGATTCAAAAAGAATACCACAACTTTAAAAATGTGTATTTAATGAAAGAAACATAATATAACCTTCTGTTATACATCATTACAAAGAGTATTTAAAAAGGTTTTTTTTCACTCAAAAACAAGTTCAGAGATGTTCAATATGGCCCCCTCCAGACACACGAGCAATATCAACCCGATAAAAAAAATGGTTCAAATGGTTCTGAGCACTATGGGACTCAACTGCTGAGGTCATTAGTCCCCTAGAACTTAGAACTAGTTAAACCTAACTAACCTAATGACATCACAAACATCGATGCCCGAGGCAGGATTCGAACCTGCGACCGTAGCGGTCTCGCGGTTCCAGGCTGCAGCGCCTTTAACCGCACGGCCACTTCGGCCAGCATCAACCCGATACTCCAACTCGTTCCACACTCTCTGTAGCATATGAGGCGTAACAGTTTGGATAGCTGCTGTTATTTCTCGTTTCAAATCATCAATGGTGGCTGGGAGAGGTGGCCAAAACACCATATCCTTAACACACCCCCATAAGAAAAAATCGCAGGGGGTAAGATCAGGGCTTCTTGGAGGCCAGTGATGAAGTGCTCTGTCACGGGCTGCCTGGCGGCCGATCCATCGCCTCGGGTAGTTGACGTTCAGGTAGTTACGGACAGATAAGTGCCAATGTGGTGGCGCTCCATCCTGCTGAAATATGAATTGTTGTGCTTCTTGTTCGAGCTGAGGGAACAGCTAATTCTCTAACATCTCCAGATACTGTAGTCCAGTTACAGTAGCACCTTCGAAGAAAAAGGGACCAAAAACTTTATTGGCTGAAATGGCACAGAAAACGTTCGCCTTAGGCGAGTCACGTTCATACAGAGTTGTTTCCCGCGGATTCTCAGTGCCCCATATACAGACATTGTGACGGCTGACTTTCCCGTTAGTGTGGAAAGTTGCTTCATCACTAAACACAATCTTTGAAACGAAAGATTCATCTGTTTCCATTTGAGCAAGGATAAAATCACAGAAATCGATTCTTTTAATCTTATCAGCTGCAGACAGTGCTTGAACCAATTTCAGACGATAAGGTTTCATAACTAACCTTTTTCGTAGGACTCTCCATACAGTTGATTGTGGAATTTGCAGCTCTCTGCTAGCTCTGCGAGTCGATTTTCCTGGGCTGCGAACAAATGCTTGCTGGATGCGTGCTACATTTTCATCACTCGTTCTCGGCCGTCCAGAACTTTTCCCTTTGCACAAACACCCATTCTCTGTCAACTGTTTATACGAACGTTTAATACACCACCTATCAGGAGGTTTAACACCATACTTCGTTCGAAATGCACGCTGAACAACTGTCGTCGATTCACTTCTGCCGTACTCAATAACACAAAAAGCTTTCTGTTGAGCGGTCGCCATCTTAGCATCAACTGACGCTGACGCCTAGCCAACAGCGCCTCAAGCGAACAAATGTACAACTAAATGAAACTTTATAGCTCCCTTAATTCGCCGACAGATAGTGCTTAGCTCTGCCTTTTGTCGTTGCAGAGTTTTAAATTCCTAAAGTTGTGGTATTCTTTTTGAATCACCCTGTATATTTCAACAACAGAGAGTAGACAACAATCACGAGAAGTTTAGTTTGGTGATTAGTAACCTCGGCGTTAATATCGGACGTTATAGTGAGGAGACTGGAAGAAGTACTAATTTCTCGGTGCATCAGAGTGAGGCAGGTAGCGTAGCAAGAGAAGCGGGGAGATAGGACCCCGTCGGAATACTGGCGACGTTTACGCATCCTAGTAGATAGCCCGACAGTCTTTGGCAGGTTGATGCTGGACAGCATCCGGCACAAGCAAGGACTGCGGTAACCATGTACGAGGAGACATCAGCTGACAAATCACTACTTGCTGCGGATAAAACTTACGAGACGCACGAGCCAACCGCAACAGTGGCAGTGACGCCGACATATTCCGCATACGATAACCACCGTGGTGAGCAAGGCGAAACCGGAGCCACGGCTGTACACTGCGCCACAGCCACACCACGACAGGCGACAAACACTTCAAACGAGAGTAGAGATTTAAAAGCTACAATAGAAGACCTTAGAACGCATATGCGCTCGCAACAGCGACGACAAGTTAACATTAATCAGACGATAAATCGGGATAGATGTAAAACAAGAAGCCGGCACAGGATGCACATAAATTGTGTTGGGAGAGACGCTTCTCCTATTCAAAGAGCCAAGGTACGTGCAGCAAGAGTGCAGTGTTTTCATTTAAGCAGCAACAACCATCACTGCATACGTATCCTTCTGCTTCACAGAGGTTGTACGTATTAAACAGACATAAGGGTACTAGGTTTCTGGTGGATACCGAGTGAGACATCAGCTCGCACCACGAAACTAACGAGATGTACAGCCTCTATTGAAAGCAGTGAATAACTCTGTAATTAACACATATGGGCATAAAGCGTGCAAGATTGATGTCGGTTTGTTCAAGCAATTTACACGGTCTTTTGTGATAGCTGATATATCAGAAGCTTTATTTGATGCTGATTTTCTAGCACGTTTCACATTGGCGGTCGACTTACGGGAAGAATGTTTGTTAAATTTGACAGACAACAGTACATCATCAGACATTAAAAGGCAAACAACTTATCTGAGGAATTACAATATGAAAAGGAAAATCAGAATACTTCGGACGACCAGGCAACCGGAACAGCAGACGAGTCGACTAAACAGGTCCACCCAAAGGAATTAAACACCGTACAGTGCACTATATCTCTACCATACCAGGACAATAAATTCCACGACAAGCACAGAGAACTACACCAGAGAGCCTGACAGAAACAAAATCGATATTCGAAGAAATGTTACATTCGCGGGTAATTCGCCCGTCAGACAGCTTGTGATCTTCGCTCCTACACTTAGTACGTAAGAAGGACAGATCGTGGAGGCTGTGTGGAGACTACTGGACATTAAACTCGAGGACCATCCGTGATAGACACCCAGTACCTGACATACAGGACCGCACAACTCAAGTCTGAGGTGTATCGTAACAGTCTTCAACAACTGTAGCAGAACATTTCGAATGAGATAGCAGCAAATCCAACTGTCCAGTTTCGATCGGCCTTCAGCAACTTTCTAACCAGTGCCCAAATGTGCCAAGAGATGAATGGTGGTCACTTTCAGCATCTGCTGTAGTCAAGTTAGTACTGTATTTCCTTTCCCTTGCTGTGTTTCTTTGTATCCTGGAACCCCACCCTCCGGTCCACTTCTATTTTCCCCACCCTGCAGTAATCCAGAAGTCGTCTTCTGAGGCCTCAGAGGTAGTTACGAATAACTCTGTGCAAGTGAGGTAAGAGATGATTCAGATAATGTACTGCAAACTGTTTTACACGAAAAGTGATGTAAACGTGAGTTCGGAAGCAAGTTCCAGGTGAGCATGTGTGAGATGATAGTGTGGAGTGTGCTGTTGTTGCAGGAGGTGGCGACGTGCTGCTCCGGTCCCACCTGCAGTGGTGGCTGCTGCCCGTGGGCCCCATCGCCGGCTGTGCTACTCTGCTGCACCGCCCCTCCTCCAGCGGGTGAGTCTGCTGCGTCAGCTGCCAGCATTTTGCTGACATGTCCATGCTACTCTGCCGTGCCACCCCTCCTCCGGCAGGTGAGTCTTCTGCATCAGCTGCCGACATTTTTCTGACATGCCCATGCTACTCTGCTGTGCCACACCTCCTCTGGCAGATGAATCTGCTGCATCAGCTGCCAGCATTTTGCTGACATGTCCGCACTACCCTGCTTAACTGCGCCTCCTCCGGCAGACCAGTTGCTGCATATCTGCCAGCATTTCGCTGGCATGCCCACGCTACTCTGCTGTGCCATCCATCTTCCAGCAGGTGAGTCTGCTGCATCAGCTGCCAGCATTTTGCTGACATGCCATGCTACTCTGCCGTGCCACCCCTCCTCCGGCAGGTGAGTCTTCTGCATCAGCTGCCGACATTTTTCTGACATGCCCATGCTACTCTGCTGTGCCACCCCTCCTCTGGCAGATGAATCTGCTGCATCAGCTGCCAGCATTTTGCTGACATGTCCGCACTACCCTGCTTAACTGCGCCTCCTTCGACAGACCAGTCTGCTGCATATCTGCCAGAATTTTGCTGACATGCCCGCGCTACTCTGCTGTGCCATCCATCTTCCAGCAGGTCAGTCTGCTGCATCAGCTGCCAGCATTTTGCTGACATGCCATGCTACTCTGCTGGACTGCCCCTCCTGCGGAAGGTGTCCGCTGCATCAGCTGCCAGCATTTTGCTGACATGCCCACACTGTTGTGCCACCCCTCCTCTGGCAGGTGAGTCTTCTACATCAGCTGCCAGCATTTTGCTGACATGTCTGTGCTACTCTGCTATGCCACCCCTCCACTGGCAGGTAAGACAGCTGCATCATCTGTCACCATTTTGCTGACATGCCTGAGCTACTCTGCTGCAGCACCCCTCCTCCAGCAGGTGTATGTGTTGCCTCAGCTGCCTGCATTTTGTTTACCCTGTCTCCTTAGCAAAATGGTTCAAATAGCTCTAAGCACTATGGGACTTAACATCTGAGGTCATCAGTCCCCTAGGCTTAGAACTACTTAAACCAAGGACATCACACACATCCATGCCTGAGGCAGGATTCGAACCTACGACCGTAGCAGCTGCGTGGTTCCGGACTGAAGCGCTAAGAACCGCTCGGTCACAGCGGCCAGCTCTCAGCATTTTTCACTCATCGTGACTGCTTCTTCACCGTTTAGAGCTAATGAAGATGTCGAGGGGGACGAGTTTTACACTTCTGCATTGTGAGGCAGAATGGGGTGACCACATGCAACCGTGAGATTGAATGGCACCTGGTGCCACTGCAGTCACATGATGCGGTAGGAAAAGTACATTGCGCAACAGAATCAAAGGATCAGTTTTCGAAACCCCTAATTCCCACCCACTGCGACACTTAAATTTGAAATTTGAATCACAGATGCGTACAGCATTCCTTAGTAATAGTGCAACAGAGTTGCGCCCTTCGACGTTACCCACATTTGGAAAAGAGTTCAGAGCTCGGAATTTGATGTTAGCTGTGAGGTGGGTCAAAATATGTCACCGTGGCAACAAATTTCACGACCATTCTGCTCGACGCCACCGTCGGAGTGCCACACGGTGAGATGATCGTCAAGACCGCTCTTACTAACATTTCGCCCCTTCTTTTAATGCCTCTGCGATGGAGGTCAGATCTGCAACACCCAGCACTTAAATTACGCAGTTTTCTTGCCGAAGAAAACATTTCAGACGCCCCACCGCTCAGAATGGACATTAAAGAGGGCTCAGGGGGCGGCATAAAGGGCGTCATTGAAACACCTCTTCTTCTGCGGCGTTTATTCCCATAAATTTCGCCATAGAAAATGACAGTTCACTGTGCGAAGAGAAATAAGATGTTCTTAACAATCTTTGACACTGCTCACACCCTCCGACGTTTCAACCCTTCTGTAAGGACTTTGTGAGGCTGCAGACTCATTGAACTTGATCGCTTTTCTTTGGAGTGCAGCACGGCCATAAGTTCGCTCTCGTGTAGAGGCTGAAATGACTAGGGACCGCTCAGACCCATTCAACGAAATTTGAACGTCATCCGAAGCAACAAAGAGTACTTAAGCTTTCTCAGTCCTTCTGTTTTCTGTCCTCCTGTGTTGTCATCACGCGGGAGTGCAACATGAACACGAGCGTCAATAAAACGCAAATTTGCCTATACACCCCCCCCCCTCCCCTCCCCTCCGCCACAGTTCAGCAACACCTTCAGTGTGACCCACACACCTTTTTTGAGCACATTACAAACGTATGTGTCAGAGACTTCGACATCCGTTCATTTTGACAGCTGCTCTAGCGGCCGAAAGTAGGTAAACCCTACTCAAGGGGTGTCAAACGGGTTGCCTAGCCTTCAGGCACGACAACAGCCACGACGCTAAATTGGTATCGAAGTTCTTGACGTGTACATTTCTAACGCTTTGGGGAAAGGTGCACGGGTTTCACCGAGTGTGTTCCCGAATTGGGGTGTCTTACAGGAGCCGTTTGCCACTTTACTGATGACGTTAATGTCGCACTGCGTGTGTT
Source organism: Schistocerca nitens (assembly GCF_023898315.1). Classification (NCBI taxonomy): domain Eukaryota; kingdom Metazoa; phylum Arthropoda; class Insecta; order Orthoptera; family Acrididae; genus Schistocerca; species Schistocerca nitens. Next base: position 1,099,522,063 of record NC_064615.1, on the reverse strand, counting down.
GACGCCACAGGAGGGCGGAAAACATGAGAGCTGAAAAAGCACAAGTACTCTTTGCTGCTTCGCATCACGTTCAAATTTCGTAGCAAGGTTTAGAACGATCCATAGTGGTTTCAAATTGTACACGAGAGTGTGAATTACGGTCGCGTTGCACTCCAAAGTTCAGTGGGAATGGAGATCCACAGTGTCCACAGAGAAGGGCTGAAACGCCCAAGGGTGCCAGCAGTGTCAAAGATTGTCCAGGACATCTTTCTGTTGCTCACCGCACTGCAAACTGTCGAGAACAACCCTGAAAACAACTGCCGAGGGAAAGTGGTGATATCATTGACGCTGTTTATGGAGCCCCATGAGGCCTTTCCTTGTCCGTTCTGAGCGGCGGTATGTCTGAAATGTTTTCTTCCGACACGCATAAAAAAAACCGCTTGATTTCAACGCCGGGTGTCGCGGTTCTGACCTCTATCGCAGAACCGTCAAAAGAAGCGGCGAAATGTTAGTAAGAGCGGTTGTCATGACCATTTCCACGGTGGCATTGAGTAAAATGGTGCTAAAATTTGTTGCCAATGCGACATCATTAATCCACCTTACTGCTAACATCAACATCCGAGCTGTGGACTTTTTTTTTCGAATGCGTCGACATCTTTCTGTCTGAAGCGTCGGCGAACCCAAGAGTGCATCGCTGGGCGCCATGCTTTTGCTTCATCACAGAGAAACGTCTTGGGCACATTTGAGACAAATTCCAAATTTAAACGCCGAAAAGAGTGGGGATTACAGGTGTTGTGTCTTATTCATACAGCATAGACACAATGAGGTAGCTAGGTGCACGCTAAACTAACGCAGACGGGCTTGAAGTTCTGGAACATGAGACTTATTAATGAATAAGAAGAAAAGTACGTAGCTGGAATAATATACTTATCTTTATTCTCTTGTTGGAATACATCTCTCTTGAATATTAGTAAGCTATAAGCACTGATACAATTGGCGCCTTGCTAGGTAGTAGCTATGGACTAAGCTGAAGGCTATTCAATCTGTCTCTCGGCAAATGAGAGGAAAGCTTCGTACGTCTGGTCGCAAGCTATGTCTTCCGTACAACTGGGGCGAGGTCTAGTCCGTGTCTTGTGACCTGCCATGTGGTGGCGCTAGGTTTGCGATTACACAGTGGCGACACGCGGGTCCGACATGTACTACAGGACCGCGGCCGATTTAAGTTACCACCTAGCAAGTGTGGTGTCTAGCGGTGACACCACAACAGGGTTCCGAAAAAGTCATCCTTTAGTTTTGTTACGCAATGTATGCGAGCGGAGCAGAAGTGAATGAAGAATCGTTCTAGTGACGAGACGGCCTCCTAATGAGGAAGTCTCTGACGTTACGACTTTGATGAAGGGCCGATTGTCGTGACCCGGTGCCTGAGAACGGCGAAGCTGGACGGCTGAAGGACGGTGAAGCCACGAGCATGCGACAAGTTGCTGGGCGTCCACGCCCCATCACAGAACCTGGAGGTCAAAAGCTCTCCCGCTCTGTGAGGTAGGACGGGTGGCCTTATGTATCAGATCTGATGACAGAGTGGTTTGATAGCCGTGTTCGAAAACTACTCCGTAAACAAAGAGATCTTCATCTCAGAGTCAAGACAAGTGAAAACTGACAAACAAAAAGTTTTCGATGTATTACTATATTTATCATCTGTACTATCTACACACATCAAAAAAAGTTTTGCATCACTTCGGTTCTTCTGAAACCTGTAGAGAAAATTGGAATAGATATCAACATGAACATCACTTCCGCCCTTTTTATTGCTCATGAAAATCACACATTGCACGTTGTGCCACCATACAGAGATGGCGGTCCGGATTGCAGTACGCACCAGTACCTCTAATACCCAGTATCACGTCCTCTTGCATTGATGCATGCCTGTATTCGTCGTGGCATACTATCCACAAGTTCATCAAGCCACTGTCGGTCCAAATTGTCTCACTCCTCAACGGCGATTCGGCGTAGATCCCTCAGAGTGGTTAGTGGGTCACGTCGTCCATAAACAGCGCTTTTCAATCCATCCCAGGCATGTTCGATAGGGCTCGTGTCTGGAGAACATGGTGGCCACTCTAGTCATCTGGACGACGGGCGTTGGTCGGTGGGGGAGAGGGGCGAGCAGTATTATGCTGTGGAGGATAGCCACGGAGGCTTCCACCGGGCCGTTAGCAGGCGTCGGAGGTACAGTGGCAGCCGTGGACGACGTGCATGTTACTGCAGGGCACCTGCATCACTTAACGTTTCACGTCTTCTCCGACAGCGATGGCATCTTCCAGCAGCCTAACGTCTTCACGACAGTGCTACAAGCGTGCTGCTTTACTCCAAGAAGCACGACATTGAGCTCCCCCTGACGTCTCGGCCGCCAAAGTCGCCTCTTGAAACGAATCTCGGACTCTAGCAGCCACCAGGTCGACGTGCACAAACCTCCACAAGTTCGTAAGTGGCGGCAACTGCGGGATCTGGGAGCAGACGTCTGGTGTTACGCAGTTCCGAAAACCGATCAGGTACAGTGCTCGTCAAACACATGGCCGCGCACAGTAAATGTTACTGTATGGTGTTCCGGAGGCAACGGCATTGCCGCAGTGGATGCACCGGTTCCCGTCAGATCACCGAAGTTAAGCGCTGTTGGGTGTGGCCAGCACTTGGATGGGTGACCATCCGGGCCGCCAATGCTGCTGTCATTTTTCGGGGTGCACTCAGCCTCGTGATGCCAATTGAGGAGCTACTCGACCGAATAGTAGCGGCTCCGGTCAAAGAAAACCATCATAACGACTGGGAGAGCGGTGTGCTGTCCACACGCCCCTCCTATCCGCCTCCTCATCTGAGGATGACACGGCGGTCGGATGGACCCGGCGGGCCACATGTGGCCTTATGACGGAGTGCTATTGCGTTCCCGGGGTGGACCATAAGGGGGTCAAAATGTTTTGTCTGGTCAATCTGTAACAGACTTTTCATTTTCATTCCTCCAACTTGTTCAGCAGAAATGCTATCCATGCCTGGGGCTTTCTTATTTCTCAGCTTTTTCACAGCTAGTTCTAATTCCTCTTTAAAGATAAATTTACTAATACATCTGGCTTCTTCTCTTTCTTTTTTAACCATACTTCGAGACAGTACTTCATCACTGTACAGTTTCTCTGTCTACTGTTTCCATCTTCTTGCAGTTTCATCGTTATCACTCAGTACAATGGAAATTTCTTCCGTAACTATTCTACCTCTCTTTTATCTCTAGTAAGAAAATTACAGTTCACGTGTTTCTTCATTAACGACACGTGTTACTTCCCACTTCGCATCTAAGATAGCATTTACTACCTTTCTTTAACCTGACGTTTAAATCTCTTTCTAACATATACGAAGTCAATCTGGAGGGTGTTGTAATCTGCGGATATATTCCAATTGTAGGATGTGATTCAGCTGCTCTTCTGCTGTCGTTTTATGCAACTCAAAATATTATAGCTGGCCTTCATCAACTTCTATTTCATATTCTCTCGATCGCTACGCGCAAACTATTTGTCCTACAGGAAACGATCAACACCTTTTTGTAAGAAATTTTATGTAGCTGGAGGCCGCGACGTTCGAGTTATTCTAGTAAAACGTACAACAGTGACCTTCGCACACAGCTCCGCCCCACACTCATCCCTCACCAGTCAGGATTTCTTGTATGTTGTTCGTAACACTCCTTTCTACCACTGTTCAAAAATTTCCTACTTCACGGACCGTTCCCCTTATTTGAGCTGTTGTGGTAGCTGCTGATTGGGCTTTTATGCCACCAGCATAGTCGGCTATGTCGTTAAAATTAATAATTTAAACGTTCCCGTGGGGGTAATGAAAGAAAAACGACTTTTCTACACGTTACCCTAATACTAATTACGTTGACAATTCGATACAAACTTAACCCGTACAAATACTATATAATTGTTTATTTTGTGCTGTTAAAATACAAAACATTATCTGGTAAACGCCAATTTGGAATTTTGTCAGTGGTCAACTAACCCGGTGAGGTGATAACGCCAGTGATGAAGACCAAAAAAGGTCGAATGTGAGAAATAATTCGTGAAATTTAAATTTTTGTTTAGCGGTAGGAGGGAGTGCCACGAACAATATACTATAAATCCTGACTGGGGGGTCTAGGTGTAGGAATGATCACTTTTGTAATTTTTTCTGGAATAACTCGAAAACTATGATCTCCAGCGAAAACGTACCCCAGTACAATACTTAACTACATTAAATTTCCGCCAAAAGGTGCTATTTATTTTTTCTGTAGAACTTATAGTTTTCTCGTAGCGAGCGAGAAAATAAGAAAATATAGCACGTGCGGTATGAGAGCCAGCGATAACATTGCGGGTTGTATTAAACGACGGCGGTTGGGGCAGCTGCATCACAGTGTATCTCATCCTTGGGTGATGGCTAAACAAGACCTCCGTGATGGAAATATATCTCTTTGGCACATGCTACACGCTTGTCTCTTTCATTCCATGATCCCGAATCAAATTTTCCAGCCAGTTCTAGTTCCCATCGCTTCCGTCTACGGCATTCATATAATCAAGTAAGATACGCGCGCTGTCAGAATTTTAGCAGTGAACTCCGTGGTGCAAAGCTGCTCCTTCGTAGCGTCTGGCAGTGGACTTTTGTTGAACAGCGTTGTAACACTCTAGTGCCCCTTAAACGATCCCGTGACGAAACGGACGAAACGGGGATATTCTCTGCCCCTTCTACTAAACCAACCTGATGAGGGTCCAGCCTGGTCAGTAATAGTGAAGAATAAATGGCACAAGTATTCTATACGCCACTTCTATCGTGGATGGCTTATATTTCCTGGAGATCCTTCCAATGAATGCCAGTCCGTCACTTGTTTTCCCTAGATCTAGTTTGATGCGGTCATTCCAGCTCGCGTCGCTCCGGACCGTTACTCTCAGATATTTTCCGGCTGTTATTGTTTCCTGAGAAGGACCACCAATATCATAACAGAACAGTAAAGGAAGTTTATTCGTTACATTTTGTATCTTCAGAACATGGAAGTGCGTGTTGCGAACCATACGTGCGCTTGTACAATGTATTATGTCCTTTGGACGCCAGGAACGCACAACTAAATCTCAGCCAACATCACCTGATACGCCACTGGCTGGATCCAGCAGACGTCATATTGGGACACTTCTTAGTAAAGCTAAAACGTCGCGTTTCGTGCTTTTTTTATCACAATAAGCAAACTGCCAATTTTCGTTCAAGAGGGAGCAGACCCATAGGATTAGCCCTTAAGGACTATGATGGGTGCTGAAACACTATCAACACTATGAAAAAATGCTGTTTCAGTGTGTGAAAAAACGAGGATGTTCGAGTTAATTCTAATGTCAGATGGTGAACATTAATAAAACCGGCATACTACAGGGGCGAATTCCTGATTGGAGGTGGAGGAAAAAAGGTCCTATCAACATGTGTCTGGCCAGAGCGCATGCAGCAACAACAAATCATCCTGGTACACATTAGAGAGCTGCATCGCATCCACGTCACAACAGATGTTCAAAGTGGCTTCCTTGGGATGCAATGCACACGTCCACACGTCGAATTATCGATTGCCGCACTCTTTAGCACGTTCCCGCCTCTATAGGAATAGCGTCGCAGACGTCGTGAACACGCTGTTGAAGAGTCTGCACACCAGTAACTGGTTCAGCATTCACAACTCTTTTCAGATGCCCCCAGAGCTAAAAATCCGGGAGGTTTAAGTCCCGTGATCTAACAGTCAATGCTACAGGGCCTCCGCATCCTATCTAGCGTCCGGGGAGGACGCTGCTGAGGTGTCAGCGAACTGTAATGCGGAAGGGGGGTGGTGATCCGTCACTTATTGTAGAACCCACATAGTCTGTCGTATTGTCAAAGGCGCATTGTCAAGCAGCCCAGGCAGAGTATTCCGCAGGGAGTCCAGGTATATTGTTCCGTCGAGGCGTTGTGGAATAATAAGCTATTGAAATATGTGGTCGCCAAAAATCCCTGCCCACACACTGACGCTGAACCGATGCTGATGAGACGCCTCAACCATTCTCCGAGGATGATGCCAGTTCTGGTAAAGGTTGCTTCGTCTGTAAAGAGGACAAATATCCCACAATTGTGGTGGTCTGGTGCAAAACCCATCGGCAGAACATTTCCTGTAGAGGCAAATCTGCTGCTGATAATCCTTGCACTCGTCGCAGGTGATAGGGGTAGTGGCGGTTGTCATGCAGGATGCACATAATCATGCTTAGGCCTACACCATGTTGGAGGGCCATTTGCCTGGATCTTGTACTTTGGTTCGTTTCCATGCCCTGTGGAACCCGGTCCTCCAAATATGGTGTACACACAGTCTGCGGCCTCCCTACACGTTCGTCTGAAAGATCCCATCATCACAAAATGCCTAAAAAGGGGCTTGAAACGTTGTGTGGTACGGTTGGTGTCCGTGAAGGCACTTGTTTTGGTACAGCCGTCCTGTCTCTCCACCGTTTCCGTCTGCTTGGTCGTACACGGACACCATCTCGATTTGTCGCCGACATGAACACCGGACCATTCGGCTGCCTGCAGTACGCTGTGACATTCACACAGCCGGCAACACGCAAGAAACAAACGGTACGTGGTCAGAGGATCTTTCATTCGCCAGCGCCGTCTACCATAGTAACGATCCATTTCCGGACACACGTTCATAGGACTTTACTTCCTCTATTTTCCTCCCTGAAGTTTTTAGGTTTTATTAATGTTCATCCTGTATGGAGCTAACTAAATACGCTAGTCGAAACTGGTGTAATCCTGCGAGTAACATAGCAAAAAACATACAGAATATCCCGAAGGAGATGCCAGCAGAGGGCTCAAATGTTAATTGTGGAAGAAGGAATTTGAAGTGGAACAGGATGTGCCGTAACAACATGACAGATTTCACGTTCAGTGGTAACAGCAAAGAAAGCCTGCAGACTTACATGAATAACTGGACTAATTCAGTGTCTCATTGAAAAACCACACTACTTGATTTATATCCTGACCTTATACTTAAGCAACTAAAACAGTTCATTTACATAAATACGGAGAACGAAAATTTATATAATTTTTTTTTGATACAATCAATGTACTTCCCCACAGCGGTACAGCACAAGTACTGATTGATAGTACGATTTCATGGACCCATAAGATCATTAACATATGAGAAAGTACGAAATTCTCAAACATAAATATCTCACGTATAAATGAAAACGAAAAGTATCCAAATGTATGTTCACCAGATGTGAAATTTGAACAGAGCGCCATTCCAGCTGTCAACGAATAAGAACGAATCATGGTAGACTAACTCGCATCATACAATGGCGTACGTTAATTTTAATCACTTCCAATTTAGAAATCTCTATTACAAGCGGAATTTTAATCTGGCGACTTTGTAATTGTTACTGAATCATTTTTAGTGAGTATATTAAGTGTAATGGAAATTAACATAAAATTTCTATTACCTATTTTGAGAAACTATTAATTTCGTGGTGTGATTTGTTGATGCAGAGCATAGTTACAGTGATGATCAATGTCAATGACTGCAATTTATCAGTAGCAGTTTGGCACCTTTTTCAAAACTAAATCATTTTGATACAATCTGACAATACTTACATGTACTGGCTATATGTTCTGGCGGTGGAATTACGTTTACACAATAGCAAAATAAATGTTTGTCGATTAAAGGAAAGCCGCACTGTTCGGGAAATTGTTGTGAAGCTTGCATTTACACAATATGCGCTATCAGAGACCGCTTTCTCTCAAACAGTCTATCACAGAAGTCCCCGCATTTGCTAAGTTTTACCTCGCGGCTGGGTTCCACCGTTCCTTGACGAAAGTGGCTATTAATGCTCACATTTGGAGATCTTGTTTTATAAAACAGTTGTCATGCATTTATTGTCGGGGTGGGGGTAGTAGGAATTGAGTGGCAAGTAAAACATTGGCAGCTTCGTGAGGTACTTTAAGGAACAGGAATGTAATGTTCCATACCACTTTGTTTTGATATACAAAAATAAGAAATAGATTCTGTTAACGAAACACACATATTTAAAACGACCCCACATTAAGATCTTCGATGTATACAGGCAGAGGGTCAAGGAGAGTTGTCATTGCATAGTCTGCCAATTGTTAGTTGAGTGGCACCGAACCCAGGAAATGGTAGCTATACAGCAGACAAACTGGTAGGACATCAAATTTGGAAGTTGGAAGTACTGGTTGTATTATTGATATATTGGATGTACTGGTGTGACACCATTGTAGCATGCATCACACATACCTAGAGCAAATTTCTTACAACAAATATTCACTCCATAATGCTGTGACCACAGAGCACAGACCTCGAATGGAGAATAAATTGCCTAAGAGCAGTGGAGCCCTACAGCCATTGGCTGAGAGCAATAGTGCATGATTGATAAATAATTCAGATCATTTGAATACTTTTGAGTACCAGTTACGTTGTGACATTGTGATTAGCTCTTGCTTGAGTGTTGTTTGCATCATGACCTACATTTAATGTCAGACAGCTAACTATCTGCAAGAACGGATGCATTTTACACAGTAAGCAGACATATACACATGTGCATAAAGTGTTCAGTTTTTTAGCTCGTACATCTGCGTTTTGGGATGCCTTACCAGCTTTTTTTTACCAATTTCTGGATTACGCGTCCTGCCAATTTACCAGATTTTTCAATTTCCAGATTTGGCGTCACCCAACTAAAATTTCGACATCATTATTTCATACTACAGCTATCTTGCCTCATCGCTGCAGCTTTTACTCTGCCTGTCACTACAGCAACTGATCCCCTCACTACAGAGCAGAGCTCTCGAACGCAGAGCAACAGCGCATTATTGATAAGTAATACACGTACACTACTGGCCGTTAAAATTGCTACACCAAGAAGAAATGCAGATGGTAAACGGGTATTCATTATACAAATATATTATACTAGGACTGACATGTAATTACATTTTCACGCAATTTGGGTGCATAGGTCCTGGGATATCAGTACCCAGAACAACCACCTCTGGTCGTAATAACGGCCTTGATACGCCTGGGCATTGAATCAAACAGAGCTTGGATGGCGTGTACAGGTACAGCTGCCCACGCAGCTTCAACATGGTACCACAGTTCACCAAGAGTAGTGACTGGCGTATTGTGACGAGCCAGTTGCTCGGCCACCATTGACCAGACGTTTTCAATTGGTGAGAGATCTGGAGAATGCGCTGGCCAGGGCAGCAGTCGAACATTTTCTGTATCCAGAAAGGCCCGTACAGGACCTGTAACATGCGGTCGTGCGTTATCCTGCTGAAATGTAGGGTTTCGCAGGGATCGAATGAAGAGTAGAGCCATGGTCTCTGAGCTGATAGTCCATGCTGCTACAAACGTTGTCGAACTGTCCGTGCAGATGGTTGTTGTCTTGCAAACGTCCCCATCTGTTCACTCAGTGATCGAGACGTGGCTGCACGGTCCGCTACAGACATGCGGATAAAATGCCTGTCATCTCGACTGCTAGTGATACGAGGCCGTTGGGATTCAGCACGGCGTTCCGTATTACTCTCCTGAACCCACCGATTCCATATTATGCTAACAGTCATTGGATCTCGGCCAACGCGAGCAGCAATGTCGCGATACGATAAACCGCAATCGCGATAGGCTACAATCCGACCATTATCAAAGTCGGAACCTTGATGGTACGCATTTCTTCTCCTTAAACGAGGCATCACAACAACGTTTCACGAGGCAACGCCAGCCAACTGCTGTTTGCGTATGAGAAATCGGTTGGAAACTTTTTCCACGTTGTAGGTGTCGCCACCGACGCCAACCTTGTGTGAATGCTCTGAAAAGCTAATCATTTGCATATCACAGCATCTTCTTCCTGTCGGTTAAATTTCGCGTCTGTAGCACGTCATCTTCGTGGTGTAGCAGTTTTAATGGCCAGTAGTGTAAAATTGCTGAAAGGGTAGGAAATTGAATTTCCATGCAAGTGACAGGCAGCATGATGACGTCGGCGAGAGGGGGCATGGAGGTTCACTGTGCATCGGGCGGGGGATGGGGGAGGGGAGAAAGGGCGTGGCCTTCAGAGGGCAGTGGCATGACGGTGTCAGAATTCCAATAGCGATGTCGCTACGGCCTTGATACATGTCACCAGATGCGATGATGTCAGAATTCCACGTATGCTGCTGCTGATTTCAGCAGAAACAGTCCATGCCTGATGTGAACTCACCTTGATCCTCTACCCATACATCATATAATTAATACAGTAAGGTACACACGCCATTAATGCAAGGAAAAACCGAAGTGTAAGGATCTTTTGAGTTTCTGAGTTACACCACATTGGTTGCAGAAACGATTCATTTTGGTAACACAAGGAAAGTGAGGATGCTACTACATACACAATAGCGTCACTGGTTCTACGTTAGACAAAATAACCCATCGAGAAGCTCGAATATAAATAACCGTGAAGCAAAAGATAATAAGGTGAATGAGAATCCGCATGGGCTGTGTCTTATAAAAGAAATACCCCAAAATTGACGAATTAAACCAGCAATTTATAAAACAACAGCAACCAAAATCCGTTCTGCATCGTATAAGAAACAAGGAAACAAGGAAAAACCATTCAGTTGGCGTGGAACGCTTCTCATTTGACTCCCAGCACGTCGTCAATGAGAAAAGATCACCTATCAAAATCTGTTAACTTGACACAGTAAACTATCCAGAATACTGAATGGGCGTCATAACAGTACGAGCGAGGCACACATTTCAGTAATTTAAATTGTAATAACCGAAATACACTCCTGGAAATGGAAAAAAGAACACATTGACACCGGTGTGTCAGACCCACCATACTTGTTCCGAACACTGCGAGAGGGCTGTACAAGCAATGATCACACGCACGGCACAGCGGACACACCAGGAACCGCGGTGTTGGCCGTCGAATGGCGCTAGCTGCGCAGCATTTGTGCACCGCCGCCGTCAGTGTCAGCCAGTTTGCCGTGGCATACGGAGCTCCATCGCAGTCTTTAACACTGGTAGCATGCCGCGACAGCGTGGACGTGAACCGTATGTGCAGTTGACGGACTTTGAGCGAGAGCGTATAGTGGGCATGCGGGAGGCCGGGTGGACGTACCGCCGAATTGCTCAACACGTGGGGCGTGAGGTCTCCACAGTACATCGATGTTCTCGCCAGTGGTCGGCGGAAGGTGCACGTGCCCGTCGACCTGGGACCGGACCGCAGCGACGCACGGATGCACGCCAAGACCGTAGGATCCTACGCAGTGCCGTAGGGGACCGCACCGCCACTTCCCAGCAAATTAGGGACACTGTTGCTCCTGGGGTATCGGCGAGGACCATTCGCAACCGTCTCCATGAAGCTGGGCTACGGTCCCGCACACCGTTAGGCCGTCTTCCGCTCACGCCCCAACATCGTGCAGCCCGCCTCCAGTGGTGTCGCGACAGGCGTGAATGGAAGGACGAATGGAGACGTGTCGTCTTCAGCGATGAGAGTCGCTTCTGCCTTGGTGCCAATGATGGTCGTATGCGTGTTTGGCGCCGTGCAGGTGAGCGCCACAGTCAGGACTGCATACGACCGAGGCACACAGGGCCAACACCCGGCATCATGGTGTGGGGAGCGATCTCCTACACTGGCCGTACACCACTGGTGATCGTCGAGGGGACACTGAATAGTGCACGGTACATCCAAACCGTCATCGAACCCATCGTTCTACCATTCCTAGACCGGCAAGGGAACTTGCTGTTCCAACAGGACAATGCACGTCCGCATGTATCCCGTGCCAGCCAACGTGCTCTAGAAGGTGTAAGTCAACTACCCTGGCCAGCAAGATCTCCGGATCTGTCCCCCATTGAGCATGTTTGGGACTGGATGAAGCGTCGTCTCACGCGGTCTGCACGTCCAGCACGAACGCTGGTCCAACTGAGGCGCCAGGTGGAAATGGCATGGCAAGCCGTTCCACAGGACTACATCCAGCATCTCTACGATCGTCTCCATGGGAGAATAGCAGCCTGCATTGCTGCGAAAGGTGGATATACACCGTACTAGTGCCGACATTGTGCATGCTCTGTTGCCTGTGTCTATGTGCCTGTGGTTCTGTCAGTGTGATCATGTGATGTATCTGACCCCAGGAATGTGTCAATAAAGTTTCCCCTTCCTGGGACAATGAATTCACGGTGTTCTTATTTCAATTTCCAGGAGTGTATTACTGGATTTTGTATACATGTAACACCTCAAAGCTTCTGCGGAAGACAATAGTAGCTCCTACAGGATCCTCACACAGTCAGTACACACTATTGATCAAGACAATCCGGACACCTGGCTGAAAATAACTTACAAGTTCGTGGCGCCCGCCATCTGTAATGCTGGAATTCAATATGGTGTTGGCCCACCCTTACCCTTGATGACAGCTTCCACTCCCCCCGGCATACGCTCAATCAGGTGCTGGTTTCTTGGGGAATCGCAGGTCATTCTTGACGGAGTGCTGCACTGAGGAGAGGTATCGACGTCGGTCGGTGAGGCCTGGCACGAAGTCGGCGTTCCAAAACATCCCAAAGGTGTTCTATAGGATTCAGGTCGGGACACTGTGCAGGCCAGTCCATTACAGGGATGTTATTGTCGTGTAAGCACTCCGCTACAGGCCGACATCATGAACAAGTGGTCGATCGTGTTGAAAGATGCAATCGCCATCCCCGAATTGCTCTTCAACAGTGAGAAGCAAGAAGGTGCTTAAAACATCAATGTAGGATAGGTACTGGCAGTAGTAAAGCTGTGAGGACGGATCGTGAGTCGTACTTGGGTAGCTCAGATGGTACAGCACTTGCCCGCGAAAGGCAATGGTCCCGAGTTCGAGTCTCGGTCCGGCACACAGTTGTAATCTGCCAGGAAGTTTCAGTTCCTGCATTGTTTATGAATTTGTTTCATAGAAATTGCTGTTCAAGTGTCCCGACAGGAAAAATCACATGCTGTTAGATCTGGCGAACGTGGTGGCATTTTACCGACATTTCGTTCCTAAGTGAATACGGCATGGGCTCGTTCAAGGAACACCTTATATGTGTGACACGTTCGCCCATCTTGCTAGAAGAAGAACTATTGTCCTTCATGTTCAGTGAGCAGAAAATGTGTCCAAACTTTCCATCCATATGTGCAACCGTGTTGATGGTAGTGTCCAGTGATACACGTTCCAGTAACTCCGCACCAAACGCCGATTTTTTCGTCATGGAGTGGTTGCTGACGCATAATGTGAGGGTTCTCTATTGCCCAGTACATCGTGTTCTGTGAATTCGCATAACCGGAAAGACAAAATCGTTGATGTTATTCAATAGAGAAGTGCAATGATCTACACATTTCTGGCTATCATCCTCCTGTAATTGCTGCACAACCGTCACACGACATGCCTCCAGACTAAGACTGTTCAATATCCGCTGGCGGCTTTTCCTACTTATATGCCTCTGTTGGGGCAATTTACATGTAAGATTTTTTTGGGCTCTGAATAATTGTTCGGCCAATGTCCGCAACAACTTCTGGTGAGCGAACTGAAGGAATTTTTGGTGGTTTAACGTTTTGCACAGATCCGTAGGTGCATCAATTTTTATACAGACTGTATTGCTCTCTTTGCGGTAGTCCTCTATCCGAATTGTTTATCTTGGAAATTTCGCGAGTTCCCTTAATCGAACCCGTTTTCACATATGCATCCACAATCCGAATTCTTTCTTCTGTCGAGGAAGTCGTTCCGCATATCGCAAAGAGCAGCGTCTAACTTCACTAATGAAATAAAATAAAATGCTGACAGAAGAATGGTAACGACCGATTATTGCATGAAACTGCCTATTATTGTAGCTGTTTACGAAGGGGTACCCAGAAAACACCAGAATTATTTTTCAAAAGCTATACAGGGTGGACCATTGATAGTGACCGGGCTAAATATCTCACGAAAAAAGCATCAACCGAAAAAACTACAAAGAACGAAACCCGTCTAGCTTGAAGGGGGATACCAGATGCCGCTATGGTTGGCCATTGGTCAAACGGATATCAACTACTTTTTTTTTTTAAATAGGAACCCCCATTTTTTATTACATATTGGTGTAGTACGCAAAGAAATATGAATGTTTTAGTTGGACCACCTTTTTCGCTTTGTGATAGATGGCGCTGTAATAGTCACAAACGTATGGCTAACAATTTTAGACGAACAGTTGGTAGCAGGTAGGTTTTTTAAATTAAATACAGAACGTAGGTACGTTTGGACATTTTATTTCTGTTGTTCCAATGTGATACATGTACCTTCATGAACTTATCATTTCTGAGAACGCATGCTGTTACAGCGTGATTACCTGTAAATACCACATTAACGCAATAAATGCTCAAAATGATTTTCGTCAACCTCAATGCATTTGGCAATGCGTATAACGACATTCCTCTCAACAGCGAGTAGTTCGCCTTCCGTAATGTTCGCACATGCGTTGACAATGCGCTGACGCATGTTGTCAGGCGTTGTCGGTGGATCACGATAGCAAATATCCTTCTACTTTCCCCACAGGAAGAAATCCGGGGAAGTCAGATCCGGAGAACGTGCGGGCCATGGTATGGTGCTTCGACGACCAATCCACCTGTCATGAAATATGCTATTCAATACCGCTTCAATCGCACGCGAGCTATGTGCCTGACATCCATCATATTGGAAGTACATCGCCATTCTGTCATGCAGTGAAACATCTTTTAGTAACGCCGGTAGAACATTACGTAGGAAATCAACATACATTGCACCATTTAGATTGCCATCGATTAAATGGGGGTCAATTATCCTTCCTCCCATAATGCCGCACAATACATTAACCCGCCAAGGTCCCTGATGTTCCACTTGTCGTAGCCATCGTGGATTTTCCGTTGCCCAATAGTGCATATTATGCCGGTCTACGTTACCGCTGTTGGTGAATGACGCTTCGTCGCTAAATAGAACGCGTGCAAAAAATCTGTCATCGTCCCGTAATTTCTTTTGTGTCCAGTGGCAGAACTGTACACGACGTTCAAAGTCGTCGCCATGCAATTCCTGGTGCATACAAATATGGTACGGGTGCAATCGATGTTGATGTAGCATTCTCAACATCGACGTTTCTGAGATTCCCGATTCTCGCGCAATTTGTCTGCTGCTGATGTGCGAATTAGCCGCGACAGCAGCTAAAACACCTACTTGGGCGTCATCATTTATCGCATATCGTGGTTGACGTTTCACATGTGGCTGAACACTTCCTGTTTCCTTAAATAATGTAACTATCCGGCGAACGGTCCGGACACATGGTTGATGTCGTCCAGGATACCGAGCAGCATAGATAGCACACGCCCGTTGGGCATTTTGATCACAATAGTCATACATCAACACGATATCGACCTTTTACGCAATTGGTAAACGGTCCATTTTAACATGGGTAATGTATCACGAAGCAAATACCGTCCACACTGGTGGAATGTCACGTGATACCACGTACTTATACGTTTGTGACTATTACAGCGCCATCCATCACATATCGAAAAAAGTGGTCCAACTAAAACATTCATATTTCTTTACATACTACACGAATGTGTAATAAAAAATGGGGGTTCCTATTTTTGAAAAACGCAGCTGATATCCGTTTGACCAATGGCAGCACCATCTGGCGGGCCAACCGTAGCGTCATCTGATTTCCCACTTCAAGCTAGACAAGTTTCGTTCTTTGTAGTTTTTTTCGTTTGACGCTTATTTCGTGAGATATTTGGCCCGGCCACGATCAATGGACCACCCTGTATATTTTCAAACTGTTTACAAAACAACCTTATTCCCTCAAAAATACTCTCCATTACAACTAACACGTTTGTCCCACCAGTGCTTCCGCTATTCGAAACGTTTTTTGTAGTGATCTTTAGAAATGTCTGACAGCTCCTCCCTCGGTTTTTTCTTCTCTTCTTCGATGTTGTCAAATCGCTTTCTTTTCGTGCCCCTCTTCATACGTGGAAATAAGAAAAAATCGCACGGAGTCAGGTCAGGCGAGTAACGTGCGTGGGGTAGCGGAACCATGTCATTTTTAGCCAAAAGCTGTGTAACAGAGAGGGCTTTTTATGCAGGTGCATTGTCTTGGTGGAGGAACCAGTCTACTGTCTGACACAAATCGGACCTTTTTTGACGAATACTGTTGCGCAGTCTTCTTGAAACGTCCAAATAAAAGGTTTGATTGACGGGCTGACCTGGGGGAACAAATTCTCAATGGAGGACGCCCTTGGCATCAAAAATGCAAATCAGAACTGTTTTGATGTTTGATTTGACTTGACCACATTTTTCTGAACGGTGTGACGATGACGTCTTGTATTGGCTTGGCTGTTACTTTGTTTCTGTGTCGTAGCTATAGCACCGTTACTCATCACCCGCAGTGACCTTTCACAGAAAATCTGGATCAGCTTCAAGCTATTGTTTCAAAGCACGACATGTTTCAACTCGAAGTACGACTGTCAATCGGAACCTGAGGAACATACTTGGAGCAATCTTTTTCATTTCCAAAACTTCCATTAAAATTCGCTGAACCGAGCTCGAAGATAACCCACTAACGTCTGACAGTTGAACAGTTGTCTGTCGGCAATCTGTAAGCATCTCTAAAATTTTTCCAATATTTTCGTCAATTCGGGAGGCTGATGGACGTCCAGAACGAAGTTTGTCATCAACCGAGATGTCGCCATTTTTAAATCGAGTGAACCACTCCGGCACTTGAGGTTTTGCTATAGCGCCGTCTTGCTAATCTGTTTTCAACATTAAAACAGTTCGAGCAACATTTTTATCGAGCAGGAAACAAAATTTCACAGCTGCATATTGTTCACTTGAACTTTCCATCATAAAAAACTAAGCAAGAGCAAAGCAAGGATAGCAAAACAATCACTGCAGATGATGAACAGAACAAGCCAGGTCGACAATACACGCGTCACTGAACTGGCGATGAGTTGCGCTACACACGCCTAGCGGCAGAAATGCGTTCTACGCAAGCTCCGCTCACGGCAATGTTAAAGCGTTGAGCCGTGCTGCGGCTCGCGTTGGTGCTGTTGTAGTTTTCCATCCTCTGTTGGAGGCCACACTGTATCGTTTAGTTGACATGGTTGCGGTTGTTTGTATTCTTCTTGTGTTCACTGGCACCACTTGGTTTCACAGGTGTTACCTATCCGCTAGTGGCAGCAGTGGCGTTATCCATATGTAGTAACTGTGGCCATATCTTTGGGGTGACGTCGTTGTTCTTCCAGGTCGTATGAGTGAGCAGTTCGGTAGGGGACTCCGGAGGAGCCAAGAGGGCAGTGCAAGAACACGCCAGGACCGCTGGCGGCACGCATGCACTGCCGGATGGAAGGGCTGTGATCGCGAGGGTACACGACCTAGTCGTCAGCGGGATGCAACAAGCTTTGAGTGGATTTTAATCGTAGCAGTGAAACCTCCACCACTGTGAGATCTCACGATTCTCCAGTGAGTTGGGTTCGTGTTGCTGCTCGAAGTGTCACCGAGACGAAGAGCAGCGAGTGGAGTGCTTGGGGAAGGGGGATCTAATTAGCTTTCCTCGACTTCTTGTTACTAATTGCTGCATTCTATGTGTTACTATTTGTTAAGTTCAGCCAGCGGTATTTTTCCTGCCTGGTGGCCGCTAACATCCACATGACCTGCCCTGGAGGTTAGTGTATGTAACGGGAGTGTACGTTTCCTCGCCTTGGCGCTGCTGTCCGGTAAGGCGTGTAGTTTTGAGGTTCCTTGATTTGTAGGTCGGTTGGTGTTTCTCCTACTCTGGTAGTAGTGGTTCCTTTCTCCATTCGGACGCTCTAAACACGGCATTCTGAGGACGTAGTGCTGACTGCCTGTTCTGGCTTTGGCGTGGTGTTCCATCGTTGCATTTGTTGTCGGACGTTAGGTAACTTCAGCAGATTATCATTAATTATTCGCTAGACTGCCACTAGTCTGAGCTACCATCTTGTGAAGTGAATGCCTCTTGGCTGCCAATCTCATCACTCGCGGAAGTGTTTTTGGCCTGACCTGCTCAGAGGTCGATTCCTGGAGCACCGTCTGTGACTAGCCCTTGTATTTTATTACTATGTTATTATTTTATTATTGTATTACCAAGTTACCATCATTTGTCTCTCCTGTTTAGTGATCAGTTGCTTGTGCTTTCTAATTAACCTTGTCATTATATTTGCTGTTTTATTGTGTTTCTAAACTTTTTTAATATAATTGCCATTCTTGGCATTACAGCAAGTTTAAATTGTTGTACTACCAAGTTATCATTTTGTCTCACCCGTTTGGTGATCAGTTGCCTGTCTTTTAAGTTAACGTTTGCTACTGCCTTGCTGGTTGACAGAGTGCTTGTTAAATTTTTTATAATTGCCATTCTTGGCGTTAAAGGCCTTCAGCTGTGACTGTCGCTACTTGTCTTAAAATTCTAATGCGGCAATTGCATTTTAGCAGTTAACCTTTAAGACCTTGGTGATTTGTTTTCAATATTTTAATAGCTGTAGTTTGCATGTTGCAATAAGTTAAACAATTCTTAATTGATTGCCATTAAGGCCATCAGCCGTGAGTGTCGTTACTTGTCTTAAAATTTTAATATGGAGATTGTATTTTTTGCAGCGAGCTTTAAGACCTTGGTCACTTGTCTTTTATATTTAATAACTGTAATTGTCAATTGCAGCAAGCTTAATCAGTTCTTAATTTATTGCCATTAAGGCCTTCAGCCAAGAAATAATTCTTAAATTATTGCCATTACTTTAATTTGTTGTTGATTTTAACCCTTTAATGCATAGTGTAGCAGATCAGCTACAGACTTCATTTCTTCGATGTATCGTATACTGAGCAACATTTTGTAACAAATTCATTATGTAGTTAAGTGTATATACTCTACGCAGCTGCTAAGCTGCTAATAGTTCTTCATAGCGATCGTAAATGGCAGGATAAGCTGAACCAGTACGACAGTCAGCTGTATGGATGTACTTTCACGCATGTGTTTCGGCGGAAAGTAGAGACGGTTTTTTGTTGTTTCTGCACTGATTACTGGGTTTGAAAATTACTTTTTTGTTTTGAAAACGTAAGTAGAAATGGTGTAGACAATGAATTCGAGTATCTTTACGATAGATTTGAAATTAATTCTGTTGTTGTGTTTGTAGCGATTGTCAAAATAACGCTTTGTTAATTTAATTAAAAAATTTTTCAATATTTCTTTCGTAACGTTGTTATTGTTGGGGTCTTCAGTCCTGAGACTGGTTTGCTGCAGCTCTCCATGCTACTCTATCTTGTGCAAGCTTCTTCATCTCCCAGTACCTACTGCAGCCTACATCCTTCTGAATCTGCTTAGTGTACTCATCTCTTGGTCTCCCTCTACGATTTTTACACACCACGCTGCCCTCCAGTACTAAATTAGTGATCCCTTGATGCCTCAGAACATGTCCTACCAAACGATCCCCCCTTCTGGTCAATTTGTGCCACAAACTCCTCTTCTCCCCAATTCTATTCAATACCCCCTCATTAGTAATGTGATCTACCCATCTAATCTTCAGCATTCTTCTGTAGCACCACATGTCGAAAGCTTCTATTCTCTTTTTGTCCAAACTATTTATCGTCCATGTTTCACTTCCATGCATGGCTACACTCCATACAAATACTTTCAGAAACGACTTCCTGACACTTAAATCTATACTCGATGTTAACAAATTTCTCTTCTTCAGAAACGCTTTCCTTGCCATTGCCAGTCTACATTTTATATCCTCTCTACTTCGACCATCATCAGTTATTTTACTCCCTAAATAGCAAAAGTCCTTTACTACTTTAAGTTTCTCATTTCCTAATCTAATTCACTCAGCATCACCTGACTTAATTAGACTACATTCCATTATCCTCGTTTTGCGTTTGTTGATGTTCATCTTAATATCCTCCTTTCAAGACACTATCCATTCCGTTCAACTGATCTTCCAAGTCCTTTGCTGTTTCTGACAGAATTACAATGTCATCGGCGAACCTTTAAGTTTTTATTTCTTCTCCATGGATTTTAATACCAACTCCGTTTTCTTTTGATTCCTTTACTGCTTGCTCAATATACAGATTGAATAACATCGGGGATAAGCTACAACCCTGTCTCACTCCCTTCCCAACCGCTGCTTCCCTTTCATGTCCCTCGACTCTTATAACTGCCATCTGGTTTCTGTACAAATTGTAAATAGCCTTTCGCTCCGTGTA
The DNA here is from genome assembly GCF_023898315.1 of Schistocerca nitens. Classification (NCBI taxonomy): domain Eukaryota; kingdom Metazoa; phylum Arthropoda; class Insecta; order Orthoptera; family Acrididae; genus Schistocerca; species Schistocerca nitens. Next base: position 1,099,501,822 of record NC_064615.1, on the reverse strand, counting down.
TTTTACCCCTGCGACCTTCAGAATTTGAAAGAGAGTATTCCAGTCAACATTGTCAAAAGCTGTCTCTAAGTCTACAAATGCCAAAAACGTAGATTTGCCTTTCCTTAGTCTAGCTTCTAAGACAAGACGTAGGGTCAGTATTGCCTCAAGTGTTCCAATATTTCTACGGAATCCAAGCTGATCTTCCCCGAGGTCGGCTTCTACTAGTTTTTCCATTCGTCTGTAAATAATTCGCGTTAGTATTTTGCAGCCGTGACTTATTAAACTGATAGTTCAGTAATTTTCACATCTGTCAACACCTGCTTTCTTTGGGATTGGAATTATTATATTCTTCTTGAAGTCTGAGGGTATTTCGCCTGTCTCATAAATCTTTCTCACCAGATGGTAGAGTTTTGTCAGGACTGGCTCTCCCAAAGCGGTCAGTAGTTCTAATGGAATGTTGTCTACTCCGGGGGCATTGTTTCGACTCAGGTCCTTCAGTGCTCTGTCAAACTCTTCACGCAGTATCCCATCTCCCATTTCATCTTCATCTACATCCTCTTCCATTTCCATAATATTGTGCTCAAGTACATCGCCTTTGTATAGACCCTCTATATACTCCTTCCACCTTTCTGCTTTCCCTTCTTTGCTTAGAACTTAGAAATTACATATTATAATTTACGTTTATTCATATAAGGAGGTCAGGAATATACACATATGATGTCCTTATATGTTGTCCATATGGTTTTATAAATGTTAATCCACGTTTCAGGTATGTGGTTCTGTAATAATTGTAATGTATATAGTTAATTCATGTAAGCCCTCCCTCAAACCTGTTATGTTATGCCTTCACAGATCTGATGATAGCACCTTCAGAGTGCTGAAACCGGTCATCTAATAAACGACTGAAGCGATTGTGGCTTTTCAATTATTTTAAAATCAGAGTGATCGCCCCACGACACACCATGTGTTCACTGCAAAATTCTGAAATGATTCCATTATTTTAATTTGTTGTTGATTGTAAATATATTGTGTATGCTTAAAAGAAAAGCCAACCAATAGTAAGTGATAACGGCCCCGTGCACAAACGTAACCGAATCCTGTCTACCTTGACCACCAGGTCTCATCCACTTTTTTTTGTGGTGGGAGGGGGGGAGGCGGCGTTGCTGCTATTGGGAAGTCGAAATATTGCATCCGCACTCAGAGGGGAGGTGGGCTACTTTGAACTGCGTCACCTTGAACCTCGGTTATTTACTCGGTTATTAATAAAAAATAAAAATGATTCGTTATAAACGATACCAAACAAATATCGAAAAATACCGGTTAATCGGAATTCAGATACCGGTACCGCTTTAAGCGGTACCGGTTTTTCCCGTCCCTGGTGCGCAGAGGAGCGGCCGAGTGCGGCGCCCTGTGGCTGAGCCGTGGCGGTCTGTTGTGTGCCGCAGGTGCAGCCCCGGCGGGTGGGCGGCGCCGGCTGGCCGCGGCGCTCTTCGCGGAGCTGCTGGGGACGGCGGCGCTGCTCTTCCTGGGCTGCACGGCCGGCGTGCGGGGAGTCGCGCAGCAGGGGCCGGGCGACGTGGGCGGCGCCCTCGTGTCGGGCACCGCCGTCGCCGCCGTCATACAGGTGGGTGGCTCCCCGCTCCCCGCTGCCCTCTGCGCGAGGCCGCTACAGCCGCGAGACTCTGTACTCTGTATCGTCCGTGCCGGAGGTTAGCCTCGCTAGTGAGGGAATTTTCGGTCCGCTGCTGGAGTTGCTGTTCTGTACACTACTGACGCCTGTTGCCGTTCCGCCGGCCGATTGTTCGTCTACTATACTGGGAGGTGGTGAGGTGTCCATAAGGCCGTTTGTTCGGTTCGGCGTGCTTTGACTGTGCACATAAAACGTTATTTTAGAAACACTGACAAGGAAACCGCCTCAGTGGTCGGAGGGCCCAGCGGACAGCCCGTCAAAAACGGTACACAGATCGAGCCTGAAAACAGGATGTAGGTGTGAAACTTCCTGGCTGTGGTGTGCGTACTGTAAGAACTTCTGTACACACACCATCAGATTATTTGACTTGTCGCTCTAACGAAATAGGCTAGTGTCAGCAATATGTCTCGTGGTCTTATCGTGGCGTGTTTATCTTCTGCCGTTAGGTCAGACGACAGAAATGCTACTTGCACACTTAGAGTAGCAGATTGACGGTGACCAACTTTAAACAGGACTTGATTAATTTTCACACTCATTTATTAAAATAATAACAAGCATAAACATTATGTAACTTGATTGTGGGTGCTGTTTACAATTGACAATCTGAAGTTCCTTTAATCGTATTCTCACATATCTCTGATACTTGACAAAGTGTCTATCCATTTCTCTTCATGGCTATGTACAGGAATATGATAATCTTATTAGGCGCAGACCGAAACTTGACTGCAGACTAGTGCAAACTAGTGCAGACTGACTAATCGAAGTTTTTTTTTCTTTAATGTTATTTTAAACCCGTACAACAGGCAGGCTGTCAGCAGCATTCTACGCTGCTCTTCAGCCATAGCATACACAATGAGAAGAAACACTGAGAAGACACATAAGGTACAGAACGGTGGGCAATAAAACAGTAGACACATAAAGACAAACACGGAGCCGTTCACACTCGACGATAATCCACACTGCAAACTTTTGATGTTGTTGTGGTCTTCAGTCCTGAGACTGGTTTGATGTAGCTCTCCATGCTGCTCTATCCCTTGCAAGGTTCTTCATCTCCCAGTACCTACATCCTTCGGAATCTGCTTAGTGTATTCATTTCTTGGTCTCCCTCTACCATTTTTACCCTCCACGCTGCCCTCCAATACTAAATTGGTGATCCCTTCATGCCTCAGAATATGCCCTACCAACCGATTCCTTCTTCTAGTCAAGTTCTCCCACAAATTTCTCTTCTCCCCAAGTCTATTCAATGCCTCCTCATTAGTTATGTGATCTACCCATCTAATCTTCAGCATCCTTCTGTAGCACCACATTTCGAAAGCTTCTATTCTCTTCTTGTCTAAACTATTTATTGTCCACGTTTCACTTCCATACATGGCTACACTCCATACAAATACTCTCAGAAACGACTTCCTGATTCTTAAATTTGTACACGATGTTAACAAATTTCTCTTCTTCAGAAACGCTTTCCTTGCCATTGCCAGTCTACATTTTATATCCTCTCTACTTCGACCATCATCAGTTATTTTACTTCCTAAATAGCAAAACTCCTTTACTACTTTAAGTGTCTCATTTCCTAATCTCATCCCCTCAGCATCACCCGATTTAATCTGACTACATTCCATTATCCTCGTTTTGCTTTTGTTGATGTTCATCTTATATCCTCCTTTCAAGACACTGTCAATTCCGTTCAACTGCTCTTCCAAGTCCTTTGCTGTCTCTGACAGAATTACAATGTCATCGGCGAACCTCAAAGATTTACTTCTTCTCCATGAATTTTAATACCTACTCCGAATTTTTCTTTTGTTTCCTTTACTGCTTGCTCAATATACAGATTGAATAACATCGGGGAGAGGCTACAACCCTGTCTCACACCTTTCCCAACCACTGCTTCCCTTTCATGCCCCTCGACTCTTATAACTGCCATCTGGTTTCTGTACAAATTGTAAATAGCCTTTCGCTCCCTGTATTTTACCCCTGCCACCTTCGGAATTTGAAAGAGATTATTCCAGTTAACGTTGTCAAAAGCTTTCTCTAAGTCTACAAATGCTAGAAACGTAGGTTTGCCTTTTCTTAATCTTTCTTTTAAGATAAGTCGTAAGGTTAGTATTGCCTCACGTGTTCCAACATTTCTACGGAATCCAAACTGATCTTCCCCGAGATCCGCTTCTACCAGTTTTTCCATTCGTCTGTAAAGAATTCGCGTTAGTATTTTGCAGCTGTGACTTATTAAACTGATAGTTCGGTAATTTTCACATCTGTCAACACCTGCTTTCTTTGGGATTGGAATTATTATTTTCTTTTTGAAGTCTGTGGGTATTTCGCCTGTCTCATACATCTTGCTCACCAGATGGTAGAGTTTTGTCAGGACTGGCTCTCCCGAGGCCATCAGTAGTTCTAATGGAATGTTGTCTACTCCCGGGGCCTTGTTTCGACTCAGGTCTTTCAGTGCTCTGTCAAACTCTTCACGCAGTATCTTATCTCCCATTTCATCTTCATCTACATCCTCTTCCATTTCCATAATATTGTCCTCAAGTACATCGCCCTTGTATAAACCCTCTATATACTCCTTCCACCTTTCTGCCTTCCCTTCTTTGCTTAGAACTGGGATGCCATCTGAGCTCTTGATATTCATACAAATGGTTCTCTTCTCTCCAAAGGTCTCTTTAATTTTCCTGTAGGCAGTATCTATCTTACCCCTAGTGAGACAAGCCTCTACATCCTTACATTTGTCCTCTAGCCATGCCTGCTTAGCCATTTTGCACTTCCTGTCGATCTCATTTTTGAGACGTTTGTATTCCTTTTTGCCTGCTTCATTTACTGCATTTTTATATTTTCTCCTTTCATCAATTAAATTCAATATTTCTTCTGTTACCCAAGGATTTCTATTAGCCCTCTTCTTTTTACCTACTTGATCCTCTGCTGCCTTCACTACTTCATCCCTCAGAGCTACCCATTCTTCTTCTACTGTATTTCTTTCCCCCATTCCTGTCAATTGTTCCCTAATGCTCTCCCTGAAACTCTCTACAACCTCTGGTTCTTTCAGTTTATCCAGGTCCCATCTCCTTAAATTCCCACCTTTTTGCAGTTTCTTCAGTTTCAATCTGCAGTTCATAACCAATAGATTGTGGTCAGAATCCACATCTGTCCCTGGAAATGTCTTACAATTTAAAACCTGGTTCCTAAATCTCTGTCTTACCATTATATAATCTATCTGATACCTATTAGTATCTCCAGGATTCTTCCAGGTATACAACCTTCTTTTATGATTCTTGAACCAAGTGTTAGCTATGATTAAGTTATGCTCTGTGCAAAATTCTACAAGGCGGCTTCCTCTTTCATTTCTTCCCCCCAATCCATATTCACCTACTATGTTTCCTTCTCTCCCTTTTCCTACTGACGAATTCCAATCACCCATGACTATTAAATTTTCGTCTCCCTTCACTACCTGAATAATTTCTTTTATCTCGTCATACATTTCATCAATTTCTTCATCATCTGCAGAGCTAGTTGGCATATAAACTTGTACTACTGTAGTAGGCATGGGCTTTGTGTCTATCTTGGCCACAATAATGCGTTCACTATGCTGTTTGTAGTAGCTAACCCGCACTCCTATTTTTTTACTCATTATTAAACCTACTTCTGCATTACCCCTATTTGATTTTGTATTTATAACCCTGTAATCACCTGACCAAAAGTCTTGTTCCTCCTGCCACCGAACTTCACTAATTCCCACTATATCTAACTTTAACCTATCCATTTCCCTTTTTAAATTTTCTAACCTACCTGGCCGATTAAGGGATCTGACATTCCACGCTCCGATCCGTAGAATGCCAGTTTTCTTTCTCCTGATAACGACATCCTCTTGAGTAGTCCCCGTCCGGAGATCCGAATGGGGGACTATTTTACCTCTGGAATACTTTACCCAAGAGGACGCCATCATCATTTAATCATACAGTAAAGCTGCATGTCCTCGGGAAAAATTACGGCTGAAGTTTCCCCTTGCTTTCAGCCGTTCGCAGTACCAGCACAGCAAGGCCGTTTTGGTTAATGTTACAAGGCCCAATCAGTCAATCATCCAGACTGTTGCCCCTGCAACTACTGAAAAGGCTGCTGCCCCTCTTCAGGAACCACATGTTTGTCTGGCCTCTCAACAGATACCCCTCCGTTGTGGTTGCACCTACGGTACGGCCATCTGTATCGCTGAGGCACGCAAGCATCCCCACCAACGGCAAGGTCCATGGTTCATGGGGGAAGAAACTGTTGATACAACGCACAAACACTGAAGAAGACGATGGCACTGGTGAACGATGGAGTGTGACGGTGAACACTGAACACTAAACATGACGGCACACACGAAACACTCATGACGGTGATCTCCGGCGCGCGAATGTCCACTTAGCGTGTGCGAGTCCGGGGACCTGCCAAGAGGGGAACAGGGGTGAGGTGGGGGAGAGGGGAGAACAAGGATGCCAATGGCTGAGGAGACGGGGGCAGGAGGAGAGGGACAGGGGAGGGGAAGCCCGGGGGAGGAGGGGGGAGAAAGGGAGGAGGGAGGGAAAAGGGAGAGAAGGGAGGGAGGGTGCCCAGAGGAGCAAGCACAGGAGGAGGGTGGGAGGATCAAAATTGGTAGGAGGGGTATATGGAGGGGAGGAGAGCATCATCAGGGAGAGGGAGCTGGCGGAAGCCACCTTGGGAGAGGGTAAGGAGGGTGGAGAGATGGAGACCGGGTGGGACGTGGGAATACAGGCGCGGCAGCGGGCGGGGGTGGGAGAGGATCGGGGAGACGAGCGGATGAGGAGGATCGAGTTTACGGGAGGTGTACAGGATCCGTATCCTTTCGAGGAAAAGGAGGAGGTGGGGGAAGGGGATGAGATCGTACAGGATCCGCGTGGCAGAGGGGAGACGGATGCGATAGGCGAGGCGGAGAGCATGACGTTCAAGGATTTGGAGGGATTTATAAAAGGTAGGGGGGGGCGGAGATCCAAGCCGGATGGGCATAACAAAGGATAGGGCAGATGAGGGATTTATAGGTGTGGAGGATGGTGGAGGGGTCCAGACCCCACGTACGGCGGGAGAGGAGCTTGAGGAGACTGAGTCGGGAGCGTGCCTTGGCTTGAATTGTCGGAGGTGGGGAGTCCAGGAGAGGCGACGGTCAAGGGTGACGCCAAGGTACTTAAGGGTGGGAGTGAGGGCGATAGGACGGCCATAGATGGTGAGATAGAAATCAAGGAGGCGGAAGGAAGGGGTGGTTTTGCCTACAATGATCGCCTGGGTTTTGGAGGGATTGATCTTGAGCAACCACTGGTTGCACCAAGCGGGGAACCGGTCAAAATGGGATTGGAGAAGGTGTTGGGAGCGCTGCAGGGTGGGGGCAAGGGCAAGGAAGGCGGTGTCATCGGCAAACTGGAGAAGGTGGACGGGGGGTGACGGCGGCGGCATGTCCGCCGTGTATAAAAGGAACAGAAGGGGGGAGAGGACGGAGCCTTGGGGCACACCAGCGGAGGGGAAAAAGGTGTAGGAATCTGTGTTATGGATGGTGACATAGGAAGGACGGCGGGAGAGAAAGGAGCCGATCAGACGGACGTAGTTAATGGGAAGGGCGAAGGTTTGGAGCTTGAAGAGGAGACCGGAATGCCATACGCGGTCATAAGTACGTTCGAGGTCCTGGGAGAGGAAGATTGCGGAGCGACGGGAGTTAAGCTGGTCGGAAAGGAGATAAGGAGATGAGTGAGGTGAAGGAGAAGGTCGTCGGAAGAGAAGGACGGCCGAAAGCCACACTGGGTAACGGGAAGGAGGCGGTGCTGGCGGAGATGCTGGTGGATGCGGCGGGTGAGGATAGATTCCAGGACCTTGCTGAAGACCGAGGTAAGACTGATGGGACGGTAAGAGGAGACGGCGGACGGCGGTTTGCCAGGTTTAAGGAACATGAGGATACGGGAGGTTTTCCACAGGTCAGGGTAGTAACCGGTGGACAGGACTACATTGTAGAGCCTGGCCAGGGTGGAGAGGAAAGAGACAGGAGCTTCACGAAGGTGACGGTAGGACTAATCGAAGGTCTGTACACTCGTTATAATACCTCGAGCGTTCAGGTATCACTGTGCGAGTGTGATCCACGAGGAGAAAAGGTTCTACGTTAGCAGCAATCTCATTGGCTGCGTTACATATTAATACGCGGATCGGTGGAAGCAGAATTTGGTCCATCTCTAAGACAGCGCCATCTCGTAGTGCGGAGACGGACGAGCGCTGCGCCTGCGCTGTTGTGCTTAGCGGGGCGCGCTCTATTGGGAAAGTTGTGTACGCGCTGACTACGTGGAACTATGTACACAACACTGGCAGATTAAAACTGTGCGCCGGACCGAGACTCGAACTCGGGACCTTTGCCTTTCGTGGGCAAGAAGCTGTGAGGACGGGGCGTGAGTCGTGCTTGGGTAGCTCAGTTGGTAGAGCACTTGCCCGCGAAAGGCAAAGGTCCGGATTTCGAGTCTCGGTCCACCATACAATTTTAATCCGCCAGGAAGTTTCTTATCAGTGCACACTCCGCTCCAGAGTGAAAATCTCATTCTGGAAACATCCTCCAGGCTGTGGCTAAGCCATGTCACCGCAATATTCTATGTTTCGGGAGTGCTAGTTCTGCAAGTTTCGCAGGAGAGCTTCTGCAAAGTTTGCAAGGTAGGAGACGAGGTACTGGCAGAAGTGAAGCTGTGAGGACGAGGCGTGAGTCGTGCTTGGGTTGCTCAGTGGTAGAGCACTTGCCCGCGAAAGGCAAAGGTCCCGAGTTTGAGTCTCGCTCCAGCACACAGTTTTAATCTGCCGGGAAGTTTCATGTCAGTGCACACTCCACTGCAGAGTGAAAATCTCATTCAGGATGTAGGTGTGCTGGACTGTGGAAAAAAAAAGCAAAAGAGAAACAGTGAACGGTCCAAGTGTAACATTGAGCGAAGAACTGAAGTCATGGCGTCGTGGTTAAGTGATTACAGTGCTAGAGTAAAAAGCTGCCGAGCCTTGTTCAAAGCTCCATTCTGCCTATTTTTTATTTTAATTTTGTCACTGTTCGCTGTATTCAAATTTGTGTCCGTGTCATAGTATAACGTCCGTTTGCAACAACAAGCTCTAAGGAAGGGACCTAAAATAAAAGTTGATTCTGCACTACTACTCTGTTAACTGCCCAAAGAAGTGGCTTTCCAATGGGAACTGCAAATCTTTGATGATAAGGCGACAAGTCAGCCGAATCCTCCACTGGAAAACACGTCTGATGTGTCATACACGGCATTAATGACAGTATGTGTGCCACATGATATGAGCTAATTTGTACGCCTGGTGAGTGAGACCTTGCCCGATTTAGGTGTTCGTATTAAAGTGAATATGATCACTCCCATGGAAATGAAAGTATAACCATTTGTCACATAAACTGCAACAAAAAACGCAACAGTTTCACAATCACACAGTTTCTCTGTGATCCGTAGAAACGTATGTTTTAACGTTCTTGAACCTGCGGTCCTCTTTTTTTTTTTTTTTTTTTTTTTTTTTTTTTTTTTTTTTTTTTTTTTGTGAAGTGTGACTCTTGAATTCCTTTGTTGTAACAAAGTTCACATCCGTTTACTTCGTGTCTTCATTTCTGTCACACGTCTTGTAACACGCCCGGGATGGGGTACCTTAAACTGGTTGTCGTTTCAACCGTGCACCCTGTCCACACCACGTACCTGATAATCCCGAGGCGGTCGTATTGTTCTGCTCCACACTGCTGCTGGCTTATCTATCGAAATATGCAAGCGGGTTTAGGGGAGCCACTCAACGTTAAAACACGACGCTGTTCTACGTCTGGTATGAACAAATATATTCTGAGACGATAAAAGAAAATCGCAGGTTGCACTGTTTCCATTCTAATTCATAAGTGTTTATCCCAATTAATGGATGATTGCCAGTCCACAATATCACTCAAACGTAACCGACACGGCCGAGCGGTTCTAGGCGCTACAGTCTGGAACCGCTCGACCGCTACGGTCGCAGGTTCGAATCCTGCCTCGGGTATGGGTGCGTGTGATGTCCTTCGGTTAGTTAGGTTTAAGTAGTTCTAAGTTCTAGGGGACTGATGACCTCAGAAGTTAAGTCCCACAGTCTCTATAACACACTGTCACAAAGCCATCTTACTCCTGTTTTTACATTTATACCATAGCGTGTGATCGGCAAGAGACAGCCAAGTCTGTGAGTTGTCAGTAATGGAAAACAAACAACAAAACAGTCCCCTCACATTGTCCAACCCTGCAATGGTCGCGCTACCTAGCCCTCACTTAACAAGTAAAGTGGCCAACTTAGCTCACGGTCAAATTCACTAATTAACCATGTGTTAAAATATCACTATCTCTGTATTTTTGTTTGTTAGTAAACACTAAAACTAGACTCTTAAGAAGTTCTTAACGTTAGTTCACGTTTTTGGATTTGGCTGTTGGTTACTAGATGCACTTTGTTAAAAAATACGGATACGAAATGCAGCCCGCACGAATACCTTATTCGGGCCGCATGTGGTCCCTAGGCCACAGTTTAACGACCATTGGTCTAGCTCATCTCAAAGGTGTCACACTGACGGTCGGGACTCCGGGAAGGCCAGTCCATCTTAGGAATTTGTTGTCCACATACCATTGTCTCAAAGATTCTGCTTCATGACAGGGTCCATCATCATCCTGAAACAAGCAAACATTATCTCCAAACTGTTCCTCTACTGTAAACAGTTAACAGTGTCGCAAAATGTGCTCATGTTCTTCCGCGTCTAGCGTTTTCTTAAATGTAGCAGGGGGACCAGAGGCATGCCACGAAAAACACACACACCTCAGCACCACCTTCCCCATATTTCACTACTGGCTCTACATACGATGGCAGAGGTAATTTTCTTCAGTCATTCGCCAAACCCAGTTCCTTCCAGCGAATATCCGCAAGGAATAGCGTGACTGATCACTCCAGAGCATCCACTGTCCAATCACACACTGTCCAGTGCTGTTGCTCTTCACACGACCTCAAGTGTCGGTTAGCACTGACTACGCCATCGTGGCCCTCTCTTTTTCGTTCCCTACGAACAGTCGTTGTGCTAGCTCTAATGCTGATAGCACTCTGGAACTGGATGATTGGTCCCTTTCCACGCATTCGGTACAATTTTTTACAATCACTTTGCGCAGTCCTCGACGGTTCAGTACATTAGGACTGTCGTTGTTTCTTCGCGTTTCCATGTCAGTCACATCACCAGCAGTCTACACGAATGGCTTTACGAGGCTTCGAATGTCCCTGACGGATTTGTTACTCACGTGACATCCAGTGATTAGTCCACGTTTGAATTAACTGAGCTCTCGTGATCGACTCATTCTGCTGTTACAGTTTTTCTACTGGTAACGCAACACTCCCCGTCTCCTTTTAGTGGTCAGTTCCGTATTCCACATTACAATGGTCCGGATACTCTGCATCAGATAGTGGACCTAACCGTTATCTTCCCTTCGTTGAGTGGTTGGGTCACGAGTCTGCCGAGTCCCAGTCGGCCAGTGCTGATACTCTCAGAGGCGATCGAGAAAACGGCGGGCGAGTAAAGCCCAGCCACGTGGAAAGCGAACGGCGAGGGACGAGCGTCTCTCGTGCGGCTTCGCCACGAGGACACCCTGGTTGCTCTCCCCTGAAGACCCAGAACTAAAGCGGCAGCATGTTTACAAACAGCCGCGTTCCTGCTGAAGATAGCGAGTATTAATACCACACTGCGCTGATGTGCATGGTGACTGCAGATACACTCCTGGAAATGGAAAAAAGAACACATTGACACCGGTGTGTCAGACCCACCATACTTGCTCCGGACACTGCGAGAGGGCTGTACAAGCAATGATCACACGCACGGCACAGCGGACACACCAGGAACCGCGGTGTTGGCCGTCGAATGGCGCTAGCTGCGCAGCATTTGTGCACCGCCGCCGTCAGTGTCAGCCAGTTTGCCGTGGCATACGGAGCTCCATCGCAGTCTTTAACACTGGTAGCATGCCGCGACAGCGTGGACGTGAACCGTATGTGCAGTTGACGGACTTTGAGCGAGGGCGTATAGTGGGCATGCGGGAGGCCGGGCGGACATACCGCCGAATTGCTCAACACGTGGGGCGTGAAGTCTCCACAGTACATCGATGTTGTCGCCAGTGGTCGGCGGAAGGTGCACGTGCCCGTCGACCTGGGACCGGACCGCAGCGACGCACGGATGCACGCCAAGACCGTAGGATCCTACGCAGTGCCGTAGGGGACCGCACCGCCACTTCCCAGCAAATTAGGGACACTGTTGCTCCTGGGGTATCGGCGAGGACCATTCGCAACCGTCTCCATGAATCTGGGCTACGGTCCCGAACACCGTTAGGCCGTCTTCCGCTCACGCCCCAACATCGTGCAGCCTGCCTCCAGTGGTGTCGCGACAGGCGTGAATGGAGGGACGAATGGAGACGTGTCGTCTTCAGCGATGAGAGTCGCTTCTGCCTTGGTGCCAATGATGGTCGTATGCGTGTTTGGCGCCGTGCAGGTGAGCGCCACAATCGGGACTGCATACGACCGAGGCACACAGGGCCAACACCCGGCATCGTGGTGTGGGGAGCGATCTCCTACACTGGCCGTACACCACTGGTGATCGTCGAGGGGACACTGAATAGTGCACGGTACATCCAAACCGTCATCGAACCCATCGTTCTACCATTCCTAGACCGGCAAGGGAACTTGCTGTTCCAACAGGACAATGCACGTCCGCATGTATCCCGTGCCACCCAACGTGCTCTAGAAGGTGTAAGTCAACTACCCTGGCCAGCAAGATCTCCGGATCTGTCCCCCATTGAGCATGTTTGGGACTGGATGAAGCGTCGTCTCACGCGGTCTGCACGTCCAGCACGAACGCTGGTCCAACTGAGGCGCCAGGTGGAAATGGCATGGCAAGCCGTTCCACAGGACTACATCCAGCATCTCTACGATCGTCTCCATGGGAGAATAGCAGCCTGCATTGCTGCGAAAGGTGGATATACACTGTACTAGTGCCGACATTGTGCATGCTCTGTTGCCTGTGTCTATGTGCCTGTGGTTCTGTCAGTGTGATCATGTGATGTATCTGACCCCAGGAATGTGTCAATAAAGTTTCCCCTTCCTGGGACAATGAATTCACGGTGTTCTTATTTCAATTTCCAGGGGTGTAGTTGTTCGCTTACAGGTGCAAAGACTATATACTGCAGCCATCCGGTTTGTTGGCGGTTGGAAGGACGAAGTTTGGCGTTTAATTTTTCAATTATATCAAAGGCATTAGAGGTGGAACATATCTCGGAAATTCGCCGTGGCCTCCTGGAACGAATCATTTCAGATTTATAAAGTTACATGTGTGGTACTTATTCTTTAGGACGTGTTCGAAAGAACAGACACCAAACATGTAGTTGTATGGATACGCGTCGACGGGCATTTTAATGCAGATGTGTACCGTCATTCGCCCCCTTGCGGGAATCTGCGAACAACAGGAGAAATGAACGGGATCACGTCATGTGTGGTGAGCAGCACTTGGGACTTTGACTCCGATGGAAAATGGTCTGGGTTGGCTGAGGCAGTTAAGGCAACAGTTCTAGAGAAGTCCCTGTCTGATCAAAAGATTTCATGTGCAGCCTTTTAATAATTTCACCGCAAAAAGCAACTACGTCATACAGATTTTCTTTAGTCATCTCACATTTACTTCAAGCAGATTATGGGAACCACGGAAAAAGCAAATCTGGCTGACTAGATAATGATTTGAACAGCTACCCTCATGATCGCAGGTCCAGTTGTTGAATTTTTGTTGCTTCCTTCCCCCTCGACTAGCCCACCACCCACGTAGCATAATTCATTTTCATATTGTTGACTTTCTTATTGTCAAGCTTTATCATCTGGTTGTAGGGCTAATGTGTTTCGCCAAGGTTCTACATGTACGCAACAATAACAAAACAATAAGAATCGAACTAAAACTCTTCATCAAAATTCGTAGCTTCATGAGGGTTGAATCCGCAATTGACGTTCAGTTCTATTAGGATTCTTAAGATGCTTATCAAAGATAAAACGTTTTTGGAAACTAGAATCATCTTCAAGTCTAATAAGCTTCTGGAAAACTTCATTGTTTTTGAAAAACAATACCTTCTTCCACACTAAATTCTCTTGAGAACTGGTAGTCTTCTTGTAAAAAAAGACTTCTTCAACACTAGAACTTTTTTAATCGTAGGAAACTTCTTACAGATTTGGATTCTAGTGAAAACACCCTTAACTTTTATAAGATCTGAGCTGCATCTCTTGCTTGTTTTCCTTTTATCCCTTACAGACTGAGTTGACCTCTCTGTGCACGACTTGGAATTTTTTTTAACTTTATGTGTTTATTGATGTCATAGTTATAACTGAAATCACAGCCTAAACAGGTAAATGAAAAACGTGTTCAAAAATGGCTCTGAGCACTATGGGACTTAACTTCTGAGGTCATCAGTCCCCTAGAACTTAGAACTGCTTAAACCTAACTAACCTAAGGACAGCACACACATCCATGCCCGAGGCAGGATTCGAACCTGCGACCGTAGCGGTCGCGCGGTTCCTGAGAAACTTGTTCAAGTGGCTTATTATCAGTTGGTATTCTTGACGTATATAGATAATTTTTTATGAATTCCATGACTTTGGCAGTATAAGGGCGTTTGTAGCAAAGTTTTGATATCAAATTGATATGCAAATTAATTAAATTGATCAATTAATCACCCCTGTCCCCACCCACTCCCTCCCCCAACCTAGCCCATCCCCACCTCCAGATGATGTCACGTGTTCTCCCAGCTGCACATGTGCCCCAGCTTCCTCATCCCCCCCCCCCCCCTTCCCGTCCTGCCGCCACCTACCCTATTGGAGGATTTATTGAATTTTGACGGAAATTTCTCCCAGGGCTGTGATGACATCTCACTTCACCCCCCACCCTGGAATTAGCGGGAAATTAAAAATTGGCGTTACCGATTTCGGAAATCGAACACTGGTCTTCGTGGGTGGAAAGCCCTAGTGTACCCACCTAACGCAATTATATCACCGGAGGCACTTGGAACTGACGGGAAATTAAAAATGGCAGTGCCCTTTCCCGGTCTCGAACGCTGACTCTACTGGATGGAAAGCCCAAGTGCACTCCCTAACACATGGAAACTGTCCAGATGTGGGAGAGGAAGGTTAGGTTAGTGTACTTTATTTATTTTGGTCAGGAAACTGACGCAAATATCGATCCTAATTACGCAATTAACACAAAGATTGGTCCTAATTACATAAGTATATGCATAGCGCCAGCCGCTGTGGCCGAGCGGTTCTTGGCATTTCAGTCAAGCACCGTGCTGCTGCTAAGGTCGCAGGTTCGAATGCTGCCTTGGGCATACTGCATGTAATGTTCTTAGGTTAGTTAGGTTTAAGTAGTTCTAAGTCTAGGTGTCTGATAGTAGTGGGGCAACCTGTGTATCACCCCACATTCCATTGTTGCCAAATTTATTCTAGATGGTGGCGATGACGTCATCCAAGATGGCGGTAGGTAGACTTGGCAACAGTGCATGACATCATCCAAGATGGCAGATTTTGGCGGAAAATATGCCAACTGGGCTTTGCCCACTAACCTAACCCTCCAGAAGGAATTGGCGCAAAATTCAAATTGCAACAGGATAATGCCTGCAAAACCGTACTTGTCTTTATTATTATTCATTATCATTTATTATTCATTAGCATTCATTATCATTTATTATTATTATTTATTATTATTGGCCTACCTCCACTAACATAGAAAATCTGGCAATGTTCAAATTCACACGCCATAATGTCTGGAAAACCGCACTTCTATTTATTATTATTATCATTTACTATTATTTATTATCATTTATTATTATTTATTCAAGACGGTCGATTTTTGCGACAAGAAAGCCAATTCCCTTACATCCATGACAAAAAATCTGTGACAAATTCAAATTTAAACACGATAATCTGTCACACCTCAGAAAAAAAGACCAATTGGGCCATGTGCACTAACCACCTCATTCTATGAAGTTTGAATTTTTCGCGGTCACTCATTGTTTCACTCCTAAGCTATGAAAATCGCTTCAAATAATAATAAAGTGCACTTTTACTAATGTAAGTCACCTCCTGTGAATTCGTGGGAAAAGGACTGAAGTCTTTATTTCAAACAGTACCGTCATCACTTTTTCTCCAACAGAGTTAGTACACATCTTAGAGATCGCAGTCCAGTCGCCACGAGGCCCCCAATCCAACTGAATTAGTTCATATGGTCGCCACCGACCCGCGCGCCACCGGCAAGCGAGCGGCCGCCTCACGTGACGGCCGTCGGTTGCGTCCGCGCCCGCTGCCGGTCCAGCGGCCGCTCACGTCACAGCCTACTGGCGCCGACTCGCTCGCAGGCCGCGCTGGTCCAGCGATGTAAACGTGTTTTCGTGGACAGTGGAGTCCGCCCCCACCGACCAGTTGGCGCCAAAGCTGTTCGCTGGACAGGTTGGAACCTGCCGATACTGACTTCATAACGGCAGGTCGTTTGATCCAACACCTGGTTGACAAAGAATGCCCTGCCGCACGTTTGGCGCCAAAGTTTGCTCGAGAGTGGAATCCGCCACGACGTCACATCACGTGGTCCAGCACATGTGTTCGCCTCGACGTCCCTCGCTAAGTTAATTGATCACCCGACACTTATTATTCAATCCACATTCTGCGCTTACCTAATCCAAGATCGTCGCGAAAACACACGCCCGTACACGTGAGCCATCACGCACGCCTAGCTTAGTACTTCCACAAGTGAATGTAACAAAGTTCACACGACTACTTAATTAAATTGATCAATTAATTAACCTCTCTGATGATGAAAAGTGCCACGTCCACCTAGACTTGGAATCAGTTTTCGCCAATGCCACGCCCACCTGGACTTGGAATGAAATAGTTAAAGCCCCTACCGACCACCACGTCCCCTTACCGACCCATGCTCATTGGCTAACGTCTACTAATGTGTACTGCCGTTTACTGTGCACTAACGTGTACTAACCTACTTTAACCTAAATCAAATTTTGTCTATATAAATAAGCCAAGTTTGAATTCTGATGGTCAGTTCGTGTTTCGCTACCAACACAAGAAAATTGTGGCAAAAAAAGCCACTAACCTAAGTCACCTGTGATGACTCAAAATCGTCGGCTTTGCCTCTCACGCACCACGAGCGCGAGACCGGCCAAGTCACAGCCTGGACCTTTATACTCGCGTCGGACATACTCCTCTGTAAATATTCTAACTAAACTATGACCCGAATACTGTTGTTCAATCCACATGGTCTAGGGCGTGGCCAGAGCACACCCCCAGTACCTAAGCCGAGAACACCGCTCGCTCCACCTGTAGTTAACCGCTGAGAGACGGAGATATGCTGCAATCGCATCCCTTGCGCCCTCGTAGCTACTGCCTCAGCAATTAGATCTAACAAAACTTCCAAGTAGAAAAAATAAGAACCAACTCGAACTCTCTCATATTCTATATCGTCCCACAAATACTTAACGTACGTTTTATTTGGGCATCAAGTATATCTATCACTCTCATACAAAAAACACTCGCCCTGATGTACCTGGGGTCATGTTGCACGGTCAGCAGACACGCAAACAGCTTCTATTTTCAGTGCACAATATCAAACTGCTCCTAAATAATGCAGTACACATGACTGAAAACACCCTCAGTACCCATAATCTGTCCAAATAACGAATAGCAAAATAACTCAACAGACGCGCGCAATCAACCTGTCCCACACTAAGTCACACATCCGACAGCTCTCAATCGGCTGTCACCGTCCCAACTCAGTGCGGTCCAACACACAGGTTAAGGCCGCACTCCATTGCTTGCTGGCCTATTTGCGACACATCTCCACCTTCACGTCTGTTGTCAGAATAGCCGAGAGCGAGTTCACACACACACCGTCCGCACACATCCCAGCGCTGCCCACCCCTCACAATCTAAAACGATCATCTGACTATGTAAAAAAAATAAGAGCCCAGTCAACCTCTCAGAAAATCTATAGTGTCCCCAGAAATAGTTAACGCTCGCTTTCGTGTTTTCTCAGCATATTTGTAAATTCAAATTCTTACCGTAACAGAACTTGTTCACGAAAATAATACTGAATGCGCTCCTAACCTCCTACCTTTCCAGCTCTCAACATACGCAAATGTTCTCAACCCTCCTATATCCCAGCACAACCGATTAATCATTCTTATTCCTTCTTATCGAATTTACCGGCCTAATTTCCTAAGGCCCCCTTATCGAAGTACGATCCTGCTTTTCTTTCTGAGGCTTTCTCTGCTTACTTTTACAGAGATCGCTAAATTACCTCCACAGCCCCCTCAATCTACACACACACACACACACACACACACACACACACACACGGTCATCCTCTCTACTCATCCCATAACATAAGCAATACCAACTTTACAATCCATTATATGCAAACCCTACACAATGTACGCCACAGTAACTTTACAATACCGACTATATGCCCCAATGCTCTTCATTCCTAAGGAAGCGCTGTGAACCTGCTCTTTCTTTCTACACACGCGACACTCAGCGGTAATCAGCCCTTCTACATCAATGGACAGAAGTTCCTCTCAGAACTGTTCCACAAATTCGGCGATCACTTCCCCTCAACACAAATGCGTTACTGTCTCTTCTTCATTGCCTGCTCGCTTTTTCTACAAACATATCCAGACTCATAGACTACAAGAACACACCAAAATTTTTCGAAGTACAGCATCCTGTCAACCACTGAGTAACTAGAAACAAACAGACCAAAAAATGATATTCGCACTCTCGAATACCGAAGTCGTTGATGTCATTATACTTACAGTTAAATGTTACAATAACGGTCTCAATTGATTGACATTCGACAAGGAGCTAAGTATCGGAAATACACTCTCTTGACCGCTGTTACTCTGGAAATATCTCTACCGTCCTTACGACTTCCTCTCTACTCATCACATCACATAAACAATAGTAACTTTACAATGCAGTATATACAAACGCTACACAATGTAAACTACAGTAACTTCACAATATTGACACAAAACAGTGCACTTATCCAGTATATCTCTACAGCATGCGAAAAAAATGTCCTATTCTTACAGCGTCTATATGCAGCAATGCTCCCCAATCCTAGGAAAGCACCGTCAACCTGTTCTCTCTACAGACCCGACACTCAGAGCTAATCTTTCCTCTTACATCAGCAGACCTAAGTCACCCTCAGAACTCTTTTTACAAATTCGGTATCGTCCCCCCCCCCCCTCAGCACAAACGCCTTACTGTCTCTCCTTTCTTATCTGTTCGCTTTTATACAAACAACCTCAGACTCATAGACTGCAAGAACACATGTACTTTCTCCATAATATTACACCATTTTAGCTGTACTTCTCAATATCATGCACTAGGCTACACCCTACCGATCACTAGTTCATCATAATTCCCAAGACATAGACTTCAAATTAATTCTCTACAAACGCCGAACTTTATCTACGTGCAGCATGCTGTAAACCACTGACTAACTAGAAACAAACACACGCAAAATGATATTTCCACTCTCGAATACCGGTCTCAGTCATGTAACATATTCGAGATCTTCGCTATAATTTACACGTCAACTAAGGTCTGTCCGAGGTCTAGAGAACAGACAAGCGTGTATCCAACACACCACAATCGATCTTCACTCAACTAAATAAAGGCAGAAAATGCGCAGAAGTAGTCAACCGAACAATCTACATACCATCTAATAACACTCCAACCCAAATTAATCATCTTCTCAAATTCTGACTTGATCACCTAAGCCGCCCAACACATACTATTATTTCGCTATTCGGTCGTCTAGAGGACAGAATAGTTAACTCTTACAGATCGCTACACTCCAACAGGTCTCTGCATTCGGACAGCTGCTCCAGTTATTTATTATTATTTATGTTCATTTATGATCATTTATCATCATTTATTATAATTTATTATTTATTATTATTTATATCATGCGCGTGTGTTCGCCACGAGGTCCGGAGTCCAACTGGGTTAGTACGCATCGCCACCAGCAGAGGGCGTCATTCAAGATGTCCGATTTTGGTGGGGAGTTTGAATTTTGGCGGAAGATCATACAATTCGTTTACCTAACAAAAATGGCTCCAAGTTCAACTGTGTTTAGCTCCTATCACAACCACCAGAGCGCTCTGTCATCACGTCAGTTGATTACGCTATTACCGTTATTCACGATGGCTGCACCCAGTGCGAAACGTGTCACCTTTCCCGAACCTGCATGCTACAGTAAAATTCCAACTTGGCTTTAGTCACACCCTACACATCGTTCAGCTGATCCCATTTCCAGATCTTTGCGCATCTGATCTCTGCAATTTAAGTCGGAGAAAGACATATCAGTTACCTTCTGCAGCCTGTCTAGAAACAGAATGACCTCAATTACAGAACAGGATCTTGTCTTGACCATTCGCCGGAAATGCGCGCAATATTGTACGTCCCAAACTAGATACAACAGATCCTCAACATCCTATCATCTTTATTCTCTACCATCAAACAATGAAAAAAAATTACCAACTATAAAAGTTCATCCTATTTACAAGCCACGAAGGCACCAATGCGATTCACCTCCAGCGCGGACAAGCGGAATTCACAATACCCTCCCCGAATAACTCAGAGTGCTGCCATCCAAGAATTCCTAACAGCTCACCAAGTCCGACATCTCAAACCGCAGCTGCCTATGTGGACAAGATCATATTAAATATTCAGACGCTGCAGAGACCACTTTAAAGTTTGATCACCCATACTCTAAGCGAATGAGAAGCTACCTCTGACCCTTGCTCAAACACTCTTTTCTAACACGCTTTTGCACACTGCCGAACATTTCGTCTTTCTGCCGCGACTTCGAAGTCTGTGTCTGATTCTAAACAGACATTAACACGGACTAATCCACGGCCTCTCACAGGAACCTATACGTTGCACCTTGTAAATCATATTCTTACGGTCGATAGCATAATACTGAATGATTTTAAATAAAGGACAGATACAAGACAAGGAAACTAGAATAGCCTGGCGGCGTTGTGGCGACTTTCCAAACTACCCCCCGAAAGTGATTGACGGCCTCTACATTTAAACTCATATGTCACAGAGACCGAATTGTTAATAACTCTGCGTTCAATTTCTAGCGATTCCTCACTTTGCACACAAGTACCGGATCGCCGTTTTCGGTGCTAGCAACCCCAGAAGTTGCGGTCCATCAACCAAAATTTGTTCCCCAACTCAAACAAGCATTGTTACTCAATCATTATGTGGTACCCAATGCACGGATGGGATGGAGAAGACACCACCGATCTACTGTAATATTATCCATCACAGCTGGTATCGCGAAAAATTTTACAGTAAGTCCGACACTGGCCAATCACGTGACAGCATGTTTTCCTAATTTCAGTATCATAGCTAAACCATACCCCCTCTACTTTGAAAGTTTTATTGCGAGTATTGATAGATGACTGCTCAGTACGTCCATTCACACTTAATTCTCGAACACATAAGAACGATCAAAGTGTACGAGACAACTCTATACATATTTCTAAGACCTCGCGCATAGTACTCGATCAATCTCTCTGCGTATGGCGGTCACAGACCACAATCTCGCCGTCTTAGGTTAAAAGACCATCCTCACCTGGGCATTGACCAACCTACCCTACAACCCAATTAATCTTCAACCGAGCAGACGAATACAGCTACACTTCACCTCTCTTGACTGAATAGAGCTTTCCTAGTCCTAACCCCTCCAAGTGCACCACATTTCTCGAGATGTAACCAAGTATTGGAGCTTAGCATACCATATCGATCTATAGTAACAGATTTCAAAGTGCCTTAATGTAATAGCATACAAAATTAATTTAATGTTTTCTTAACAGTTTCCTTACTGGCGGTTTCTGTGTTGTCCAGTTGAATGCAAATTCATTACCGGTAACATTTTTCATTACAACGTGAAACAATGTCACACTTTTTACAGTACATTATTTTTATCTTAGAATACAGGGTCATCCAACGGTACCTCTGCGGTTACAAAACATGACAGCACGAAAACTACAACATGTACAGAAAATAGATACAAATCAGTGGATAGAGCACCTGTCCAAGTTTTTAATTCACATTATGCTGGTTCTATATGGGCAGCATTTCTGACACACGTAACGTCAGTATCTGCGTCCAGTTCATTAATGTCATTTTAAATCTGTTGACTGGGTGCGTATGTCAAGGCGTGTGCTGATTCAGTGTGACAACAGAGCGCATGATTTGTCTACATGTCGTGACCTGCGTGGCTTCTGGATGTGCGTACTGCAACTACGCCAAGGGGTGTGTTACAGGTGGGAAGTTGGCAAGATCCTCTGTCCACTGATATGCGCCATTAACCATCTCTTTTAGCTTTCACGCAGTCATCTTCTGATACCCAGAAGTACAGAGCGGAGCAGGGAATTATTCCTAATTTTAAGTTGATACAGCGAATACTCACTACTCTACTGGAGCAGTAGAATAGTAAGGATGGGTTCGAAGGTCACAGCGGCAGTGGATGTTGGCAGTCGATCTTTACCATGCTACCGCTGTTAGTTGCGTGGTCGAATGAACTACGTACTTTTGATGTCGAAACCTATTTTCCTGAAAACCGGTCTATAGCTGCAGTACAGCATGCTACGCGTATTCGAGATAAAGTCCCCCCTCGAAACACTGTTTCCGACCGTATATCGATTCTGTAGTGGGTAGAGAACTTTCGTCAATGTGGCACAGTTATCAAAAAGAGAGTTGGGGCACAGAGGGCCTCTAGAACACATGAAAACTTTGAGCCTGCAAGAAGGTCGGTGGTGCAGTCCCCTAAACGTTCTGTTAGCAAGCACGCGTCGTCACTTGCACTGTGCCGGCCGCGGTGGCCGTGCGGTTCTGGCGCTGCAGTCCGGAACCGCGGGACTGCTACGGTCGCAGGTTCGAATCCTGCCTCGGGCATGGGTGTGTGTGATGTCCTTAGGTTCGTTAGGTTTAAGTAGTTCTGAGTTCTAGGGGACTTATGACCAAAGATGTTGAGTCCCATAGTGCTCAGAGCCTTTTTTTTTTTTTTTCACTTGCACTGTCTAGCCGTGCTGGGCGTCGGATTCTCTTTGGAGACCTGAATTTCATCCGCATAAACTGTTGATCGCTCAAGAACTGTCACAACGGGACCGGCAACATTGATGACAGGCATGTGAAGACTTGACTGAAAACGTTCCTCAAGATGCGCACACTTTCTTCAGTGTGGATGTGTTAACGAACAGAATATGCATTAGTGGTGTTGTGTGAAAGCTGGGGAAATTCGTGAGATGTCCCTCTACAGTGATAAGGTCGCAGTATGATGTGCCATCGGTGCTGAAGAAATCATTGGACCTTTTTTTTGGAGGGGGGCGGGGGAGGGGCGGGGGGCGAGAAACTACCGTGGTGTTGTCGTCAATAGTGGCTGATATGTGAACATGATCCAAAAGTGTTTTGAAGCACAACTTCAATAAATGCATATGAGGCTCGTTTGGTTTCAGCAGGATGGTGGCACAGGCCACGCTGCTCGGTATTTGACGAATGTTTTGAGGAAAATCTTTGCCTGTCGTTTGATCTCAAGCTACAGCGACATTCCATGGCCTTCACGCTCGTCTGATTTAAGTTCGTGCGACTTCTTTCTTTGGTGTTATCTCAAAGCTGGAGTTTATAAACGCCGCCCAAGGACTCTTGAGCCTTGAAGAAACCTATATGCTTTGAAATAGGCCGTATTCCACAGCAGATGCTCCATATAGTGATGCAGTACTTTAAAATCTGGCTGCAGCTGTTCGTTAACAATGAGGAGCGCCACTTGTGGGATTTGATGTTCAAAAATTAAAAACACTAAACTTGCAACTGTACTTTATTGAGGTAATAAAGAAATGTTGCCTAGAAATTTTAGTTTTTCTTTTATTAACTTTTATAATTAGGTATACAGAAGAATGCTGAAGATTAGAAGGGTACAACACGTAACTAATGAGTAGGTACTGAATAGTATTGGGGAGAAGAGAAATTTGTGGTACAACCCGACTAGAATAAGACATCAGTTGGTAGGACGCCTTCTGAGCCATCAAGGCCAATTTAGTACTGGAGGAAAGAGTATGGGCAGACGGGAGGTTAAAAATTGTAGAGGGAGACCAAGAGTTGAATACAGTAAGCAGATTCAGAAGGATGTAGGTTGTAGTAGTTACTCGGGAATGAAGAGGCTTGCACAGGATAGAATGACATGGAGAGCCACATCATATCAATCTTTGAACTGAAGACTACAGGCCAGCCGGTGTGGCCGACCGGTTCTAGGCGCTTCGGTCTGGAACCGCGCGACCGCTACGGTCGCAGGTTCGAATCCTGCCTCGGGCATGGATGTGTGTGATGTCCTTAGGTTAGTTAGGTTTACGTAGTTCTAAGTTCTAGGGGACTGATGACCTGAGATGTTAAGTTCCATAGTGCTCACAGCCATTTTTTGAAGACTACAACAACAACAGTTAGGGAAAATTCCCTGCCCCACCCTGTACTTATAAATTACCCTGTAGTTTTATGTTTTCATGTTAAAATATGTGCTGGATGTATCAATAAACTCTGAGAATATTTATACAGTTTCTTCAATCCAAATATGTTAGTGCTTCTGGTTTTTTTGAACAGATTAAATAAAAAAAATACTTCCCCTAAAATTTCTTGTGTATCAGTTTTACTGTTTTTTGTTGTTTTTGTAATTATCAGCATGAATTTTATTTTGAAAAAAATATTCTAGTCAAAGAATAGGGATATCTTTTTTCGCTATTTTAATGCTGTGATGCTGTGCATAGACAAGATGACCTCGGCTCATCTAGTTTCGTGATGAAGTGCAGCAGTGGATGGGAGGCATGTTGTTACAGATGGTGGGCCACGTGTCAGGGGCGCACGTGAATCCCGCGGTGACGCTGGGCCGCCTGCTGAGGGGCGGGTTCGGCGCGCGGGCAGCGGCGGGCTACCTGGTGGCGCAGCTGGCCGGCGCCCTGCTGGGCTACCGGCTGCTCCTGGTGAGTGCTCTGGGGGAGGACGAGACGGGGTCTGGTGGGATGGCCTAGGGAAGTTTGTGGCATTTGGGAGAGGGATAACTAGAATGGAGGCCGTAGTTATGTTAAAGATGGGAGAATGGTGGGATGCTGCGGGGTGTGTGAAGAATGAAATGAGAATGGATACGGAGGAATATGTTGGAATAATTTACGTCAGTACGGACTTCATTATAATGGAGGAAAAGCCTGTTTTGTTGCGAGAGGATGGTGGCGAACCATGATTGGTGGCTAGGGGGGTAACGATGAGATTATTAGTCCAGTTTCCAGTGTGTGTGGAACATGTTGGACATGTGCTATGTGGACGAAAAGGGACAGTAATTTGATCAGTTGTTAAAATATTTGGATTGGAGAGGTAAAGTGGATATCCCAACTGAGATAGAGTATATCGTGTTTGAAGATTTCGAAGGACTGATGGAAACTGAATGGTGTGGGTACCCAGGTGTCCTCGGAGTCTTTAGCGGCGGCACGACTGAATAAAATCTTCGCGGTTTTCAGGCCTCATCAATTCGAACAAAGTCCTCGAGCTTTCGATGGCTACCTCCGCCATCATTGTTAGGAGAAAAACTACTGACTGCCGGGCCTGGTTTTTTCCTTCTTTATTGTGATTTCTTTCCCCTGCCCCATGTGGGCAGGACAGGCAGTGGCCCAATACGCCGCTCTTCAGCTGAGTGATACATGTAATGAAAAGAGGAA
This sequence comes from Schistocerca nitens, assembly GCF_023898315.1. Taxonomy (NCBI): domain Eukaryota; kingdom Metazoa; phylum Arthropoda; class Insecta; order Orthoptera; family Acrididae; genus Schistocerca; species Schistocerca nitens. Next base: position 1,099,476,307 of record NC_064615.1, on the reverse strand, counting down.
AATTAGACATATAAAAGGCGATAAAGGGTGACATGAGAACATATCAATGGGAGACATAGGGGGTAGTGTTATAGCCCCTTTGCTGTTCCCTATTTATATAAACGATTTTGGATACAATCTGAGCAGCCGTCTTTGGTTGTTTGCAGATGACGCTGTCATTTATCGACTAGTAAAGTCATCAGAAGTTCAAAACAAACTGCAAAACGATTTAGAAAAAATATCTGAATGGTGCAAAAAGTGGCAGTTGACCCTAAATAACGAAAACTGTGAGGTCATCCACATGAGTGCTAAAAGGAGCTCCTTAAACTTCGGTTACACGGTAAATCAGCCTAATCTTAAAGCTGTAAATTCAACTAAATACCTAGGTATTACAATTACGAACAACTTAAATTAGAAGGAACATATAGGAAATGTTGTGGGGAAAACTAACCAAAGACTGTGTTTTATTTGCAGGACACTTAGAAAATGTAACAGACCTACTAAGGAGACTGCCTACACTACACTTGTCTGTCTTCTTTTCGAATACTGCTGCGCAGTGCGGGATCCTTAACAGATAGGACTGACAGAGTAAATCGAAAAAGTTCAAAGAAAGGAAGCACGTTTTGTATTATCACGAAATGTGGGAGAGAGTGTCATAGAAATGATACAGAATTTGGGCTGGAAATCATTAAAAGAAAGGTGTTTTTCGTTGCGACGGAATCTTCTCACGAAATTCCAGTCACCAACTTTCTCCTCCGAATGCGAAAATATTTTGTTGACACCAACCTACATAGGGAGGAACGATCACTACGATAAAATAAGGGAAACCAGAGCTCGTACGGAAAGATATAGGTGTTCATTCTTTCCGCACTCTATACGAGATTGGGATAATAGTGAATTGTGAAGGTGGTTCGATGAACCCTCTGCCAGGCACTTGAATATGATTTGCAGAGTATCCATGTAGATGTAGATGTAGATACATGTACACAGAGACTCTCGCGTGTTGCAGTTAAAAGAAGTACACATAAAGTTAAAAAACACTGTAGGCAATGTGCTTAGTATGTAAAAAAAACTGAAGACACACGCAGAAGTTGAAAGTTGGCCACAGGATTAAAACACTCCAGAACGACGATACTTGAAAACCACTGCACGAGATGGAGCACACATGATGAAGAGTAAAACTTGCCAGGAGGGACCTTCCAAGGGAGGGGAGGCCTGAGAGAAGGGAAAAGAGGGGAAGGAGGGGGCAGAGGGGGAGGGGGCTGGAGAGGGTAGGAGGAATAGCAAGGGGGTCAGGGGCGCACCAAGAAGCAAGAGAGGGGCGGGTGGGAGGTGGGGAGGCAAGGCAAGTCAGGAGGAAGTGCTGAGACGAAGAATGGGTGCACTGGAAAGGGAGGGGTAGAGGAGAGAGGAAAAAACCACTCAGTGGAAGGGAGGAGGAAGGGAGAGGGAGCACTGAGCGGGGGAGTGGAGGTGGGGTTAGAGTTGGTAGGAGGGGTAGATATCAGGGCGAAGCTCATCATCTGGGAGGGGTATGTGCTGAAAGTTGCGTTTTGAGGGGAGGTGGAGGGTGTGGTGATGGAGACAGGGCGGAACATCACGGTAAAGGTGCGGCAACGGGCTGGGGCTAGAGAGGACAGAAGACAACAAGGGATCGTCGACGCATAGGGTGCAGAAGTGTTCGAGGAAAAGGAGATGTGAGGTCGGGCCTGACACTTTTTTCCTCTTATATACCTACTATTACGGACGCTGGCACCAATCAGAGGGGGCCGAAACGACATGTGCACAGAAGGCGACTTTTGCACCTCGTAGCAGTTCCGGCCTGCTGCGAGACCGAGTGACGTCAGGTGGCGCGAGGGACCGGCTCCACGTTTGAAGCTGCCGCTCCCGCCCCCCTGCAAGCATTAAGCATCCGTCGTTGCTTCCTTTCGACGTCCAGTCCGCCCCCACACCCTACTCAGTGTGTACCGTTGATCTCTGTTGAAAGTGTTGCTGTTCATTCTAATCTCAGCCACCTTTTTTATATCCGAGTCCCAGTATGTTGACACATGAGCCAAGACTCTCTTGTTCTCAAGCTGTATTTTGTGTTCGTTTTCGAGGCAATGCTCAGCTATGGCCGACTTGTGGAACTCCCTTTGGTTAATATGACTCTTGTGCTCGGTACAGCACTCCACAACTGTGCCAATTGCCTGGCCTATATACACTACTGGCCATTAAAATTGCTACACTAAGAAGAAATGCAGATGATAAATGGGTATTCATTGGACAAATATATTATACTAGAACTGACATGTGATTACATTTTCACGCAATTTGAGTGCATAGATCCTGAGAAATCAGTACCCAGAACAACCACCTCTGGCCGTAATAACGGTCTTGATACGCCTGGGCATTGAGTCAAACAGAGCTAGGATGGCGTGTACAGGTACAGCTGCCCATGCATCTTCAACATGATACCACGGTTCATCAAGAGTAGTGACTGGCGTATTGTAACGAGCCAGTAGCTCGGCCACCATTGACTAGACGTTTTCAATTGGTGAGAGATCTGGAGAATGTGCTGGCCAGGGCAGCAATCGAACATTTTCTGTATCCAGAAAGGACCGTACAGGACCTGCAACATGCAGTCTGCATTATCCTGTTGAAATGTAGGGTTTCGCAGGGATCAAATGAAGGGTAGAGCCAAGGGTCGTAACACATCTGAAATGTAACGTCTACTGTTCAAAGCGCCATCAATGCGAACAAGAGGTGACCGAGACGTGTAACCAATGGCACCCCATACCATCACGCCGGGTGATACGCCAGTATGGCGATGACGAATACACGCTTCCAATGTGCGTTCACCGCGATGTCTCCAGACACGAATGCGACCATCATGATGCTGTGAACAGAACCTGAATTCATCCGAAAAAATGACGTTTTGCCATTCGTGCACCCAGGTTCGTCGTTGAATACACCATCGCAGGCGCTCCTGTCTGTGATGCAGTGTCAAGGGTAAGCGTAGCCATGGTGTCCGAGCTGATAGTCCATGTTGCTGCAAACGTCGTTGAACTGTTCGTGCAGATGGTTGTTGTCTTGTGAACGTCCCCATCTGTTAACTCAGGGATCGAGACGTGGCTGCACGATCCGTTACAGCCATGCGGATAAGATGCCTGTCATCTCTATTGCTAGTGATACGAGGTCGTTGGGATCCAGCACGGCGTTTCGTATTATCCTCCTGAACCCACCGATTCCATATTCTGCTAACAGTCATTGGATCTCGACCAACGCGAGCAGCAATGTCGCGATACGATAAACGGCAATCGCGTTAGGCTACAATCCGACCTTTATCAAAGTCGGAAACGTGATGGTACGCATTTCTCCTTCTTACACGAGGCATCACAACAACGTTTCACCAGGCAACGCCGGTCAACTGCTGTTTGTGTATGAGAAATCGGTTGGAAACTTTCCTTATGTCAGCACGTTGTAGGAGTCGCCACCGGCGCGAACTTTGTGTGAATGCTCTGAAAAGCTAATCATTTGCATATCACAGCATCTTCTTCCTGTTGGTTAAATTTCGCGTCTGTAGCACGTCATCTTCGTGTTGTACCAATTTTAATGGCCAGTAGTGTAGATGCTGCTGCACTCGCAAGGGACACCATACACACTGGGCATACAAAGAGCTATGTCGTCTCCAACAGGGCGCAACATATCTCGTGTTTTGGGGACGGGCCGGAACACTGGTCTCAATCCATGTCTCTGCAATACACGTCCTAACTTGCTGCTCGTTGCCCCACAGTATAGCAGAAAAGCCACCGGCTCGGCTTCTTCTGCCAATTCACAAGGCGTTCTTCTTTGGTGGCACCTGAAAGCGTATGCAATGACTCTTTTACTGTAGTCATTTTCTCTGAACATTTGTCTCAAGTGCTGCAATTCAGACTGTAAGTGGTCGCCGTCAGAATTAACTTTGGCTCTGTGTATTAACGTGTCCAGGATCGCTTTCTTGTGTACAAGGTGGTGAAAACTACCGGCGTTCAAATATCGATAATTGTGCGTCTGTTTCCTATGGATAACGAAGCTGGGCTCCTGCCTTCCGCTCAATTAAAACATCTAAGAACTCTAGCTTGCCATCCTTCTCTATCTCGATGGTAAATGTAATGTTAAGATGGACACTGTTCATGTGATCCACGAACTGCTGCAAGTATCAGTAGCACAGGAGAAGATGGGTTGGAGGAATTCAGTCTCTGTGTTTAGCTAGATTTACTTGCTATTGTCGACCAGCATTTCCTCATCTCTTTAGCACCGTTGTAGTTAGCTTTGTGCTGTCCAAACAAATAAAATCATTCATTAGATTGAGCACCTCATTTTCTAATCAAATTCCCGCAGCAAGACCTCATTTATGTGGACTGTATTTCATTTACCTTATTTTAGCTTTATTTACGTTCGTCTTTAATACCTTTTTATATACCATCCATTCTTTTCAACTGGTCTTCCAAAAGTTTAGTCAACTCTGACAGAACTGCAGTGGTATTGAAAATTGTGAGGTTTTTATTTCTTCTGCATCAGCTACAATTCACTTTCTCAATTTCCTCTTCCCTTCCTTTATTGCTTGCACAAACTACAGACTGAATAACATGAGGATGTCCGGATGAATTCAGGTTTTAGTGCTTACAGATGACATAACTCTTCTCCTAGAAGGAGGATGCAAAGTGCAGCTGGCCTGGATGACACTGTGTTGTTTCGACAGGCGGTGACGCCGTCTTCAGCATCGTGCGAGTGCACTACAGTCCCCGCGGCCGCACTGTCGCCTCTGCAGGCGCTCCTGGTGGAGGCGGCTGGAACGGCGGGTCTGGTGCTGCAGTGCCACGCCTCCTGGGATGGTCACCAAGCGGGCGTTGCCTCGCTCCAGTTCGGCTTCTACATGGCGGCCATCTCCCTATCGTTGGTGAGGACCGGAATTTACATCGAGTATTCGTTATAAAATCAAAATATTAAACATGGCTGCGAAACAGCGACTGTGTAAATCTGAAGAGGTTAAAAAGTCAACCAATAAGTTGCAAATAAAGCCTTATTGACCCTTAACCTAGGTTTCGGTATTTGTAAAAAGAGCCGCTCGGCTTCATCTAATCTAATGTACCATTATGTGATGTAACAAGGCCCACTACTTCTGAAGAAGATATTTTTACAAATATCAAAACCTAGATCAAGGCCTAATAAAACTTTACTTGCAAATGGTTGGTTGATTTTTTTAATCTCCTCAGGTTATAAAATCCTCTAGAGAGCATCATATTATTTATATTTTTCATGTCAAAAGCAATACTCTGCACACTACACAATAAATTATTTGTCGCACCCCGAGTGTGGGTTTTGCAAGGGACTGAGCGACCGGGGCTCACGATGTGTGGCGCTGATTGATCGAAGTGAGAGGGGGACTTTATGGTCTCACGTAATTCGCTCAGGTGGATATGTAAGATCGCGGGGTAAGAAGGACAGTAAGCAACTCAGCACATACAATTAACTACCGAGTTTTGTTCCTAAACTGAAATATAGTTATGACTTTCCTAGCTGAGATGCCTCTGCACCAACAGCCACGTCCTTGTGCACACACAGTGGCTGTTTATCACAGTTGTATCTGCGTCGCAGAGCCGCCTTTTAAAATTTGAGACTAGCAGGGCGTGCAGCCAAGTAACTACTATCCAGAGACTCCAGCCTAGCTGTGTCCGTGTCTGTCAGCCACTCACTTCATTGCTGCCTACTTCATTCTTCCTGAACACTCTTCTAATTCTGGACGTTTGGTCATAAAGTTTCGTCTTGCTTTCCCATTTGACCCTGCCTGCCCCCGACACGACGTAATTTCGAAGACTTCTCGTCGCCTTATACACTCCTGGAAATGGAAAAAAGAACACATTGACACCGGTGTGTCAGACCCACCATACTTGCTCCGGACACTGCGAGAGGGCTGTACAAGCAATGATCACACGCACGGCACAGCGGACACACCAGGACCCGCGGTGTTGGCCGTCGAATGGCGCTAGCTGCGCAGCATTTGTGCACCGCCGCCGTCAGTGTCAGCCAGTTTGCCGTGGCATACGGAGCTCCATCGCAGTCTTTAACACTGGTAGCATGCCGCGACAGCGTGGACGTGAACCGTATGTGCAGTTGACGGACTTTGAGCGAGGGCGTATAGTGGGCATGCGGGAGGCCGGGTGGACGTACCGCCGAATTGCTCAACACGTGGGGCGTGAGGTCTCCACAGTACATCGATGTTGTCGCCAGTGGTCGGCGGAAGGTGCACGTGCCCGTCGACCTGGGACCGGACCGCAGCGACGCACGGATGCACGCCAAGACCGTAGGATCCTACGCAGTGCCGTAGGGGACCGCACCGCCACTTCCCAGCAAATTAGGGACACTGTTGCTCCTGGGGTATCGGCGAGGACCATTCGCAACCGTCTCCATGAAGCTGGGCTACGGTCCCGCACACCGTTAGGCCGTCTTCCGCTCACGCCCCAACATCGTGCAGCCCGCCTCCAGTGGTGTCGCGACAGGCGTGAATGGAGGGACGAATGGAGACGTGTCGTCTTCAGCGATGAGAGTCGCTTCTGCCTTGGTGCCAATGATGGTCGTATGCGTGTTTGGCGCCGTGCAGGTGAGCGCCACAATCAGGACTGCATACGACCGAGGCACACAGGGCCAACACCCGGCATCATGGTGTGGGGAGCGATCTCCTACACTGGCCGTACACCACTGGTGATCGTCGAGGGGACACTGAATAGTGCACGGTACATCCAAACCGTCATCGAACCCATCGTTCTACCATTCCTAGACCGGCAAGGGAACTTGCTGTTCCAACAGGACAATGCACGTTCGCACGTATCCCGTGCCACCCAACGTGCTCTAGAAGGTGTAAGTCAACTACCGTGGCCAGCAAGATCTCCGGATCTGTCCCCCATTGAGCATGTTTGGGACTGGATGAAGCGTCGTCTCACGCGGTCTGCACGTCCAGCACGAACGCTGGTCCAACTGAGGCGCCAGGTGGAAATGGCATGGCAAGCCGTTCCACAGGACTACATCCAGCATCTCTACGATCGTCTCCATGGGAGAATAGCAGCCTGCATTGCTGCGAAAGGTGGATACACACTGTACTAGTGCCGACATTGTGCATGCTCTGTTGCCTGTGTCTATGTGCGTGTGGTTCTGTCAGTGTGATCATGTGATGTATCTGACCCCAGGAATGTGTCAATAAAGTTTCCCCTTCCTGGGACAATGAATTCACGGTGTTCTTATTTCAATTTCCAGGAGTGTATGTTGTCCTTCTTTTTGAGGCTGGGTGGAGGGATAGGAAGCCTTTCCTTACTTGGTCTTGAACTATGTCTGAGGAACTTGATTGGCTTCTCATATCGTAGCATACTCCCCACTGTCTTCCCTCTCGCAGTTTCTGCTCTCTCTCTCTCAGTTGTTACCCTCTTTTTTGTCTAAGGCCCTTCATTTATTCTGTTGCATCATATTTGCCTTTACTTCCTAAGGATCTTTCCTCGTCTGTTCTGTCACCTTACTCATCCTTCATCGTCTGCGGACCTTCCTTTGTCAATTTCTGTCACCGATCTTACGTATCTATCGTCTAAGGACATTCCCTCATTAATTGTCTACACACGGCCCTCTTATCGCACCCCCTGACCGAACATTATAGCATGTGTGGCTGCATCTGCTGCGCCTGAGCTCTGTCTTTAGTTTTAGTAAACTTTCAGTATTGTTTCCAGAATTTGCCTTTTCGCTGTGGACCTAACAGAGCATCAACTTGTGCACCCAGAGTCAATCAGAAATTTTCTACAACAGCTTCAATTTTCTTACTGTGGTACACTGTCCGTCGCTAGCATTTTATAAAAGCGAAGAAACAATTGTACTTAATTAAACATAACAGTCAACGTTTGTACTCATAGCGATTGCGATATTTTAACAACAGCGTAGATATTTTTTTAAAATGATAGTACTCTCCAATGTTGCTGCGTTGTTCATCTCCAGCAATAGGTACATCATGTGGCTCTGGACCCATAAATGAAGCGGCTTGAGCTTTGAACAAATTTGAGATACACAGTTTATTTCATTCTGATTTTATGTGGCAGACACAAGGGCAAGTCCTCATTTTCGAACATCCACGGTCAGTCACAGGCCTTCCCGTTAAGTGAAACAAGCCTTGTGGGACACATTGCTTAGAATGATGCGAAGATTCGATTGATGCTAGAGGAAGGGAGAATAATGAGGAAGACGTCAGAGTTTCACAAGAGAACTCATTAAAAATCTCCTCCCGCGGGCGACTCGACCACGTACATTGCATGGCCTCACAAGAAGTACATTGCTCTGCGTCCCATCGCAAGCACCATTTGAGTACCGACTTACAGATCAGCGAAACATCTGGCCAGCCTCCTCACCCCGCACGTTGGTTACTGTGTACATAGTATCAAGATGACGACCGATCTCAATGCCTGCATCTTGGAGAAGGAGATATCACGGTCACCTTTGATGTGATTTCATTATTCACGAACTTAACCATCAAAGACTCTATAGATCTGCTCTCCCAGTTATTTAACGACACTGTTGTGGGTTTATTTAAGCACACTCTGACGTCATCGTATTTTTTGTATATTTTAACCAGATCGACGACGTCGCGATTGGGACCCCATTGGCACCAATTGAAGCCAACCTATCTGTAGAGTTCTTTGACGACGTCGCCCTGGATACGGTACCTGCGAATCCTTCTTGCTCTTATCGTTAAGTCGACGACACGTTCGTTGCCTGGTCCCACGGACGTGGAAAGCTGGTAGAGTTCTTGGACCACGTCAACAATATCAATGACAACATGAAGTTCACAATGGAGACGAGGTCAGAAGGTGGCTCGCCATTCCTTGACGTCCTCGCCCGCCATAAAGCAAATGAGTGCCTCAGCCACAGTGTTCACCGGAAACCCTCCCACAAGGACCGATATCAGCACGCTGTCACCATCAGTCGCAGAAACGTTATGTTCTGAGGATCTTGGTGCATCGAGCGGAAGCCGCTTCAGAAGCTGAAAACCTGCCAAAGTAACTGAGCCACTTGCGAAGAGTGTTCAAGGAAAACGGCTACAACAACTGCCAGATTTCACAAGCCATTTTTCCGAAAACACATAAGCAGAAGGACCCCGAATAGGACTCGAAGAAGCTTACGTTTTTGCCGTTCTATGGCTCAGTAACAACAAGAAGGATTGGCCAGCTCTTAAGAAGCAAAAACCGATTCGGCCTTCAGGGATCCACAAAAAAGACGACAGTCATGTGGCGTGTGGAAGACGATGTATAAGCCAGAACGCCGGGAGTATATAAAATACCACGTGAGTGTGGACAATCTTATGTCGGACAGACTGTGCGTACTATTGAATAGCGCTGTGTAGAACACGAGAGATGCCTTCACCTTCGGTACGCAGTAGCAGAGCATCTTGCAGAAAAGGGACATCGTCTTGCGTTCGACGAGATGTCTGCTATTACATACACTAATAGTTTCTGGGATAACGAAATAAAAGACGCAATCGATATAAAAATTTGTCACAACACTCTCAATAAGGACGGCGGCCTGCAGCTGAGCACGGATCGGGATTCAGCCACCGGAAGGTTGAAACGTGCGCATAAAGGAAACCTTGTATGGCACTGAAGCGAACACCAGTGACGTCACAGAAGGCAGTGTAGCTATATAACGAAGGTAGCAGCAACCGAAAAGAGAGTTACCATTTGACAATGGCCGAGGAGTACTCGACCGAAAGCTCGTGTATTTTAAGCCACTCGACGCAGCTGGAAGCTCGAGAGGATCTTATCAGTGCTTGGATTCGGTCGTGATTCTATCATTGGTCCCCCTCTAGCACGCCAGACTGGATCATCTCGACCAGTTCCGCGATCGTAAAGAGGAGCTCCCACAGGTAATCGAAAATGTGTCGAAAAGAGGATATACGTAAAGAACGTCTGCATAAGGTCGACGACTTTTTTATGGATGACGTTGTTATATACAGAGAAGTAGCAATACTGGAAAACTGTAGCGACATGCAATAAGACTTGCAGAGAATCAACGCTCAGTGCAGTGATTCGTACTTTTCAATATAAAAAGAAAATTAAAGTGTGGCGCGTAAGTAGATCAAGGTACCCATTATTGCATGGTTGTACGATCCCAAAAAAATCACTGGAAGCAGTCACATCCAGTAAAGAGCTGGGATTACGTATATGGAGTGATTTAAAGTCAAACGATCACATAAAAGTAATAGAACGTAAGGCAGATGCCAGACTGAGATTCATTGCGGGAATCCATAAGAAGTGTGCTTGGCTCACGAAAGACGTAGTTCACAAAACTCTCGTTCGAACAGTGCCTGAACAGTCTGAGATCTGCACTTGAAAGGTAACCCTAGTGGGACTATATAAATTGATTGAGAATGCTGGCATAATTTTCGTGTTCTAACAACCTCTATTTTTTCTGTAAAACAAACATAAATTATGCTAAACAAGTTATTGATCAAATACTGTAAACAAGTAACATGTGATTCAAGACTACACTGGACAATGATCCTTGGTGGCAGAGACAATATAACTAGCGGAGTGAGTCAAGTACATTGGCCCTAAAAATGTGGATAACGCAATCTGAATTGATCTGACGCTGAGCAGACTTTGATTGATCAAATCTACTGTAGTTTCTCAACATAGGTGCAGCTGAGAGCAAGTGGCGATTGAGATATGTACGCCCTGACAATGCCCGAGCTTCATGTGGTGCTGTACCTTGCAGCTGGCGAGATGTGTGCGGCGAAGGTGAGACATGGAGGCGGCACCTGTGAATCGATCGCGGCCACGAAAGAAATGCAAAAATCTCACGGTCTAGCGAGCAGGCAGACGGACCGCAATTTACTCTCTACCAGAGCGCTGAAGTCACGGTAGATTTCAGTGTGTGACACACCCATTTGCTGGTCGTACCAAGGACCAATTTGGCTCACTTATACAACACAGCGCACAAGAACACCAAACGTCAAGACAGGTAAACCACAAACGAGTAAGTGTGCCCTCGGCAAAGGAGTAGTCCGAGACGTTTGAAGTCACACTGTTGTTACAGAAAGAACTTCACCACAGCTCCCCAGTCTAAACTACTCGCAAGTCAAGTCAGTCTCTTTGCGGGTCCCAAGTACCAACCACACATGCCAGAGCTTCGACCAGCAGTCCTTCCCAGACCAAAGTCCCGCACCTGAGTCTCTCGCACCTCTCCATAAAAAAAATTCCGTTTTCCCACAAACTGCAGAAACGACACAGCCTTCACCCCATCTTGAGCAAATCACAGGGCTCTAAAGGCGCTAAATCTATCCTCCCACACGACAGCACAAACTCATGTTGAATCGGGGCAAGAGTTAAGAAACCTGCATCTCTGAAAAAAAAGGAAATCGCCAATTACTACTGGCTTTTTTCAGTTTTCGCAGAGGGGGAAGAGACGATTTTCTCCGAAGTCGTGTCACTTCCCATGGCAACAAGCAAATAGATACAATCTTAAAGATCTTTATCTAAATCGCCTGTGCCTTGGAGCTTGTTACTCACAGCTATGAGGTGTAATCTCAAACGTTTCGCAGACGCCGGATTTTTCTTATACAACCGAGGCGGCTGGGGGAAGTGGTTCACTGGCCTATTTACACTATCAGCGAACACGAAAACAGGTGAATTTTTATTGGTTCAAATGGCTCTGAGCACTATGGGACTTAACAGCTGAGGTCATCAGTCCCCTAGAACTTAGAACTACTTAAACCTAACTAACCTAAGGACATCACACACATCCATACCCAAGGCAGGATTCGAAACTGCGACCATAGCGGTCGTGTGGTTCCAGACTGAAGCGCCTAGAATCGCTCAGCCACTCCGGCCGGCGAATTTTTATTACTCGTGGCTCTGCACGCAATGCCAGGTTTATGACTCCACTGTGTACACGCATTCCTTCAGACCATCGCCCTGTCCAGGGCTTCTGCTGGCACCACGGCAGGTATCGCGGCATTGTTCTGCTGGAGAAGGGGCTACCCTGTCTGCCCTGTATGGCTGTGGGCCTGTCCGGCAAGATTTACTAGGGGATGGGCTCGACGCCAATTGCTTTCAACTCCCAACAAGAATCATAAAAATATCTTATGCTTTTAGCGCCCTACCAGGCTCCAGAAATGTCTGCTCAGGCCATTACCTTTCTAGAGTCTCACTTAAGGTGCACGATGTTGTAATGAAATCTTTAATAATTTTCTATATGTGAAAAATAGGTGAGAGAGTAACATGTCCTCTCTCAAACTAAATAGGGTTGTTAGAGGAAGAGGATAAAGTCCTAAGAAGAGCAGCAAGTTTTTTCAGAGATAAGCGTGAAAGTGTCACAAAGATGCTCATACAACTTCAGGGGCAGACACTGCAAGGGTATAGTTGTGGAGCACGGTCAGTTCTACTGTCGCAATTCTGGGAGCATACAATCCTAGAAGAGTCAACCAATCCATTGCTTCCTGATACATTTATCTTAAGAACAGAAAATGAAGGTGAATTCAGAAAGATTCGAGGTCACAGTGTGAATTACCAACAGTCGTCCATCCCGAGAGCCATTCTCCACTGGGACAGGAAAGGGGAAGTGACAACAATATCCAAAGTACCCTCCGCCACATACCACCAATTGTCTTGGAGGGTACAGATGTAAATGCGCATGCACAGTGATACCTTTGGGCGCCGTGCATCCATTTACACTCCAATCTAGGGCCCTTTGTCCAAGTCACTTGGCAACCAATTCTTAATGGAAAATATGATAATAACGTGATCGCAAAAGCGGTTTCTCACCATCATCTGTTGCATGCTCCAGCTGCGTGCAGTTCTCGCCCCATCTGGAGACCTGGAGCAGCGACAGTGCAGCGATGCGTCATGGCACGGGCCACTATCGTGGCCGACTGTCAGGATCGCTCTCTACTCCTGTGCATGGTGATGGGCTATGAAGCTTGTAAACCCTGATATTTTGTTGGGTTACATTACTTTCTATGCCATATGTTCCTGAGTTAAATACCGAGCGAGGTGGCGCAGTGGTTAGCCCACTGGACTCGCATTCGGGAGGACGACGGTTCAATCCCACGTCCGGCCATCTTGATTTAGGTTTTCCGTGATTTTCCTAAATCGCTCCAGGCAAATGCCGGGATGGTTCCTCTGAAAGGGCACGGCCGACTTCCTTCCCCGTCCTTCCCTAAACCGATGAGACCGATGACCTCGCTGTTTGGTTTCTTCCCCCAAACCAACCAACGAACCTGAGTTAAATATGTCCAAAATCTGACGATCCTTTACAGCCAAAGCTATACTTCGTCTTCCAAGATGGCCTTTATAATGGAACAGATGACACTATTTCTGGACAAAGGGTCGTCTGCGTCGTCTTCCATAGAAACGTTGTATCTTTCTCTCCAGACTATAACCTACTGGGTATTCTAGAAAATGGTTCAGGACGCTAAAATCGTCTTAAACTCGACATCTTGGCTGCCTGTTCACTTGCCCTATCTTGCTACACTGTACAACGAAAATTGGTCATCTTACGCACACATCTACAGACTCCTATTTTCCCACCGGAAAGGTTCTCTCGGCCAATATATAAATTATATTAGGCCTCATACTTCAGATGTCTGTTAAGAAGTATTAACAATCTGATGAAAAATAAGGATGTTTGATTAGAGAATCATGATGCACCTGTGTGGACAGGGCAGACTGTTTTTGGTTCAAATGGCTCTGAGCACTATGGGACTCAACTGCTGTGGTTATCAGTCCCCTAGAACTTAGAACTACTTAAACCTAACTAACCTAAGGACATCACACACATCCATGCCCGAGGCAGGATTCGAACCTGCGACCGTAGCAGTCGCACGGTTCCGGACTGCGCGCCTAGAACCGCGAGACCACCGCGGCCGGCGAGACTGTTTTTGGTTTTTTTTGATACCACAGCGATATGTATGACATGGGTGTAGACTTGGACTCTCACAGCAGATTGCATCCAAGGCTTAAGCTATAACAATTCTAAATATACTACACTGTAAGTTAACTGCCACCACTAATAAGAGATTGCATCTAATCTGAAAAGAACTTCTTCATACGTGAAAAGAAAAAGTTGTTAACTTCGAAACAAGCTGATAAATGATGCATGAAATCACGAAAAATTTAAATCATTTGTTATACAAGAGCTCTTCCATGCTCCAGTTGAGCAATTGGTGCAGCAGGTGCTTCGAGTCGCAAAGTCGGCTGGGAGCAGGGGACAAACCCTACCAATACTGGCGTCAGGTGGGTCACATTTGGCGGCCGTTATGAACGAGTAACTTCATACGGGGCGACGCCAGGGCGCACGTCATGTAGCCAATTACGTACAGAGACTTTCCATTGAGAAGAGGCGCAACCTTCTTCCAACACAGAATTCTCATATTCTTTCTGAAATTATTAAATTTATAATTTTGCTTCCGCTGTTTTGTTTGGAAGTTCGAGGCTGTACTGTGAAGAACTTACTCAAATTTACGATTGAAAGTAACGACCATCGCTGGCCACTACTTTCTCCCTTCTCCCATGTCTAGGGCAGCATGTTTTGAGGAGATCCATAAATCGATCCAACTTTGCACTTGTTCATGTGACCGGGAGCACTGGTCAGCCAGGCCGTGTGCCATTGATCGAAAAGGGTGGTAGTCAGAGGGATCATTGTCTGCAGAATTCGGCGGGTGGGGTGGAACTCCCATTTCATCTTTTCCAACTACAGGGTGTTTCAAAAATGACCGGTATATTTGAAACGGCAATAAAAACTAAACGAGCAGTGATAGAAATACACCGTTTGTTGCAATATGCTTGGCACAACAGTACATTTTCAGGCAGACAAACTTTCGAAATTACAGTAGTTACAATTTTCAACAACAGATGGCGCTGCGGTCTGGGAAACTCTATAGTACGATATTTTCCACATATCCACCATGCGTAGCAATAATATGGGGTAGTCTCTTAATGAAATTACCCGAAACCTTTGACAACGTGTCTGGCGGAATGGCTTCACATGCAGATGAGATGTACTGCTTCAGCTGTTCAATTGTTTCTGGATTCTGGCGGTACACCTGGCCTTTCACGTGTCCTCACAGAAAGAAGTCACAGGGGTTCATGTCTGGCGAATAGGGAGGCCAATCCACGCCGCCTCCTGTATGTTTCGGATAGCCCAAAGCAATCACACGATCATCGAAATATTCATTCAGGATATAAAAGACGTCGGCCGTGCGATGTGGCCGGGCACCATCTTGCATAAACCACGAGGTGTTCGCAGTGTCGTCTAAGGCAGTTTGTACCGCCACAAATTCACGAAGAATGTCCAGATAGCGAGATGCAGTAATCGTTTCGGATCTGAAAAATGGGCCAATGATTCCTTTGGAAGAAATGGCGGCCCAGACCAGTACTTTTTGAGGATGCAGGGACGATGGGACTGCAACATGGGGCTTTTCGGTTCCCCATATGCGCCAGTTCTGTTTATTGACGAAGCCGTCCAGGTAAAAATAAGCTTCGTCAGTAAACCAAATGCTGCCCACATGCATATCGCCGTCATCAATCCTGTGCACTATATCGTTAGCGAATGTCTCTCGCGCAGCAATGGTAGCGGCGCTGAGGGGTTGCCGCGTTTGAATTTTGTATGGATAGAGGTGTAAACTCTGGTGCATGAGACGATACGTGGACGTTGGCGTCATTTGGACCGCAGCTGCAACACGGCGAACGGAAACCCGAGGCCGCTGTTGGATCACCTGCTGCACTAGCTGCGTGTTGCCCTCTGTGGTTGCCGTACGCGGTCGCCCTACCTTTCCAGCACGTTCATCCGTCACGTTCCCAGTCCGTTGAAATTTTTCAGACAGATCCTTTATTGTATCGCTTTTCGGTCCTTTGGTTACATTAAACCTCCGTTGAAAACTTCGTCTTGTTGCAACAACACTGTGTTCTAGGCGGTGGAATTCCAACACCAGAAAAATCCTCTGTTCTAAGGAATAAACCATGTTGTCTACAGCACACTTGCACGTTGTGAACAGCACACGCTTAAAGCAGAAAGACGACGTACAGAATGGCGCACCCACAGACTGCGTTGTCTTTTATACCTTTCACATCACTTGCAGCGCCATCTGTTGTTGAAAATTGTAACTACTGTAATTTCGAAAGTTTGTCCGCCTCAAAATGTACTGTTGTCCCAAGCATATTGCAACAAACGGTGTATTTCTATCGCTGCTCGTTTAGTTTTTATTGCCGTTTCAAATATACCGGTCATTTTTGAAACACCCTGTATATTGTGACGGGTTTTGCAACATGTGGTCCAGCACTGCCGCGCTGTAAAATCACCTTTCCGTGTCTATCGCTGTATTGTGGCCGTCTGTCTTTCAGTACTCCGCTGAAGCGCATCAATTGCTTTCGATAACGATCTTATTGTTTCCGTCGGTTCCAGCAGCTTTAAATTCGTTCTCTCTTCCACACGCCTCGAGAACCTTCTCTCTTCCACCGCCACGCCGGTCTTCGATGTCAAAATCACTGCTTTTGAAGCTTTGAAAGCATTTTGTACATTCTCTTTCACTAATAGGTGACTCGTATTAGGTCTTACCCAGCATTTTATGGGCCTCAACCACTCGCCATAGGTCTTACGGAACATTCTATGAGCCTCAGTCACAGATGAATGTATGTATTAAACCGGGGACCTAGAAACGACAGAGAGGCTTCGTCCCGCCGTAGCCCCCAGTGGCTCACAACTCCACAACAGCAGTCTACCCACCCCACTGCCGCATCGCACTGAAGCGAGGGTTATTATGCGGTATGACCCCCATGGAGCGCCCCTTGGAACGTCTCATACCAGACGAGTGTAGCCCAAATGTTTGCATGGTAGAATAATTATGGTGTACGCGTGCGTGGGAACGGTGCTTGCGCAGCATTTGCCGTCACAGTGTAACTGAGGCGGAATAAGGGGAACTGGTCCGCATCGCCCAGGTAGATGGAAAACCGCCTTAAAATCATACACAGGCTGGCCGGCACACCGGACCTCGACACTAATCTGCCGGGCGGATTCGCGCCAAGGACTGGCACACCTTCCCGCTCGAGAAGCAGCGCGTTAGACCACGCGGCTAGCCGGGCGGGCGTCAGCCGCAGATGGCTCCATGTTAAAGTAGAAAATTAATACTTCCCGCCAGGGACGAGAACTGGGCTCGGAAGTTGACACAGTTGATTAACAATAAGTATATGATGCAATCACACATCGAGTAACATTTGGATGGCGTTATGTCTACAAATGTCTAAGCTTATTGTGTGGCACATACGACTTACCAGCTGCATCACCACTTTCCGCTGCTGCCATCTATTGAAAAATGGCGGAACCAAAGTTGTAGACCTAATAGAAAAAAGTCATAATCCTTTCAGTGCATTTCAACTGGCATCGTTGCTTTGAATCCACTGGCTGTGGACATTTGGCACCACTTACCTTTGTAGCGTCGTGCTTTGTCATCACGTGCCACATACACTATCAAAAGTACCTTGACATCTATTAGTGGACATTAATAAGGGTGCTTGGCTTCAGCTCTGCTGGGGACACTTTGAATGAGGTGTTGAAATGAGGCAGCCTGTTCTTCCTCTACAGATCAAACCAGAGAAGGTAGTGATGTTGGACGCTAGGGTCTGGAGGTGTTCCACAGGGTTCAAGTCGGTGCTCTGGGTAGGCCAGTCCATTTGTCGGATGTTACCGTCAACAGATCATCGCCTCACAGATGCTGCTTTATACCCACACGTAGAGAGCACTGCCTTGCTGAAATAAACAAAGAGTGTCCCCAAGCTACTTCACTACTGTACACTGTACACAATGCTGCAAAATGTGTGCATATGCTACCAGATTTAGCGGTTTCATGAGTGTAATAAGGGGACCACATCGTAATCACGAAATACACCGCACACAGTAACAGCAACTCCGATATACTTCACTGTTGGCACTACACATCATGGCAGGTAATGTACTGGAGGCCTTCGCCAAACTCAAACGATTCCATTGGACTTATGCAGGATATAGCATAATAACATTTCCTGTCGTCCGTTATCAAGTGGCGTCACTCTTTACACATCTCAAACGTCACTCATATTCACCTGTTAGCGCTGACTACAGAAATCTGTGGCTTACGAAGAGCTGCTCGATCACTGTATCCCATTCGCACAGTCGCAGTGCTAGCCGGAGTGCTTTGGAATCGTATTTGTTCAATGAATACCCGTTTATCACCTACATTTCTTCTTGGTGTAGCAATTTTAATTTCCAGTAGTGTAGATGTTTTGCTCTGCATCATGTCATCTGCTCCCGCACTGCGCAACAATATTTAAAAATTTTGTGCTGTTTTATAAGTTGTTTCATTAATAAAAACACACAAAAGTGCTTGAATTTATTTATATGTAATGTAAAATATTTGTATTCACTTACTTAAGTTTCAGTAGATGGTGACTTTTTTTGTAGTGGTCCATAATGTTTTGCAGGTCGTTGTATATGTTGCTAAATTGCAAACAGCACACATACTGTAAATAAATTACTGTGGCATACATCATAACATTTAATGTCAGTGTTGAGCGTCACGTATGTGCCATACATTCGATGTTTTTGTTTACAATCCAAAGATTACCCATTATTCAGAGACACAAAGATATTATTCATTTCCTGCTGAGCAAGGATGTAAACAGAGCACAGTTGATGTGTAGAATGTGTAAAATCCAACATGTTAATAACAGAAAAATGTTTGTAGTCTAAGAGTGAACGCCTTATTAAAGGGCTATAGGACAAGTTGCTTTTTTCTTTTTAGGTAACTGTCAGCGGAAATTTTAACGAAAATGTTTAAAGCCAACCGATTAAATACTATAAATTAGGTATATATTTACACACTGTTTACATATCTAGACACTTTTAATCATTGCAGTTTGTAGTTTAGTTGAAGGAAATACAAAATTAAAAAGGTGGAGGGTGGAATAAGAGCAACACACTTGTTCACCATTTTTGATCTCTTTTGCAGAATTCGGAGTATTTGGGGACAGTTGTGCTTAATTTCTGTGAACAGCCCAAGAAAAATTGTTTAGAAACTTTTTATTGGAAAGCTCAAGCCGATTATTTAGAATGTTTTGGGGTGAACTGAGAGTGTGAATATATATTTCTAGTACACTGTTTAACATGGATCTGAAATAAATTCGGAGAAAACCCACCACCACGTACTTAGTTATAAAAGATTCTTCATGCCATCTACACAGCACAACATAGATATTCCAGCTGGAGCTAGCCAATAAATAATTCCTAAAGAAGTGGCACTACTTGGTCATTTTAGGCTCATTAGCCCGAATGATAGGAAATCCCTACAACTTCTAAACCTACTTGGGATATATATCAATTTCTCTCCTTCGAATGAAAATCTACACTGGACTGAGCACATAACAGCAGTGTGCAAGAAGCCATCAGCATCTTTCCATGCCCTACAGAAGTATAAAAAGCTCTTCCATCTTGACCTGAAAAAGAAATTTGTACAAACACTTAAACTTCCAATTACTGATTGCAGCAATGTTATCCTGGAAGCCCTTTCCCAGGAAAGTATGTGGCTCCTGTAATTATTTATGAATGGCTGTATTAGTTATATCTGTGATGTTCGAGTCTTTTGTGATATTTCACCATCATATACACAGATATCCTGGCTGTGTGCATACAAGCACAGAGTTTCTCTCACACTCTGTATTCTCTACTTCCTTATCAATCTACGCTGTCCCTCATATCTCTCCTCGACCTTAACGCTCTTGTCTGAACAACATGGCAGAAACAGCTGTTCCCATCAGAGCAAAATCCCTTCTGTTCCACTCCATAGTTCAGCCATTTTCACGAATTCTTGCTCAGTGGCAGGAACCTAACTCTTGGAATAGCTTCCCCCAGAATTTTAGAGAAATAAATAACATCTCCAGCTTAAGAAGACAGATAATGACACGTCTAGTAAAGCAACAATAATGATTACCATGCTGTACGTGCTCATGCCCTTTAACAGCCTTCTTTTTTAACCATTTTTTCCGCATTTCCCAGTATTCTTAGCTGGAGCAGTCTCCTTAAATTTCCTTTCTCCAGATCATGTTATATCAGAAAACATATGTTTTGTACGACTATAAATTATTTTTACATGTGTCATTATCATTATTGCTGATATTATTATTACTAAGTTTCCTTTAGTTTACGCATATGGTCACAAACTTTTTGTTAACAGATTACCGGTTTCGGTCTTTAATGACCATCATCAGATCTGCAGCAAAAATGGGAAAAACATAAATACACTCGCAGATTGTCTACAGCTTAAAAACAATACATAGACCATAATGAAAAGTAGTACTGACAATATATACATTGTGTGCTTTAAGTATGAAGAGGCATACCTGTTTTAAAAAAACAAAGTCCTAATGACTTGCAGCCATAGTGGCATCGTCAAATACATATAAATAACATCATAGGCACGAGTCATGTTGTAAGTAGCATTATTGTTTAAAACAAGCTGCTGTACAGTAGCCACAAGATGTTTGTGTTGTAAGTTCACCAGATGTCGCAAATGTCAGCACAAACTAGTTTCCAATAATTAATTGAAACAGTGAAAATAAAGGCGGATACACTAGTTGAAGTCTGTTATGAGCTTATAACGTGTAAAAGGCATTACAGTAGTAAAAAGAAGAACACGACAAAAGTAAGCTTGTTAAAAAGAGGAAGAGTTAAGAAACAGTGTTTGACATACGCTCTGGTGCCAATATTCTAGATAATGACATAAATACTAAAAACCGTTGACAGTGCAACGGGTAATATTAAACAACCGTAAAAAAAATCGCTAAAGGAGCCACAAATGAAAGAAACCATAGTGGTGCACATAATCAGCGCCCTCTGTTAGCGCTGACGCCAGACTTCCGCACAGGCGGGAAGTAGTTGGAGGAACGTGACCGGCACTTCGTTGCAAGAAAAGAGTGACAAAATTCCGTAACAGCGGATGACCCACATTATCTGGTTAATGCAGTCTATGAAATGAGTAGAGAAGGAACAAGAACATAGGGTCATGCTTAAAACGTACGAAAACAAAGTAAATATGTGAGGCACTCAGTACTACGTGAAGTTATCAACATACTATATATAACAGAGGCGTGCAGTCATTGGGGTATGGCCAGGCTCTACAATGTAGTCCTGTCCACCGGTTACTACCCCGACCTGTGGAAAACCTCCCGTATCCTCATGTTCCTCAAACCCGGCAAACCACCGTCCGCCGTCTCCTCCTACCGCCCCATCCGCCTTACCTCGGTCTTCAGCAAGGTCCTGGAATCTATCCTCACCCGCCGCATCCACCAGCATCTCCGCCAGCACCGCCTTCTTCCCGTTACCCAGTGTGGCTTTCGGCCGTCCTTCTCTTCCAACGACCTTCTCCTTCACCTCACTCATCTCCTTTCCGAACAGCTTAATTCCCGTCGCTCCGCAATCTTCCTCTCCCTGGACCTCAAACGTGCCTATGACCGCGTTTGGCATTCCGGTCTCCTCTTCAAGCTCCAAACCTTCGCCCTTCCCATTAACTACGTCCGTCTGATCGGCTCCTTTCTCTCCCGCCGTCCTTCCTATGTCACCATCCATAACGCAGATTCCTACACCTTTTTCCCCTCTGCCGGTGTGCCCCAAGGCTCCGTCCTCTCCCCCCTTCTGTACCTTTTGTACACGGCGGACATGCCGCCGCCGCCAGCCCCCGTCCACCTTCTCCAGTTTGCCGATGACACCGCCTTCCTTGCCCTTGCCCCCACCCTGCAGCGCTCCCAACACCTTCTCCAATCCCATCTTGACCGGTTCACCGCTTGGTGCAACCAGTGGTTGCTCAAGGTCAATCCCTCCAAAACCCAGGCGATCATTGTAGGCAACACCACCCCTTCCTTCCGCCTCCTTGATTTCTTCATCACCATCTATGGCCGTCCTATCGCCCTCACTCCCACCCTTAAGTACCTTGGCGTCACCCTCGACCGTCGCCTCTCCTGGCCTCCCCACCTCCGGACAATCCAAGCCAAGGCACGCTCCCGACTCAGTCTCCTCAAGCTCCTCTCCGGCCGTACGTGGGGTCTGGACCCCTCCACCATCCTCCACACCTATAAATCCCTCATCCGCCCTATCCTTTGTTATGCCCATCCGGCTTGGATCTCCGCCCCCCCTCCCTTTTATAAATCCCTCCAAATCCTTGAACGCCATGCTCTCCGCCTCGCCTATCGCATCCGTCTCCCCTCCCCCACGCGGATCCTGTATGATCTCATCCCTTTCCCCCACCTCCTCCTTTTCCTTGAAAGGATACATATCCTGTACACCTCCCGTAAACTCGACCCTCCTCATCCGCTCGTCTCCCCGATCCTCTCCCACCCCCGCCCGCTGCCGCACCTGTATTCCCACGTCCCGCCCGGTCTCCATCTGTCCACCCTCCTTACCCTCTCCCAAGGTGGCTTCCGCCAGCTCCCCCTCCCTGATGATGCCCTCCTCCCCTCCATCTACCCCTCCTACCAACTTTGATTCTCCCGCCCTCCTCCTGTGCCTGCTCCTCTGGGCACCCTCCCTCCCTTCTCTCCCTTTTTCCCTCCCTCCTCCTTTTCTCTCCCCTCCTCCCCCGGGCCTCCCCTCCCCTGTCCCTCTCCTCCTGCCCCCGTCTCCTCCGCCCTTGGCATCCTTTTTCTCCCCTCTCCCCCACCTCACCCCTGTTCCCCTCTTGGCAGGTCCCCGGACTCGCACACGCTAAGTGGACATTCGCGCGCCGGAGATGACCGCCATCAGTGTTTCGTGTGTGCCGTCATGTTTAGTGTTCCGTGTTCACCGTCGCACTCCCTCGTTCACCAGTGCCATCGTCATCTTCAGTGTTTGTGCGTCGTCTCATCTGTTAGCAGTGTGGATTCTCGACGAGTGTGAACGGCTCCGTGTGTGTCTCTCTGTGTCTCCTGTTTTATTGCCCCCCTTTTGTAACTTTTATGTTTTCTCCTGTTTCTACTGCTTGTATATTCTATGGCTGAAGAGCAGCATAGTGTGCTGCTGACAGCCTGCCTGTTGTACAGGCTTTAAAATAACAATAAAGTAAAAAAAAAAAAATCATTGGGGTACGGCGGAAGAGCAGCGCCTATGCTGCTGCCAGCCCGCCCCGATGGGGAATTGAAATACAATAAAGGAAAAAAAATCATTGGGGTAAAACATTGTTAAATAAAGCAAATTAGACATTGGGCACAAAGTCACTCTGCCCGTTAAGCAGTTTAATTGGTTCTCTAGTTTTTGCTTTATAAATTTCAAACTCCTCTAACAAATTAAGAGCACGGCCTTCTTCCACTCTGTGACGAATACGCATACAGTTCTCAATGCTCCCTATGGAATGACCAGTATCAGATAAATGCTGTCCCAAAGCCGTTTTGTTTCGTGGCTGTGAGTGTTCTTTAAACCTTAATTTAAAAGAGCGGCCTGTTTGACCGATATAATATTTGTCACAGTTATTGCAGTCAATCCTGTATACTCCAGAGCCATCAAACTTATCATACTTCCCTTTCAGTTTATGTTTTATTCGCAATTTTAGGGTGTTGTTAACCTGAAAGCCACATCTGACATGAGACTTTTTAAAACATTTTTCTAATTCCAGGGGCATTTTATCGTTGAATTTCATAGGAATGGTTTTCATTCTATCTTTGTCGGTTCTCTCTTGTGTGTGGTGTGTGTGTGTCTGCTGTTTGTCTAACGTTTCTTTAGCCTACTGTAGGGGCGCGTGACGTCATTTATAGAAAAGTCGTTAGCTACTGGAATCTGCTTTAAAATGCTCAGGTCTTTATGTATTTCGTTTTCGTCCAAAGGAAGACGAAGGCGCCGGTGAACCACGGAAGTGAAGAAAGCTCTTTTGTATCGGGGAGGATGGCATGAACTGGCATTGATGACACTGTCTGCACAAGTTGGTTTCCTAAAAATCGAAAACTTATGTTTGTTATTAACTTTCCTAATATAGAGGTCAAGGTAGTTAATGGAGCCATCTTCTTCTATCTAAATGGTAAAAGCTATTTTTGGGTGAATGCTACCTATTGCTTGGGCAAATGTGTTGACCTCACAGGTGTCACCCTCTATCAGTAATAAAATGTCATCGACATACAGTTTGTAATAAATCGTTTTACCTTTTAGTTGTGGATACTTGGCAAAAAATTTACATTCTAAGTCATTGATAAAAAAGTCTGCTAAAGTGCTATTACCCATCCCAAGCCCGTCTTTGACGTTATAAGCTCATTACAGACTTCAACTATTTATCCCCCTTTATTTTCGCTGTTTCAATTAATTATTGAAAACTAGTGTATGCCGACATTAATGAGATCTGGTGAACTTACAACACAAACATCTTGTGGCTACTGTACGGCAGCTTGTTTTAAACAGTAGTGCTACTGACAACATGACTCGTGCATGTGATGTTATTTAAATGTATTTGACGATGCTGCTGCTGCTTCCGCATTTAACATTTGACGATGCCACTATGGCTGCAGTACATTAGGACTTCGTTTTTATGAAACAGGTATGCCTCTTCATACTTAAAGCACACAAATGTATATATTGTCAGTACTACTTTTCATTATGGTCTATGTATTGTTTTTAAGCTGTAGACAATCTGCGAGTGTATTTATGTTTTTCCCATTTTTGCTGCAGATATGATGATGGTCATTAAAGACCGAAACAGGTAATCTGTTAACAAAAAGTTTGTGACCATAAACGTAAATTAAAGGAAACTTATTACATATACGGGTCACTGATTTTTCGCGACAATGTCGCAGCTTGTGAGATTATAATTATTGTTGTTATTATTATTACTAGTATTATCAGTATTAGTGGCAGCAATAGGAGTAGTACAAGTACTGCCAGTATTAACTTTATTGGTCATTGTCAGTTTAACCAACTTACGCAGTCATTATATAGACTCATATCATTTTAATATTATTCGTCATATTCACTGATATATCTTGGGTAACTATGATATTCAAAATGTAATGTACGTGTGAAATCCCGGTCCAATCTAAGAGGGAGCCCGATGACCCTAGACAGATCGTGTTAAATAAATAAAAACGTATTTTGAATGGCTGTCGCGGGAGGAGAAGAACCAGATTGACCCTCTTGTTA